>NC_136748.1:29942618-30232618 GCF_936440315.1 Barbus barbus
TGTAGTAAATAAAGTGTAAAATTTTAATCAGACAACGGCAGGATGTAAGAAAGATATCCTAGATTCTGAATTTATTATCACGAACTGTATCTATGCTCTTCATCTAAAATCTTGAAAAGAAATAGTTTATTATTACATACAACACTTGTCAGAACAAAATATATATAAATAGGGAACAAAATGTACATGTCACAAAAAAGCATCTCATTTGAGTAATAATAGGCGATACATTTGATCTGCAATGCTGGAGAAACTGTACAGGATTATTAGTGGTCAAAAACACTGTTTCTAGAAGTTTCCGTCACTGACCCATGTGTGCAGTGAATTATAGAAACATCCACAGACAGACGCAACCGCTACAGACAGGGGGCGGGGCTTGCTGTTGTGGGCGGGGTCAGGGGTGGGGCCGGGTGCTTCACATCATCTTGAAAAATCCAGCCTTTGACCTAATACTATTTCTTCAGACATCCTGACATCTTCCGCAGTCCCTTCATCCGGTACAGCAGACCGTTGATAAAGTCCTGCGGTCAGAGAGAGATCCTGGTTAGGGTTTAGAGTGCTGTTAAAGTTTAAAAACAATGTTTTGCTTCATTTATTATGAAACACTGGCCGCTAAAACCATATGGTAATGTAACAAAGTTTATCTATTAAAAGTAAGTTGCACTTTCTTTTATGTTAAAATTACAATTTTAAGCCTAAATATGCTAATAAAATGTATTTGGATCACACAGTTTTAAAATAAAAACCACAAACTGTAAATATTACGTTCTTCAAATATTTATTAATAAACTATGACATTATTTTTTCCCCTTTTTTTATATATGACTGCCAAATATGAATCTCATTAAGCTTATTGGTTTGTTTGTGTTAAAACTGTGTAATGCAAATGGTTTAAAAAATGATATGCAATCCAAATACATAAATCTGAACTTTAGGCATACTTTTTTTTTTTTTTTTTTTTTTTGCAGTGCATTTGATTTTTAAGGGAATTGTCTTCATAATATCCATACAAAATAAATATTTACAAAAACTGATAAAGATGACAAATGACTAAAAGGAAAACAGAAAAGCCAAATCAAAATATTAATACATGCACTGATACTTTAATAAATAAAATAAAATATTATTATTAGATAGAAAGCTTAAATAAAAAAAACTAAAATGAAATAGAACTTCCCTTGTTTAGACGTTCCCTTGGCAACCAAGTGAAAATAAGCTTAAGTAAAATGACTAAAAGATAAGTGATTTCAAATATTAACTATTTATAATAATATCCAAACAAGTTCATTTAATCCAAATAGATTTTATATGAAATTTTATATGCCATTAAAAATACATAAATCTTACATTTAGGCCTAAATATTTTTCAGTGCATCTGATATTCTGGTCAATTTTCTTCATAATGACTGTAATATATAAAGCATGACTCATCTGTCAATAAGTGCATATGAAAACTGTTTGTGGTTATTTCCAGGTCTGAGTTTTCTCTTACCTCCTTTGGCTTTCCACATTCTTGCAAAAGCTCCTGTTAAAACACAGATCGGCAGATACAACATCTGTACTGTTTATCATAAAGTTATAGATGCATGCAGTCACATGATGCACTTTTGCACTGGTTATGTGTATGGTGTTATGATTGAGATGAAGCTGAACGCACATGCAGTCGAGATCTCTGCTCTGCATCTGTCAGCTCTAGAAGTTCATCGATGTCGATCTCCAGCTCAGGAATCTCCTCCTCCTGCACAGACAATCAATGACTCGTAACCCAGACACTGCATTTAATAATGCAACCACTCCTTTAATTGCAAAACAAATCTTTTTATAATTATGAAAGATATCGGTCCAGAGATATTGCTGATGCAATCAAATTACAAACTGCAGTGTGTCTAACTGAGAAATGATGTTGGAAATGCAATAGCAGTAAGAGTCAGGCTATTAAAGTCTAGAAGAAAATCTAATTGTGATAAAAAAAATGGATTATGGCCCAAAATAAAATAAAATAAATAAATAAAATAAAATAAAATAAAATAAAATAAAAAATTTAAATAAAATAATTTAAATAAAATAATTTAAATTAAATTCCAAACATATATTTTTCAATATATTTAAAAATGGGCAAAATGTATTTGCTAAAATATATTTCAAGGTGCTGTATATTTATTATATTTATTTTCTATCAATATGTTATGTTTGGGCAATTTCTTTGTACATTTTTGAAAATATATTTTAAAAATATAATATATTTTTAATATATTTTTAAAATCATTAAAAATATATATTTTCCCTCCATATATTTCAGTCCAAGAATATACATTCACATTTGAAGAAAAACTTTATTTGTTGACCTTTTTCTTATTTGTCAACTATTTTTTGTAGGCTACTGATTGGAAATGTATTTTCTTGCCACTTGAATACATTTTGAAATACATTTTGGTATATGATGGTTGAAACTAAAAATATTTTCAAAAATATATTTCATTGAGCTTCACAAGTTGCAATATATATTTAGCATAATTCCATATATAATTCCATATTAACACCATATTTGTTTTGTGATATGGTGGATAGTACACTGTGTTCTTATAAGTAATAAATAAAAAATCTATAGAAAAAGAGATAATGTCCTGGAAAAAAATGACCAGTACATTTTTCAAATGTATTTACATTTCCTTCATCCTTAAAAGACTGCATAATACAATGTGTATAGTTCAAAGTACAGGTAAAACACCTGTAAAAAGTCTATATGAACAATTCCTTCATATTACATTGAGCCGTACTTTTACAGACTTTCCTTAGAGTGAATATAATTTATGTCAGATATCATATATGGAAGATTATATGTTGCAGTTGCTAATAGTCTTTGAGTTTGAAGCTCAAAGCGTCTCTGCTGGAGTGTTTTAATGACATCCGATCTTAAAAGCATCTCATATTAGACCAATGAGAGAAATAACGACCCCCAGAGTGACGCCGCATTAAAAACCACAGCATTGACTTTAAACTCGCCGCACTAATTGCTGCTGGCATGAATATTAGAGGAACTTCTGTGTTAGCAGCTGCTAATTACCCCACGGGGCAGTTATTACAGCTGCTGCTTCTGTTAGGCTGACTTTATATTGTTGTAGTAATTCTTGTCATTTGTTCACACATAACAGCTTGTTGCATATCATCTTAATGTTTGGCAAAATGCTGAATGGTGTCCATTTAGAAGCCATTCTCAATGTCCTGAAAGCAGTGTCGTTATTAACTTCAACTAAAACTATTAAAAATCATTTTCGTTAATTGAAATAAAGCTGAAGTAATATAAGGTAAAACTAAATATTAGATGATAAACATAAACATTACAAACTTCAAATTAAAATGTTTCTTGACAACTAACTGAAATAAGCTGAAGTGCTGTATTATTACTAAAACTAAAACTGAAATATAAACAAATTAAAGCTAAATAGAAATATATATAAAAAAACGAATAAAACGACAAGCGCATAAATTTACTAAAACTTAGACTACCATTAAAATAAAACTGAAAAAATATGACATGAAAAAAACTTAACTTAACAACTAATTGATATAATATAAGTTGAAATACTAAAATTAAACCTAAAATAAAAACAAATGAAAGCTAATTCATGAAAATAAAAAAGACAAAAACACGTTATAAAAGTACTAAAACTTAAACTAAAATGAAAACTTCAAATATATACAAACTAAAAGCTAATTTAAATATTGCATTCATTAATATTTTAATAAAGCTGAAATGAAATAAGAAATATTCGATGAAAAACTTAAAAATTAGTGAAATGAAAATTAGTTTCTTTGACAACTAACTGAGATAAGCTGAAATACTAAAACTAAAATAAAGTTAAATAGAAAAAAAATAAATGACAAAAGCATAAAACAAAATTACTAAAATTTTAACTAAAATGAAAACTGAAAATATCATGCATTCTATCTTTATTTACTCAACCTCATGTTATTCTAAACCTGTATGACATGGTCGTTTTGTCCTTTTTACAGCTTGACAGCTCCTGATCTCTGTCTGCATTCATTAGATAGAGAAGAACAGCACAACTCTGACTAACATGAGAAGTCATGCAGGTTTGGAACAACATGAGAGTGAGTCAGAGATCAGGTGAATTCTGCTAATAACTGCACTAGAGGCACAGTAAAGGAGGGGTATAGCGTTAGTGTGTTGTGTCTGAATGAGATGAATCTCTAATGTGGATCCATTACTAATCTGATCTTCCTTCCTGGGTTTCCTGCCTCAGGCTCACTGCCATCAAAACACAAATACTGCAAGCTACATTCACTTATAATGTGGAAACCTTCTCCAGCAGCACTGATGCATTGGATCACTGACCCCAGAGAATATCAAGAGCTAATTAAATACACACTCATCTGCATACAGACATTTCAACGCTGGATAAAGCCAGGTTCAGAATTCTTTAATTTTGTTGACTTCTTAAAGGGACAGTACACCCAAAAATGAAAATTCTGTCATCATTTACTCATCCTCAAGTAGTTCCACACCTGTATGAATGTGTTTGTTCTGTTGAACACAAAGGAAGATATTCTGAAGAAAGTTTGTAACCAGGCTGTTTTGGGGACTTCCATAGTAGGAAAAAATATACTATGTAAGTCAACGGTGCCCAGAACTGCTCTGTTTCCCACTTTCTTCAGAATATCGTCCTTTGTGTTCAGCAGAACAAACACATTCATGCAGGTGTGGAACTACTTGAGGCTATAATGATGACAGAATTTTTGGGTGAACTGTCCCTTTAAAGATTTAAAGAGTTTTGTTGTTTGGAAGTGCTGCTAAACGCGAGAACACAGCCTTTAAAGATATGTGTTTTAACTCAAATAGATCAAATGCAATGATAAAATCAGTTGAATGATATATGAATAAGATAGTAATAACACACTAAAACTTGGTGCATGCAAATGCTGCTGAAGTGGAGAAAATACTCTGTAAATATGTATTATAATTGAAATCTGCAGAAGCAAAGATAAAGTGCATTAAGTTGATGCCTTAAAATCTTTTAAAAAGTCATTTCAATCATTCTTTGTCTAGTTCAGTCTCATATAACTTAGTTGAAATTGGTTACATTATTATGAGGTAATGTAAAAGCATAAATTGCCATGATTTATTGATCATATACATTTTTACAGTGATGAAAATTGTCTGCCAAAAGCATCATAAAATAATTACAGCTCTATAAAACCAGCAGGTCGAGTAAATAATCCCAGAACTAACTGTCCGCACTACTTCCACTGATGTTGTTTGAAGGTTGAATGTATATATATATATATATATGTCCTATAAATGTAGGGGCAACGTTGAGAGCAAACATTCTGAGAACATGTTTTTATGATGTTCTTTGTACTTCTTGAACATTATAAGAAATGTTTTGTAACCTTTAGATAGCATTCTAATCACAATAAAAAATGGACATTTTAACATCCTTAGAATATTAAAAGTTATGTTATATTTAGGGTCAAATAAAGTTAGCAGAATGTTGTAAGAAATGTTTTTGTAATCCTTAAATAAAGTTATAATCATGACAAGAAAAAACATTTCAAAACAATGTTTCCCCCAAAGTTTTTTTAACATAATTTGTTACCTGATGACTGAATTTTCATTTTTGTGTGAGCTATCCTTTAAAGTTGAGTAGGTGTGTGTGTGTGTGTGTGTGTTGTCTTGTAGTGTGTGTGTGTGTGTGTGCGTGTGTGTGTGTGTGTGTGTGTGTGTGTGTGTGTGTGTGTGTGTGTTGTCTTGTAGTGTGTGTGTTGTGTTGTAGTGTGTGTTTGTGTGTGTGTGTGTGTGTGTGTGTGTGTTGTGTTGTAGTGTGTGTTTGTGTGTGTGTGTGTGTGTGTGTGTGTGTGTGTGTGTGTGTGTGTGTGTGTGTGTGTGTGTGTGTGTGTCTGTGTGTGTGTGTGTGTGTGTGTGTTGTGTTGTAGTGTGTGTTGTAGTGTGAGTTTGTGTTTGTGTGTGTGTGTGTGTGTGTGTGTGTGTGTGTATGTGTGTGCCCCAGACATGCAATTGTGTATTTTCACACCAGACAGTAAGAAAACACCTATCAAGCGCTTAGAGCACAGAGCAACCCACTGCGAACATCTCATTTATCCTTTGAAATAGTTTCTTGAAAGTCAACTCATATTCACTATGTCATGTTAATAAAACCAAAAATGTGTTATTTGAAGTCAGGGCTGGGCAGAGTAACTGCAGGATCCAGTGAGGTCACGCATATATTAGAGATGCTCATGAATAATGCAGCTGTTGACACAGGGGCCGTACTGTTACAGGCTTCCACACGGAAGCGTCAGAGAAGCCAGAGTGAAACCCTTCCGTCGGCCCATCAAATATTCATCATCATCGCCAAAACGCCACTCCCAAACCACAGAGAGCTCAACTCTAGAAACCATGTGCCTGCTGCTTTAAAAGAGACACAAGCTAACCAGGAGCATGCAATATTCCAATATAATCTTATGAATAATGCTATCTTTAGCAAGACATTTTTCATTCTGGTCAATTCAGAAATGTTGGGTTATTTGGCTGTCCATAACATATTCTAAGAAAACATCCAAAAAACACCTTCAAGTGTTTATTTTATTGCACTTTTTTATCTCCTGGCTTCTATAGATTTAAATTATAATGCTTATCTTTAAAGAGATTTATCTCCACTTCCTCTCTATATTCTGAAGGTCTTTACAGAAGGGTTCATTATAGCACTTTATCTATTTGTGTAGATTTTAATTGCGTTATATATCTTTTAAGGCCTTAAGTTTTCATGCGTTCAGCAGCAATTACATGCACCAAATTGTAGAGTTTAATTCCTATCTAAAATCTGAAGGTTTTTATAGAGAGATTTGCTTGATTCATATATCATTCGCCTTACAGCATTTTATTCCTAAAAACATAGTAAAAAAAAGAAATAAATAAAGGAGGAAAATTCTGGCTCTTGACAATATTTTTCAGTTTATATGAAAAAGAGATATCCAAAATCCCCACCATAAATACTTTCAGATCTAATATGTCAACAAAATGTTACAAGAATTTTGAACCTGGCTTTATCCAACACTGAAAAACAAAATGATACCACAAGTGGTTGCAAGCAATTTATTTTAGCTACATTTAAATAATAAAAAAAAATGTTGAAAGGTAGTCAACCAAATCTGTTTATTTAAATGTAGCTAAAATACATTGATTGCAAGCACTTACCTTAAAATAAATTCAATGAATAATTTTTTCCAGTGAATGTTTAGTTTTTATTTATTTATGGTATATTTAATTAGGTAACGCCTCATTTGCCTCTTTAAACATAACATTTAAAAAAACTTGTAATACAAAAAAATAATAATAATTTGCAACTCTTAATGTAATCAATCAATTGAAGTATGGTGATGTCTATTAGTTATATTTTTTTGAGTATTCACCTGGTGTGTCTTGTCTTAAGTGTATATCTTCAGATGGATTACATCAGTGAAATGCACAAGAGTACCACAGTAAACATGAAAGTGTGCTCTTTAAATAGAGCTGCTTTAACATGTATTTAGGACACAACAGACGCCTTCCCCTCAAAGCCTGCTCCATTTAAATCCCCTTAAAAAATCCCAGAAGAGAAAGATATGTGTGAAGCAGTTCTTCTGTACAGTACATGGGTGTTTATCAGGAATAATTCAGTGCTGTGTCATCTGACGGCTACAGTAGAGTAAACACACACACACACACACCGATGCTGGACATCTGCCACTACCTTCAACACTGACCCTCTCTCACACACACACCATGCTGAAAGATCTGCACCGCTGAATGCTTGAATGTCCCACGTGTCCTTGAGTTTAATAGTAACAGGTCGGGGTCAGATATTAACCACGACTGCTAGGTGAGCCGGATATTTCAAATGTGGAGGCAGAAATGATTTCCTCTGTTCTTGTAATCTGTAATCTAACATCTGGCACTCTCTTCTATTCTAGTCTAGTCTGGTGATGGGTTTAGTGACCTGTAACTCACTGTTTCGGAGGTGATGTTGATAAATATTAATAAAGCACTCAACTCTCCAACAACTCAAAAACCTGAAACAGCAATTACATTCAAATCTAAAGTTACATTCAGCTCTTGAGAGCTGAATAATCAGTGATGTAGTTCACATATATTCTAACAGTGTTTGATATCTTGCTTTATTTACAGCTCTCTTTTGATGTTGAATTATATTCATTTCAGACTTAAATGTTCATATTAAGTATTTGTTTCTTGAGATATTTAATGCAGTTGCACGACCCACTGTGTGTTTTTATATGATTGCGAGAAATATACCCAAATAAAGGTACAAATGCATAGGAAATCTTTCATTTCTGATACTGGAGCAATGAGAAATTAATACTGGTTCCTTGATTCATGCATTACATTTAGTTTTTCAACTCATGCATTGCCTTGCATCATGCTCCATTTTTTGAGCTACAGGAACTACCTGTATTTTTCTGGTATAAGACAGCTTTCCACCAGTGTACAGCTGTCATATGCAAGATATCATATCACAAAAGCCCATGGTGCAGTTCAGCATGCTATCAGGGTGGGTTAAGATGGGAACTGAAATGCTAATTATCACAGATTAACTCCTCAGTTACACCAGAGAGTAAATGACTAATTATTCCTGTAGAGCATGGCGCTTGCAACACCAAGGTCATAAGTTCGATTTCCAGAGAATCTCATGGATGCAATGTAGGTAGTTTTTGGATAAAATCATCTGCCAGATGCAATTATGTAAATTAGTCCTAAAGCATTTATTATCTGTTTTGGACAAAGATGTGTTTGTCTAACGAGAAATCTCACTTTGCTGCATTAGAAATGCTGTTTTTAGTTTTGCTATACATTCAGCTCTGGTTTGATCTGGTTTAATCTTAAGCCTTTTCACACCAAGGATGATGACTATAATGATAACTAACTATAAAGTTAAATAATTCTTAAGTCCACAACTATAGTAATAAAATTATAAGAAATTAAAAAAATGTATGTGAAATAAAAACAAAACTACTGAAATGAAGTATATGATGCTAAAATAATCACTTTGAGAACGATTTTTCCCGCTGATGAACAATAAAAACTTTAAAAGCCAATCAGAATCCATCTAAAAGAGCTTGGCACAGAAATCGCAGGTCGGAGTGGACTTTATCGTTACAGTTATCCTTCTTAGTGTGAACGAGTCTCAACCATAAAGGTGCATGAAAAACATTCAAGGTTTAGGATTGCAGATTTCAGGTGTTGCGTGTGGTGTTGGGTGAGATTGGCATTAGAGCAGCTGTCAGTCAGCGGCCTGTGGGTTATAATCAGCACATGTGGGCGTCTGGATCTCACAGAGGGAATGTGGAGGAAAAACAACCCGATCTGTTCAAATATCATCACCTTCTCTCCTCTAATGTCACTGTATCCTCAGCGCATTGGAGTAAATGTCAAGTGCGATCACACACACATCCCATCATGCTGAACCAGCCAGAATCCTGTTGCCATGGCAGCACAGGATGCAGCGGATACAGTCTCTCTGATGTAACGCGGCAGATGTTGCACGTCTCCAGATGTCCGTGACTCGTCAATCATGATGTCTTATATATTTATTTACATGTCTATATTTATATTCATATAATTTATATTATAAATAAATATTTAATATGTAAACATAACATATTTTTCTGAAATATATACATGCATGTGTGTGTATTTATATATACATAATAAATATACACAGTACATTTACACTATTATATATATATATTTAGCACTAATATATATGTATTTCATTCTTGTTTTGTTTTATATATATATTTATTTATCAGTGCATTGTCTTGCCTTGTAGACGTCCGTTATGAATGCATTACAATAGATTTGTGCATGTTTTTTTCAGTCTGAGGAAGAAGTTGAAATGATTTTCTGTGTTAATCAACATCATGTTAGATGCCAGCGGTGGTGGTCCATATAAAGGCACTGAGACATTCAGCACTGCTCATACAGAGCCAGTCAATCTATACAGAAAAACTAGTGCTTGTGATGTTCCTCATTTGTAAGTCGATTCGGATGAAAGCATCTGCTAAATGAATGAATGTACGTGAAAAACTGCACAATTCTGAAGCTTTAACCAATAAACTTTCTTGGCTCTTCATAGAATAAAGTCTTATAAATGGGATTGTTAAAATATTCATCTACGATTACCATAATGTCCCTACTCAATTTCACAATTCAACCCAACTTATATGATCAAACAAGACATGACCACATTTAGTGCATACTGTGGTTGTACCATGGTAAAATAATGTATCTCCTCTACAAAACCTTCAACCGACTTCCCTCAGTTGTTCCTCCTGAGATTAAATAGAGATATTTACTAACATCTCCTGCTTCTCAGATGTTTCTCCAGAGAAAAAGAGATCTCAACAATGTCTCTCAAATTATAAGTCAGAGATCTCAATATGACCTCATTTCTCCTCAAATGATCTGAGCTGCTCCATATTCATGTCATAGGATGACAACTAGTGACTCGTTGAGGTCTCATGAGGAGTTTTAGGAGAAGCATTATTTTCTTGGGTCTGATCGTGCTGTAATGCGTCTCAGAGCGTCTGTCTCTCTGGATCTGTCTTACCTCGCAGTCGTACAGCAGGTGCAGCTGCCCGTCGATCCACTCCTCGATGTCCAGCCTCCTCTGGAGGTCTTTGCGGTTGTATTTGACCGTCAGTTTGCCCAGTTTGCGTTGGGCAGGCTCCTCCGCTTTGGTCTGAAACATCACTCTGGACTGGGTGCCGGGCTCCGACGCCATGCCTGCCACAACCTCACGCCGACGGGGAGAAGACCAAGAGACAGCAGCCTCTCTTTCTCTCTCTCTCTCTCTCTCTCTCTCTCTCTGTCTGTCTCACAGATTCAAACACAGACTCCTTCAGTCGCCGTCCTGCTGTTGTTTGCTCCTCAGTGTGTGTTTCTATACTGCAGTGTGTTTCTGACTCATGATCGTGGTGTTTCTATCCGACAGCCTCCTTTAGCGCCTGTCTTCTGTCTGCACTCTACTAACACTGACTCCCTCCCTCCCTCTCTATGTCTCGCTCTCGCTCTCTCTCTCTCTCTCTCTCTCTCTCTCTCACTCACTGTCTGCTGTCTTCATGTGTGTGTTAAGGAGGACCATAGTTCAACTTAAGACTGATAACATGCAGTAAGATTGGGGTCAGAGGCCAAAACACTTGTTTTAAAGCACTTGTTACTATTAAAAGAATTCATATGCGGAATTAAAAATGGCATTTATTTATTCATTAAACAAATGCTTTTATAAAAAAAAATGTTTTTACTTATTATTTTAATTTTAATAATTATAATTAATAAAAAGTTTAAGAACTTAAGCTGTTTTAATTCATTTTTAAATAAATTGTTTTAATTTACTAATTGTATGCTATTAATAGTTTTGTAAAGAAAATATGCTGTTTGCCAGTGCAAAACTCATCATAACTGTTATTGGTTGCCAGGGTGTTGCTATGCGGTTGCTGGGGTCTTCTGGGTGGTTGCTAGGGATTGGTGTCAGGTTGTTAAGATGTGTCTTTTAGTGCATTGCTATGGTGTTTGGGTAGTTGCCAAACTGTTGCTATGGTCTATTAGTTGGTTGCTTGGGGGTTGGTAATATGTTGCTACGGTGTTCTGGGTGGTTCTTAGGGGGTTGTTAAGCTGTTACTACGGTGTTCTGTGTGGTGCCTAGGGGGTTACTAAGCTGTTGCTAGAGTGTTCTTGTTCTGAATGGTTGCCAGGGTGTTGCTATGTGTTTGCTAGGGCATTGGTACAACATTACTAAGATACTGTATTCTGAGTGGCTGTTGGTGTGTTACTATGTGGTTTCTAGGGTGTTTTGGGTGCTTAGAGCTGTTGGGTAGTCATCACGGTGTTGCTATCCGTTTTCTGTGGTAGTTGCTAAGGCATTAGTATAAGGTTGCTAAGATGTGTATGCTGTTAATGTGTTGCTATGTGGGTGTTGCTAAGCTGTTGCTGTGGTGTTTTGGGTGGTTGTGAAACTGTTGCTAGGGTGTTCTGAATGGTTGTCAAAGTGTTGCTATGTGGTTGTTGCAGTTTGCTAGGGCATTTTGTGTGGTTGCTAGGGCATTGGTTTAAAGTTGCTAAAATATTCTGAGCGTCTGTTAGTGTGTTACTATGTGGTTTCCAGGGTGTTCTGGGTGCTTAGAGCTGTTGAGTAGTTGCCAGGGTGTGGCTAAACCATTGCTAGGGTGTTTTGGGTGATTGTTTGGGGGTTGCTAAGCTGATTCTTGGGTGTTTTGGGTGATTGCTAAGCTGTTGCTAGGGTGTTCTGAATGGTTGCCAAGCTGTTGCTATGTGGTTGTTACAGTTTGTTAGGGAATTGTGTGTGGTTGCTAGGGCATTAGTTTAAAGGGTTACACTTTATTTTGATAGTACACTTTAGAAATTCTACAAACTATAAGTAACTTTGTAACTACATGTCAACTAATTCTCATTAATTTGCAACTTCATGTCTACTAACTCTCAGAGTAGACTGGTTTAGGGTTAGTAGAATAAGTTTAAATATACTTGCAAAGTTTCTCATACTATGTTGTGGACCCATCAAAATAAAGTGTTAGAAGATATTAAGCAGACAGTCTACTAATACTCTTATGACTGCTAGTTTACATGTAGTTGCAAAGTTACTAAATGGCTGTTATTGTTTCTAGAGTGATCTAGGTGCTTAAAGTGTGGCTAAGCTGTTGCTAGGGTGTTCTGGGTGGTTGCTAGGGAGTTGCTTACTGTCTCAAGTGAAAAGAGTCTCTGTGATATCCACATAACTATATATTAGCACCGTTGAATTTGGAGCACACCTCGTTTGCTCAGACACTTTGCCCCATTATCAGAGGTAATGGTGCTTTCATTACGAGTGATATCCTGTGCCAGGAGGAAATGGAGAGTAATGGATGTGACTTTGCCCCATTTCGATTAAATGGGGATCAGCAAAGAGCCATATATGTCAAAATAACCTTCTCTTAGAAGCTGATATGTCAGTTGTCACTTAGAGCAGCAGGCCAGATCATAAAGTTTCCATTTATCGCTACTGAGCTCATTTTCCCGTAAGGCCTATGGTGCACAGAGAGAAACACTTGTTATCAATTGATGTGCTTACAGGTTACTCACAATATTTCAAGGATATTACAATGATTAATGTCAACAGTGCTGGGTAGATTACTTACAAAATGTACTCCATTACTGATTCCAAATTACATGACAAAATTGTAGTTATTAACTGTAGCAAGATTCAGAGTAAGGTAGGAAGAGGACAAGGTTGGCGTAAGGAGACTCGTGTGGCTTTATTCAATAACTCAAAATCACAAAGCAAAGGCCGCCTTCTTGGCACGGTTCACAAAAGCTCAGCGTTTCAAAATTACGCAGACTTCTCCAGTTCTCAGAGCAGTCCGTGTCCACGAGTCTCCATCCTGTCTCTGTCTCTCACTTCACTGTCAGAGGCTCTTTTATCTGGTCTCTCCACGCCAATTACTGCAATCAGACACAGGTGTTCATTATTTTGCACTTGATCTACTTACTCACCACTCGTCTCCCGACTTCGCTGAACCATGCCCCCCAGTAACGTAACCATTACTTTACACATTTTAGGTAATATAATCGGTCTACTTTTGACCAAACTTGTTTATTAAATTGATTTAAATAGGATAATCTTGTACCATACCGAGTTTCAAATGTAATATAATCTAATTATAGTACTACATTTTTGGAATCAGATGACATAATCCATATTACATGTGATCAGCACTGTCGACAGATAACCGTTGAGCTACAGATGTCAGAAAATGGCCAAAGAGAATGTAATAGTTTACTTGAATGTGTTTATTTTCTTTTGGGATCCATTTAAACCCATCAATAAGCTCATGTAAGGCTTCTTTTTATCTAGAGTCTGTATCAGGCTCAAGTATGACAGAAGCGCGGTCACCTGTGTCTGCCAGCGCAGATTATCTATATGTTCACCGGTCAGAAACCCTCCAAACATGCATTAGAAATCAACCATGTCTTTTATAGCTGCCGTTATCAGGAGTGTGAGTGATAAGGCCTGAAACTAAATGGGCGCACCTTGATAAATGATGGATGAGGAGATGCAGCAATGCAACAGGCTGGAGTTCTTTGGACAGAACAAAACTTGATATGCAAGAAACATGTTTATGATGCCCGCAGACAGTGCATCAAACATTGCTTCAAGCTGTCCAAACAGAATTCTGTGGTGTATTCCCATGTCAAAGTGTACAGTAGGCTGGACAAAAGACGTGCATCGGCTATTACAAAGATCCGATTTCGATAAAAACAATGACTGCCTCTTTTCCCTTTTGTTTTGTCAGGGCGTATCAATCAAGAGCAGCTCTGCTGCTTCTCCTGCCGATGTGCCGTCTGTTACAAACTCTAAATTATTGAACAACGTAGCTCATCTTTCACAGCCAACAAATTCATTCATCCGAGCCAAGACTCAAAAATAGGGCCAGCTGATGATACAGGGCATGCATTCCCTAGAAACGCTGTGCTTTTTAAGAAAAATAATAGATTTTCTGAAGAAAATGTTGTGTTTGTCCATCCAAAGCTCGCCAGCACCCACTAGGGTGTTTTTAATGGTTTCCAGGGCGTTGCTCTGCGGTTGTTAAGGTGTTGTGTGTGGTTGCCAGGGTGTTGCTATGCAGCTGCATACAGTATGTGTTCTGTGGGTTAATAGAATGTTACCATGCAGTTGTTAGGCTTTTGTGGATGATTGCTATGACATTGGTAGGGTGTTGCTATGCAGTTGTATATAAGTTCTGTGGGTTAACATGTTGCCATGCAGTTGCTAGGGTGTTGTGAATGGTTGCCAGGGCATTGCTCTGCGGTTGCTATGGTGTTGTGGATGGTTGCCAGGGTGTTGCTACGCAGCTGCATACAGTATGTTTTCTGCAGGTTAATATTATGTTGCCCTGCAGTTGCTAGGGTGTTGCGGATGGTTGCCAGGGCGTTGCATATGTGTTTTGCAGGTTAATAGTGTGTTGCTATGCAGTTGCTAGGATGTTGCTATTCAGTTGCATATGTGTTTTACAAGTTAATAGTGTGTTGCCATGCCATTACTAGGGTCTTGTGGATGGTTACCAGGGTGTTGTTATGCAGTTGCATGTGTATTATGAGTGGTTAATAGTGTGTTGCTATACAGTTGGTTGTTCTGGTTGGTTGGTTGCTTACTGGCCCAAATGAATGAGTCTCTTTAATATTTTAGTCTCTAGATTTGCCTCGAGTCCCTCGTTAATATGCTCAGAAGAGTCTGTCAGTGTATGTCAGTGATGTAAATGCATGAACAGCCTCACCACAGTGAATTTCAGTGCTTACATAACAACATTCACTGAGACTGAGGCTGATCTGCTGTGTGTGAATGTGTGTATATCTCTTTGTGTGTGTATGGTATCGCTCCAGGATGAGTCAGCGAGTGTTGGCTCTGTTATCAAAGCTCAACATTGTTGTCTTCAACACTCCCACAGACTCTTGAGGATGGTATTCAGGAGCTTTAGATGTCACTGCCATCTAGTGTATGCAGAGAAAACTGTAGGTCTTTAACCATTTTAGTCTTGTATTTATTGCAAAATGATGTTGTGCTTTTCAAACTACACTGAATCAGAATCAGAATCATTTATTGTCATTATACAAATTACAACGAAATTGTGTGCGATCCTGTATCAGTGCAAAAAATAAGATTTACAATTAAAAATAAATACTAAAGAAAGAAAGAAAGAAAACAATCGGATATGTATATATATATATATATATATATATATATATATATCTCAAAATAAATAAATATATGTATTACATGTCCAACAGAGAGTTTAGATTTAAACAAGATGGACTATTTCTCATAAGAGACATGTGTTCATTGAGTATTGCAACAGCCCTGGGATATGTGCTGTTTTTCAGTCTGTTTGTTTTTGTTTTTATTGTCCTGTCCTGCCGACCTGAGGGTAACAGTTTAAACAGATGATGTGCTGGATGGGATGAGTCTTTCAAAATGCTGCAAGCTTTTTTAAGGCAGCGGGTCCTGTACAGCTCCTCTAATGAGAGGAGCTCACAGCCAATAATCTTCTGTGCTGTGTTAACCACCCTCTGAACTGCTGTCTTTTCCTTGTCTGTGCAGCTAGCAAACCACACTGGAATGCAGTGCGTCAGCACACTTTCAATCGAACTTCTGTTGAAGGACACCAGCAGTTCTTTATCTAGAATGTTGTTTTTCAGGAGTCGCTGCTGTGCCTTCTTGATCAGCATAGTGGTGTTTGTTTTCCAGATAGGGTCATCATCCAAGTGCAGGCCCAGAAATTTTAAATAAGAGACCCTCTCCACATAGTCCCCATTAAAATATATTGGCTGAGGATTAGATCTGTTTCTCCACAATTATTTCTTTTGATTTTATGGTATTTAAAACCAAGTTGTTATCGCTGCACCATGATGACAGTTATGCACCTCATGTACGTGGACTCATCTCCCCCTTTGATGAGCCCAACCACTGTCATGTCGTCCGTAAACTTCACGATGTAGTTACTTGGGTGGGTGGGGGTGCAGTCATATGTGTATAGAGTATACAGTAAGGGACTTAACACACATCCCTGCGGAGAGCCGGTGTTAAGGCTGAGTTCTGGGGAAAGGTGGGACCCCACTTTAACTCTCTGTGGACGATCACTGAGGAAATCCTCAGTCCCGAGGCAGGTGGAGTATGGAAGACCAAGACTGAAGTTACCAGTCTGTCTGGAGTTAAAGCCACTGGCCGGCAGTAATTTAAACTTGATGAAACACTTACAGTGAGTTTTAGTGACAGAAAGAAAATGTCAATGGAAACATCTCACTTCCTGCATCAAATGCACCTCAAACCTCAGAAAGTACTGCAACATTTAGAGCAATTCAGTGGTAGTACTGCATGCATGCCAAGAAAATTGCATGTTTTACTGGTTCATTGCGAAAGCAACAGACACCAACAGCAACCACAAACCGGTCAGATGTTTAGGTGGTTTTTCACAATGGTGTCCCTGGAATGTTTGTTATATACAAATGTACATTTACAGTATGTTGATACTGACTGGCCATTTTGTCTAGCTGAGTGCTATTGTGTATCACACTGAGCTATGGAGTGAAAACAGTATCAAATCCTCCCACAAATGCACACGAGAGATCCACAGTCACGCACACAATCCACAAATACGTGCGTGTGGATCTCTCGCGTGCATTTGTGGGAGGATTTGATGCTCTTTTAGATATCCATTTTAAAAGTTGTCTGGGAAAAGTCAATAATTGCAATACACAGAAAAAGAATATGCAGATTAGCATGCAGTGTTGGGGTAAAGCATTACAAGTAGCATGAGTTAAATAATCAGATGACTTTTTTTCAAGTAAAGTAATGCATTACTTTTTAATTGACAAGATAAGTAATGCCAATTACTTTGTTTCCCATCGATTGACTGACAGCTCTCCTGTCCTCATGTCAGGCCAGATGAGAGATAGTAACGTAAAAGCAACGTAATGCATTACTTTACATAAAAAGTAACAAATGCAATTAGTTAGGAAGTAGCACAATATCATAATGCATTACTTTTAAAAGTAACTTTCCCCACCACTGTTTGCATGTATAGAGGATATTTATATTTATAGCAATGAGTAGCAGAAAATTCACATTTGCACGTTCATTTGAAATTTTTTGCAGAAGCTTCTGTGCATGAGAAGAATTCAGTCAATAAGTATTTAAAGGACATCACATCATTTGTAATAATATATCCATCTATAGTGATTAGAATATTATATAGTATATGATGTATTTCATTTAACATGAAACAAAATACCTAATACATCCACAAATGTTTTTGAACTGATTCTGCTTTGAAACTTGATATTTCAGCATCAGCATTGAGGTTTTGATGAAACTAGACATGAATACGTCTTTGAAAAGTGCTTTTTGAGGTGAATGATGCATCTGATGAAGGAAGTGAAACGTTTCCATCAGCTTTGACACAGACACTTGATAACGAAGTGAAACACATTTATAAAACATATTTAATAAATTAACCTTCATTTAAACAATAATACTGAAAAAAAAACATGATTGTTATTGCATATCAAAACAACTCCTTCCCACAAAATGTAGACAATAACAATTTTACACAAAAACTGTGTATTTCATGATATATATAAAACCCCCTCTTTACAGAAGTAACAGACATCATGTGTCTGCGGTAAGGCATGTCCTGTGTGTAAGACAGTGTGGTGTTGTCAGACTTTAGAAACCGACCCAAAACAGCCTCATAAGAATGAAAGACCGACAGACAGATGTACATGAATAATGCAGTGAGTGGGCGAGGGGGCGGAGTCTGGTTGGAGCGAGCGCGTCACGTCAGCACTTCCTGCTCGCGCAGGACAGGTATCTCAGTATCGGACACACCTGAAGCTCCGGATCTGACTGCCGCAGTTTAACTCGGAATCGACGACGCATTTCCAGCGAAACTCTGCTTGAAACGACGATTCATGTCTGGCTAATGAGGAGTTACACCGTTTTGGAGAAGACGAGCACTTGTAGAGCAGTTTAACAGGTAAGAAGATGAAATGTTTTTCTGGAGACATCTGCTGCGTGTTTCTCTGGCGGCCTGTAATGTTTATGTCGGAGTAAAACACATATGTTCGACGTTACTGTGGTAGAAAGCTTCCATTTTGTGTTTGAACGACAGATAATGCGTGTTACATTATTTCACTTAAGTTATGTAAAGGTTTCTCTTCGTACTAGACCTTTTTAGGGGAGAAAATGACTTTATGAAACTGAATTGATGATGTTATAGATGCTAATACATGTATTAAAGTATATAGTGTCGTATATTAAGAAGTTGGTTTAATCTTCTGACCTATAGGTCGATTTAAGTTAAGTTGGCTCACAGTTTGACATTCATCTCAGTAACAATGACTCAGAGTAAAAATAAAGCCATAATGGGAGAAGTTGTTATTGTCCAGGACTATATATTATAAATATGTATTAGGACTATATATTATAAATATGTTTTAGGTCTATAGATTATAAATATGTATTAGGTCTATAGATTATAAATATGTATTAGGTCTATAGATTATAAATATGTATTAGGTCTATAGATTATAAATATGTATTAGGTCTATAGATTATAAATATGTATTAGGACTATTTATTATAAATATGTATTAGGACTAGATATTATAAATATGTATTAGGTCTATATATTATAAATATGTATTAGGACTGTATATTATAAATTTGTTTTAGGTCTGTATATTATAAATGTGTATTAGGACTATATATTATAAATGTGTATTAGGTCTATATATTATAAATTTGTTTTAGGTCTGTATATTATAAATGTGTATTAGGACTATATATTATAAATATGTATTAGGACTATATATTATAAATATGTTTTAGGTCTATAGATTATAAATATGTATTAGGTCTATAGATTATAAATATGTATTAGGTCTATAGATTATAAATATGTATTAGGTCTATAGATTATAAATATGTATTAGGTCTATATATTATAAATATGTATTAGGACTGTATATTATAAATTTGTTTTAGGTCTGTATATTATAAATGTGTATTAGGACTATATATTATAAATGTGTATTAGGTCTATATATTATAAATTTGTTTTAGGTCTGTATATTATAAATATGTATTAGGACTATATATTATAAATGTGTATTAGGTCTATATATTATAAATTTGTTTTAGGTCTGTATATTATAAATGTGTATTAGGACTATATATTATAAATGTGTATTAGGACTATATATTATAAATGTGTATTAGGTCTATATATTATAAATGTGTATTAGGACTATATATTATAAATGTGTATTAGGACTATATATTATAAATGTGTATTAGGACTATATATTATAAATGTGTATTAGGACTATATATTATAAATGTGTATTAGGTCTATATATTATAAATGTGTATTAGGACTATATATTATAAATATGTATTAGGTCTATATATTATAATTGTGTATTAGGTCTATATATTATAAATATTATTTGGAAGTTAAGTTTTTATTTTTATTTTTGGATTGGATTTAAGTAATTTATAAAGATATTTGACTCGAGGTTTTGTTCTTTTGAGAATGACTTTTTTATTACTACTATTATTTTTCATGATGGCTTTGGTCTGTATCTAAATATTTATTGGAGATTTAAAAAAATATATATTTTCAGATTGGTCTTTCATCATTTATAAAGTGAGTTTACTTTTATTTTGTTCTTTGTAGAATGACTCCTTTTTTATTCTTTATAAAATATAAATGTTTTTGAAGGTTTTGCAGTTTAAAGTTTCTATTTGTTTTTAGAATGATAGATTGTAATATAAATATTATTTTAAACTTAATGTTTTCTCTTCAGATGGGTGTTAAATAATTTTTAAATGGATTTTACTTCAGGTTTTATTATTTAGATAAATACTTAAAAAATATTTATAGATTTATAAATAACCCATAAATAAAAATAAATATATAATATAAATCTAGTTGGTAGAATTACTAAATCCATATAATATAAATCAATAAGTATTATTTGGAAGTTGTTTTAGTTTGTTTTAAAATCGCTTTATTTTCATAAAGGTTTTGCTCTTTTAGAGAATGACTCCTTTTTGATTATTTATGGATTTAGTCATTCTACCAGCTATATATAATATATTATTTTAATTTATTTTATTTTCAGATTTGTCTTGAATCATTTATAAAGGGGTTTAACTGGAGGTTTTGTTCTTTGTAGAATGACTCCTTTTTGATTCTTTATTCATTGGATTTATTAATTCTACCAGCTATATTTATATTACTGCATATATAGCAGGTAGAATCACTAAATCAATATAATATACATACATTTAGAAATGTGACTCTTTTTAGAAGTTTTCTCTTTCTTTTCAGATTGGTCTTGAATCGTTCATACAGGGGTTTTACTGGAGGCTCTGTTCATTCAGAGAATGACTCCGGCTCGGTTCTGGTTCTTCTGGACCGCAGTGGTTCTGCACATCTGTCTCCATGTGGCTCCATCAGAGGCTCAGGATGAAGGGAGATGCATGGATAAGTTCAGTCTTGGCAAAGAGGATTTTGTGTTAGACACGGATGAATCTGTGACGGAAGGGGCCACGTTCCTGAGTTCTCCTCAAGTGTCTCGGCCTGAAGACTGTGTTCTGGCCTGCTGTAATGATCCAAACTGTAATCTGGCTCTGATTGAACATGGAGAAGATGCCAAGAGCATGTGCTTTATCTTCAACTGCCTGTACAAACAGAAGAAAGTCTGTCGCTTTGTGAGGAAGAAGGGCTTCAGCAACTACGTACTGAAATCTGTTTTTAAAGATTACCTTGAGCAAAAAAATTCAGGTAAGAATCTTATAAAGAAGGAAATCGTATAAGATGTATCTGGAGATGTTAAAAACATTGTTATTTCTAAATATAAAATTGACAGCTGTGCTTTTAAATCTATTTCTTAAGATTACATTGTGCAACAGGTGCCAGGTAAGAAAAATTAGCTTAAATGTGTCTAGAGAAGTCTGTTGTAGATGTCTAGTGTTTTATGCAATTTAATAAGAAATGACTGTATTCATCAGGATTTTTGTATTGATTTTCGGTCAGATTTGTCTAAAACCTGTGGAAGAAATACTCATGTATGTCCAGACCTGCTGAAATCTTCAGAAGTGTGTCATTTTCATATTTTAGCCAGTCGCAATAAACATTGAGGACCCCATGAAATACCTTAATGAAAATTACAACTATAAACAAAAATTTAATATAGCTGCCAATGCAAGACGCTTCATTTTAAATTAGTTTAATTTGATGTACTAAAATATTTAAAACTGAAATAAAAAAATAAAAACGATATACTTATTTAAAAAAAACACCCAAAAACTAATAGAAATGATGATAATCACACATAAAAATTAGTAAAATATTAACTAAAATTAGAACAAAAATGGAAACAATAAAAAACGAATTAAAAATACTTCTAAAGCATTTAGTAATGATAGTTAAAGGTCCCTGAAATATCCTGTCTTTTTTCATGATAACAGAGGTCTAGGGGCTATGTAACTACCATACAAGTTTCAAATCAGTCAGTCCACAGTAAAGTGCACACAGCCTGCATGAAGTATCTGTGTTGTTTCATGATCCCTTGTGACTTCCGTAAAAATGTGACGTCCGATCTACTCAGTCACCGCCTTCAGTCACCATCCCGAGCACCGCCCACCGTCCTTTAGCCAAACCCCCAGACGGCATCGCGTCCATGCCGTTGCTGAGCAACAACACTGAAACATGTCGAAAAGTTGAACTTTAACAGACGAAACCAGATCGGCCGACCTGTAACGTTACACTCTTCACTCTGACAGGACTGTTACTATGAGGTGGATCACAGCTAACATGTATAGCAAACACAAACTCACCGTGTCTATCTTGTCATGATGAAGAGTTCAATTTCAGCAGGCAACTATCTTTACAGCTACATTATTATTCCAGCCACAATTAATCACACCAATGTATATACAATTACAAATGATTATATATAAATCATCAGTTTGTTGTTTTACACACATGCACACAGACATTATTTCATACACGACAGTCGTGAGATGCAAGAAATCTTCAGACGCGCTCATGACAACAAAAGACAATACTTTATTGAACCATTTCTGATAAGAAGTTGCAAACGCAAGCATTTTTGACGATGGTTTCCGTCCAGTCCGCTCGTTTTATCGCGTTTAACCACAGCTGCAGTCGTTTTTTTGTTTGGCAGTGGCAGCAGGTATGTGATCAAATTTCTAATTTGAGGCTGTATTACATCGATTCTGACACCCAACATCACAACAAGATATTTTAAGCTCCTTATGAAGCTGAATCTGCGCTGGTTTGTTTTGGTTTCTAGCCTAACGCGGTGACGTAATTGTGACGTCGGCCCTACATGACCCTAGTTACCTGTGGCCGGCCTAGCCGTGCGTCACTCAGAAAACAACAGGCCAATCAGAAGAGAGGCTCATGAATATTAATTAGGCCAAATCGACCTGTTTTTACCACAGCTCATGAGAGAAGAGCTGTAAAAATATATATGGAGATGGTTTTTGGTACTTATACCGCGAATATATATTCTTAAGGACATAAAATAAAACTCCAGAAAGGTGTACAATATGGGACCTTTAATGTTAAATTCAACGTTTCCTCATACATTTTTAAAATTAAAAAGTATTTTTGGTTAATAGTATTTCGTGGATATGAAGTAACATGAACCAACAATGAACAATTGAATTTTTATTAATAAAAATTAAGACTATTAAATATAATGCTCATTGTTAGTTCATGTAACTAATGGGACCTTATTGTGAACTATTACCATAAAAACTATAATAGTATCTCGCTAATACCAAAATAACACAGGACAAGTGCAGTTTTCTGCATTTGCTGGCAAGACATATTAAATATTATATATTTGATACAATTTAAACAGCCAGTTGCTTTTAGTTTACAACATCACAACCATCCGATTGACAAACTGATTGATTGTTTTATGGTAGAGAAAGTCTAAAATTTTGTCATGTTTGTGGAGTATAGTAGCATATAGCATGGACAAAGAAAATCGCAATTTCTGATTTCATGAAGTCGAGATTTAAAAAAATCATCTGTGAAATGAATGCAAAAAACCTGGTAATAATTTAGCTGTTGTGTTTCTGCTCCCCTAGCTTAACCATGTAGAATCTCATCATGCAACCAGTTTAGTGTCAGTATCTTTTAGTCTCAAACTTTAATTTGCTTTGCATGCCAGAGACGCTCTAATAGTTCTTCTAACTCACCCTATCAGCTGATCTTCAGTATACAAGATTAATCATGTATTATTCTCTCATGAGCTCTGGCTTGCTTGCTATCGTTCTTGGCTTCTTGTGCAATTCTCACTGTTATTGTTTTATATTGCATAATGTTTCATCGCTGCAGTGTTTTGATTTCTTGCAGACGTGGAGGACAAACCTCCGATCGCAGTGGCTGGGCAGGACAAAGTCATTCAGCCTAAAGAAGATGTGACTCTGAACGGCATTGAGAGCAAGGACGATAAAAAAATTGTAAAATATGAGTGGCAACAGGTGTCTGGAGACCCATCAGCAGTTATGAAGGTGGGTTTAGGTTCATAATTAAAATAAGAATTTATGAAAATGCGTAAGATTAGTTTTGTTGCCAAATATCTCTGTCTGCCTATGTATGAATTTCTTAAACTACTATTTTAGTAGTTTTTGTCCCTTTATATATTTACCTTTTTTTTACAGATGTTGCTGATATTGTTTGAAATTGGCTGTTTTCATGCATTTTAATTAATTATATTTTGTAAAGGTGTAACAATAGATAAGTATTATATTATTTTATAATTGTGGTTGTAATTATTCCTTAAATCATACAATGCGTCATAAGGCATAATTACTGCATTAAAATACATTTATAATGTATTATATATTAAGCCTTCAAGTAAAGTGTTACTGAAATTGGTTGCTTTCATGCTTTTTAATGAATTATACTTTGTTCAAGGTGTAACAATGAATAGATGAGTATTCTAATATATTATAATACATAAAAAATACTTTAATGCATTATAAGGTTTCAAGTAAAGTGTTACCAATATTGGTTGAAGTTGGTTGTTTTCATGTATTTTAATGAATTTTACTTTCTAAAGGTGGAACAATGAATAGGTGTTATAATATATTATAACTATGGTTATAATTATTCATGAGATCATATAGTGAATTATTATAAGGCATAATTAATACATCAAAAATATTTTTATGATGCATTATATATAAAGGCTTCAAGTAACATGTTACCGATATTGGTTGAAATCAGTTGCTTTCATGCATTTTTATAAATTATACTTTCTAAAGGTGTAACAACGAATAGATAAGTATTATAATATAATGCATTATAAAATACGTTATATGTAAAGGATTGAATTAATGCATTATAAAATACATTTATAATCCATTATATGTAAAAGTGTTACCGATATTGGTTGAAATTAATTGTTTTCATCTGTTTTAATGAATTTTACTTTCTAAAGGTGGAACAATGAATAGGTGTTATAATATATTATAACTGTGGTTATAATTATTCACGAGATCATACATTGCATTTCTATAATGTATAATTAATTCATTAAAAATATTTTAATGATGCATTATATATAAAGTTGAGGCATTCTTGGGTGCTGAAATCTGTACCCAACCCGAATCAACCTAAATCACTTCTTACCCAAACCCGACCTGCATAAATACATTTTTTAAAAGAAAAACCTGACCCGAGACAGACTCGATAAAATTAGATCCGAGTCCAACGGTGTCCTGCTGACTTATTTGGCCGCTGCTCAGTTACTTTCATTTGTTTATTTACTTTCTTGTTTATATTTGTTATATTATTGCCTGCCTATGTTATTTCAATTGTGACCAGTGGATTGGAAAAATAAATGTGATAGCTCGATAAAAATAAGATCGATATGTTGTCGAAATATAGCGGCATTGTACTTCTGGCATCCCGAGTTCGAGTCCCAGCTTTGTAATCAGGTTTTCCCGATCCCATCCCCCCTCTCTCTCCCACTTCACTTCTTATCTCATATATGGTCCTATTCTAATACAAAAGCAACCCCCCCCCCAAAAAATAAATAAATAAATAAATTATAGGCTAGTAAATCATGGATTTGCTAGTGTTGTTTACAACGCTATTTACATCATCTCCAGCAAAGGGCTTCTGCACACAAAAGAAAAGTCCTGCACGAAACTCTCTCGGGTCGGACCTTGGGTTTTTGGATCCAAGTGGACCGGTGAAGACAAAGCCATAATATAATGGCTTCAAGTAAAGTGTTATCAGTAATGGTTGAAATTAGTTGTTTTCCTGCGTTTAAATGAATTATACTTTCTAAATGAACAGATAAGTATTATAATTAATGTTAAAATACTATTATATAATGCATTATAAATAAAAGCAAGTAAAGTGTTACCGATGTTCAACTTTTTAAAGGTGTAACAATGAATAGATAAGTATTTAACTGGATCATACAGTGCATTATAAGGTGCATTACAGGGCATAATTAATGCATTAAATACAAAGGTTTCTAGTAAAATGCTAACTATTTCTTTAATGTAAAATCTTTTTTTTATTTATTAGAAGGGGCTGTTTGAGGATGCAGTGACGGTCTCCAATCTTTCTCCCGGGTTGTATAAGTTCAGACTCACGGTCACAGATGACGCTGGTCAGACAGGATCGGCCGAGGTGTCAGTTTTGGTCCTGACACCAGAACAGTCTCTCCGTGAGTACATGAAAACAGCAGTTTTGTTTACACTTTATTTATAAATTTTTTTAACACTTGTTTGGCTGAAAATCCTTTGTAATCAGGTTTTCAGTCAGTATTGCCAAATTTATCCACAAATAATGCTTTTTTTTTACTCAAAAACTGAGGTGCATAAGCCAGACAAAAGCATGACCAAAGTGTGATGCTCTTGAAATTCGTCAGTTAACATTCATTTCTGTATGTCATTATGATGTTAAAAGCAAAAGCATTCTTTAAAGTGATAGGTCATTGCAATGATGTTCTCTGATAAGTGTTTCTCAGTCATTTAATCTGATTTCTCATAATGAAATTCGCATGTTGACCTGAGATGAGTTCTGGTCTAACAGGTTTTGAAGCGACCTTAAAAATACATGGATTAACCATTTACCAGGATTTGTAAGCCTTGAATACATAAAGGCCTGGTTTCACAGACAGGGCTTAGATTAAGCCATTGTTCAATTAGGAAATTTCAGTAATTTTTATTAACATGCCTTAGAAAGAAACATTACTGGTGTGCATCTCAAGACAAAACAAAGGCACTGATATATTTTAAGACCAGTCAATGAAAGTTTCTTTCAGTTAAAACAGCTGAGACTTACACTTTTTGTCTGTGAAACTGGGGAAATAGTTTCTCTCTGTTAACCCAGAATGGGCTTGTTTTCTAAAAACAGATTTTTTTTGCTCCTGCTTCCTATTATAAGGAGCTTTACCTTCGCTTGGTCTGCTGTCAAATCAGCAGTTTAATGATTTATTTTTAATGGAAATTATTCAGTTGTAGTTTTGTGACCGATTGCTTGATATTTCCTAATTTCAGTAGAAACAGGAAACCCTTTGAGCTGTGAGTGGCCATTTTCTTGAGTGTTTCACAAACTGGTGCGGCAGGTTTTGCGGTGGGAGTTTCACAGAGAATGAAGTTGTTCTTGTCATTGTGCATTTGTGAAACAGCTCTGATCTGGTCTGGCTGTAAAATGTAAATCTAAAAATCCATATGAACCCAAAATTAAGATGATAGTAGACAAATTCTATCAGTTTTATTGCTAAAGAGATATTTGCATCTAACACTCCGTGTTCATGTGAATTAATCGTTGCATTTGCATTATTTATAATGTTTGGTTTGCTGCTTTGTGGTTTCAAAGCGCAGTGTATGCACCAGGAATATTCACAATTAATAATACAGTTTGTGAAAGATGGAAAAACAAAAATACAATGCATACTGAACTGAACTTACAATGTGAACGTTCATTTTTACCAACTGAGGGTGGAGACGTTATTCACTATGGTAAATCAACAGCATGTGGTCTTTCACGTTTCATCTTGTGTGTAATGTAAATGTTGGTTTCAGTTTTCTATTTGAATAAGCATTCATATTTCACATAGTTCACGTGTTCTCACACACACACAGTTATGTAGATGAGCAGTACATTATTGAATCCACTATGAAATGCATTCATGTGACTTGATAACATGATTTATTTTACTTATTTTTGTATTTGCTTTCTATTTGCCATATCTGAGATGTTGTTCATTCACAGCTTCACTTTTAAATCATAAGTCAAGACTTAAGCCTGCCTTGTTGACAGTATATTGGTCGAGTAATAAAGCTCTAAATTTGAGTTTCCTTAAAAATAAGTGCATTAATGTGACTTTCAATATTGACTAGTGCAGGCTATCGATTAAAAATATTAACTAATCAATCACATTTTTCTGCAATTAATCGTGATTTTGAAGTTCAGTGTTTAAATGAACAGAACAAACGGAAAGGGAAATCGTGATCTATATTATAGCTCTCTATATCAAGCATACAGACTTTATTAGAGCCACAGAAAGACATATGTTTCACTGAAAAATGCGCAATTCACAATTTTACAGCCTAGGGTGAAGTCATTATGTACAGTAACAATGGTTTGGGACAAATATAATGTAATTTAATGGAAAATTATGTGAATGGTGCTCTGTGGTTCGGCAGAATTTTCTGTCGGCTGCATTTGAATCTGCATCTGAAGTGTCCCGCCAGTCTCAGGGGTCAAAACAAATAGTACATGGTGTCAGTGATTTCCGCCTCTAGAGGCTGCTCTCACACTGTGTGACAACGGACCTTCTCAGCCGCTCCAGCAACAGACGCAACCCGGAAAACTATCAGCATAGATTTTTGCCGATAACCGATAGCTCCAGCAATCAACTATTGGTGCCGATTAATCGGCAAAACCGATACATTGGTCAACCTCTAGTTACAAAATACTAGTATCAGCAGCACAAACGCACATTAATGTGACATGGTAAAGTGTTACTTCAGAAGCCTTTATATACAGTATTGCATGTAAATTATATGATGCTTTTGGTGTTTTCCGTCTGGAACAACATAAGAGTAAATAAAATGTTACTTGTTCATGCATAACATTTGTTGTGAATAAACTGAGTGATTTTTTTTTTATTTTTTCCCCCTTCCATCAGATCATTGTCTGGTGCCGAAGAAGGAGGGTCCGTGTCGAGGCTCTTTTCCTCGCTGGCACTACAACGCTGTCACAGAGAAATGTGAACAGTTCAAGTTTGGAGGCTGCAAACCAAACAGCAACAACTACCTGGCACTCAACGAATGTCTGAATGCTTGCGACAAAGTTTCAGGTACTAAGCTTTTTATGGGCATTTTTATAAGTGCATGCTAGTTAATTACAGATAAAACTGTCATAGTGCAAAAACAGTCAGTGAGTATCTAAATGCTAGTAGAACTATAACTAGCAAATACAATTTTTTTTTGTAATTAAGTATATTGCAAATGATAGTTAGTGTTAGTGTGTATAAATACGTACACATTGTGTATGTATTTATTTAGTGGCGCATATAAATGTACTACTGTAGATATGTAATGCAAAATCAACTTTTATAGGTTTATATATGTCTATAATTCCTTGATAAATATGAGCAAAGGCGACTGTGAAAATAAATCTGCATTGTTTATCCTTTTGATCTTTCACTCAAAAAATTCACAAAATTCTAACCTATCATTGAAGTAAAACAATTGAAAGTGGGGAGAAAATCTCATGATGAAATAAATGTTTTTCTCCAATGAATGTTGGCCACAATTATTGGCACCCCTAGAAATATTTATGAGTAAAATATCTCTGAAGTATATTCCCATTCAGATTTACATTTTTTCAGCACACCAGGGTGACTAGGAGCATGAAATTGTCCAGCTATGACTTCCTGTTCCGCAGGATTATAGATATGAGGAACACAAAGGCCAAATTCCCTTAATCATCCATCACAAGGAGTAAAACCTAAAAATATAGTTCTGTTGTGCAGAACAAGATTGTTGAGCATCACAAAATAGAAAGCGGCTGTAAGAAAAGTTAAAGCATTGAAAATCCTCATTTCCACCATCAGGGTAATAATTAAGAGGTTCCAATCAACTAAAGATGTTGAAAATCTGCCTGGAAGAGGACGTGTCTATATCGTCCTAATGCACGGTGAGGAGGAGAGTTTGAGTGGCCAAAGACTCTCCAAGGACCACAGCTGGAGAATTGTAGAGATTAGCTGAGTTTCGGGGTCAGAAATCTAAAAAATATATATATATCAAACATCACATGTTGTTTGGGAGGGTTTCAAGGAAAAGTATCCTCACTCATCCAAAAACAAACTCCAGCAAATACAGTTATCAGACACGACTGGATCTTCAAATGGGACTGCTTCTTTGGTCAGATGAAACTGAAAAAAGAGCTTTTTGGCAGCAAACCAACCAGATGAGTTTAGTACAAACAGGGATAAAAAGCACCCCATGTCCACGGTTAAATATACTGCTGGAGGTCCTGAACATCTTGTTCAGATGCATGGCATCATGGATTCCATCAAGTACCAATAGATTAAAAAAACAAAACCTGACTGTCTCTGTTAGAAATCTTATAATGGGCCGTGTTTAGATCTTCCACCAGGACAACAATGGGTCACTGAGCACAAAATGAATCTTTTTCTATGGCTGTCCCAGCCCTCTGACCTGAACCCTACAGAAAATGAGTGAGGTGAACTGAAGCATCCGTGTCATCAGTGATGCTTTCAGAGCAAACAGCTTGTTCAAAAATCCCTGAATTATTCCATTATCAGAATTAAGAGCTTCTTTATTGATAAATGTTTTTGTAAAGTCTGTCTGTGCATTTTTTTATATATATAATTGACTGTATTTGATACTTTATTGCCAAGTTCAATCACACTAACGCGTTTTTAAGAGTCAGTTTTCAAAATACTTTCAGGTGCTTCTGTTTTACGTGAAATATTGTCTTATTATTGCAGTTTTTGCTCCGCCACCATCTGGAAGATTAGGTCCGATCCAAAATCAAGGTAAGTCCATGATTGCTGATGATTTCATGTTCATTTACAAAAGAATGTGTCTGGGATATTTATACAGAAATCTACAATTGAAAAGGTCTTTCAAACACACACAGGTGAGCAGTGTGACGTGGCGTGCGGTCCAGATCACTTCTCATGTTCAAATAAATGCTGCATCGAGAAAGGTTTGGAGTGTGACGGGGAACAGCAGTGCAGCGACGGTTCGGACGAGGCTGAATGCTCCAGACGTGAGGACCAACACAAAAACACATTAGACATCACATTAGTTAAAAGAATAGTTCACTCGGAAAGGTTTGTTCTGACATCAGGTCCGTGTGTGACAAGGCAAGTCATCTGAAGTCATACTAGAGATTTGTTGTTATTAAGTTCAGTGTTGGGGGATAATGCATTACAAGTAATGCCAGTTACGTAATCGGATTACTTTTTTCAAGTAACACATTACTTTTTAATTTACAGTTACTTTTTTCAAATAAGTTCTGTTGTTACTGTAGTTAACATTTACTCATCTCACTTGCACAAAAACAGATTCAGTAGTCATAAAAATGATGCACACCTGCAATAATTAAATAACCTTTATGTATTTAATCATGTTTTATTAACTATGTCTTTGCTGCTGACCTTTGATGATCCAATTTAATCAAACTTAAGCAAAAATGACTTAAGATAAATGTAGCATGTGTGTGTGTAGTCTTGAACTTTCTTCTCCTGTGTCTTATTCTTCATGCACTCTGGAATGGCAGCACAGCTGAAAGGTTTGTTTGAGCTGCGCCTTTTGGTGTGAAAGGGATTTTACAGTTGCCAGAAATATAACTTTTTTATATTAAAAACAGACCAGCAGACCCAATGCCAGATGAGGGAAAAGTAACACAACAGTAACGTAACATTACTTTCCATCAAAATTAAGGTGTTCGGGTTTAAAGCAATATTGTAATGCTTTGCTTTTAAAAGTAACTTTCCCCAGCACTGATTAATTTGTCATTCACTGAAAAGCTAAAGTTTGACATTGGAAGACGTCAAATAAAATGCACAAGTCATATGTGATGCCGCTTTTGGATCTCAAAAGTGCCTTATTTCATCATTTGGTAAAAAACATACAGGATTGGAGTAAATTATGACAGAATGGTATATTTTGGATGAACTATACCTTTAAATGCAGTTTATTGGGAGATGGAAATAAGGTTAGTTTAATGTGTGATTAAATGGATTCATTGTGTGATTGAAGTTTTTCTTGTCTTTATGTTCAGTGGACCGTAAGTTCAGTCGATTGCTGGACATTACTGTGGACAAAAGCAACGGTGATTTATATTTCATTCTTTATGAGATATATATTTATAAGTATACTTTAATATTCACCTAAAATATATAAATGTTTATATATATATATATATATATATATATATATATATATATATATTTAGTGATCATATTTTTTGTTAAAAAATCCATTACTGTATTTCATTTACATTTAGTTTATATTTATATTTAGTTTTTGTATAAAAATACTTGTGTTATAATAATTTTGGCCACTGTGTGTGTGTGTGCGTGCGCGTGTGCGGGTGTGGGTGTGTGTGTGTGTGTGTGTGTGCGCGCGCGTGTGCATGCGCGGGTGTGGGTGTGTGTATATATATATATATATATATATATATATATATATATATATATATATTTTACAATAAAAACATTTACAATATATTTAATTTTCTGTTATGATATATATATATATATACTAACAATGCATTTTTTATATATTTAGGTATATTTTACATTTTTATATATCTTATATTATCTTTAAAATTATCCTTAAACTCTTCAGTATTTCATTTATATTAATTGTTATAATATATGCAAACTGTAAATATACCTCAAATATGATTGATTTTCATTTTATTTTGAAAAGCTCATTACTGCATTGTTTTTTTTGAAGTTAAAAACATTGTACTGCTGTATACGATATATTCAGCTTGTGCAATAATTGCTAAACTTTTTTATTCATAATGTTATCTTATTTTTAGTTTTGTAATGTATTTTGTACAGTAATAGTTTTGTCATAACATAACACTTTTGATCTGGTTGCAATTTTTTTAGTAACTCTTTAATATTAAAATACCATTTTATCATATGTTCTTATTAAATTTTTTACATGTTTTTGTAAATGTTGTCAAAATACTGTTTTGATCTCCTCGATATTAAAATGATCATGAATTAATCAGCGATGTGTTGACTCTTCCAGTTCATTGCGTGGAGCCGCCAATAACAGGATCCTGTCGTGCAAGTTTCACCAACTGGTATTACAATCCGTATGAGCGGCGCTGTAACCGCTTCAACTACGGCGGCTGTGATGGGAACGAAAACCGCTTTGACACGGAGGACAAGTGCATGCAGTCGTGCAATGGAGTGTCTGGTGAGTTTTACTTGCATTTATGCATTTAGCAGACGCTTTTATCCAAACAACTTACATTGCATTCAAGTTACAGTTTTACATTTTATCAGCTCTTGCTATTATTACTGTTTAAAGTCAACATGGCATTGAGTGTATTTTCTTCTGCTAATTATTCACCCGTGCACTTTATTATAAAGAAAGCGCTTTTGTCTTTATTATATGTAGTATTAATTTCGTTAGCGAAATCCATGACGAAAAATGTTCGTCAATGACGTTTTTTCCCCTTGACTAAAACGAGACGATAATAAAGTCATTAAACGATAACTGAGACTATATCAACATGCAATATTGTTGATGAAAAAGACGAGACTGAAATGTTGTTAAAAGAACAAAAACTTTACCAAAACCTTTTAAATTTTGTTGAAAAGCCAAAACATTTTAGGCTGCTGTACAAGCAGTGAGTGTGTGGCGGTTGCCAGATATCAAGAGCTCAAATCCCCCAATCAAAGCTTTTCTGTTAAACAGATACGTACTCTGCCCATTTTTTGCTTTATGCAATCCATTCTGAACCATGATCTGAAAACACAGATATATAGTACTGTACAAGTAAGCTGGAGTTCAGCGATCTCCATTTGAGGTATTCTTCTGCTTAAATTAAAGTGTCATTTCTGTTATAATATTTGAGAGTAAGTTTTTGTTACACCAGTTTTCATAACGTAGACAGGGTGAGTGTATATCTAAAGTCTTTTGTGTTTAATTAGCCTCTAATTGATATCCTGTCATAAATCTGTACACTAGATGAGGTCAAATAAACCATGCATGCGAGTCGATATTCTATTGATTTGTGCTTATTGGTGAAAGAGCAACTTCTGATGAAATGTAAAAAAATAATTCCCCAAATGAATACAATCATTGCAATTAAAATTGAGCAAAATAATAACTTTTTTATCATTTTAAACATTATACAGTAAGACAATATGACACAAATGTGTAAGTTTCCACTGACTAAAACTAGACATTATCCCCCGGTTTCACAGACGAGGCCTAGACTAAAATTGTAAGTTTGAGCTGTAAGTTTCAACTGAAAGAAACTTGCACTGACTGATCTTAAAACATGTCAGTGCCTTTTTGTCTCAAGATGCTCTCCAGTAATGCTTTTTTTCCTAAGCACGTTTATAAAAAATTACTTAAATGTCTTAATTAAACTATGATCTAATCCTGGCTTAGTCTAAACCCTGTCTGTGAAACCGGGCCTTAGTTGACTAAAATTTAAATAGGACTAAATATGATAAAAACTTTAGTTACATTTGACACGATACTAAGACTAAATGAAAAAATAGCTGACTGAAAATGATCACTAATAATCTGGAATGTAAATGATTTTTATTTATCAAGCACCTGTTTTTCTGCTTTAAATAGTCATTTGCTACTATTTTTAAAGTCTTCTTTCATAGCTTGTCATAGTGTCATGCAAATAAGATTTTTACGGAGGTTTTGTTTGTTTGTTTTTAACACTTTTTCCCTGTTTCTCCTGCAAATCATTGTCATGTTTATTGAATTTCAGAGTCTGACGTGTTTGCCAGACGAGCTCAGTTTGAGAAGCTAGAAAGCAAGAGTGAAACCGGTAATGCCTCTTATATAGAAATATCATTCCATACGTGCTTAATAATTAAAGTTGAAAGTTGATCTTATGGGAAATTAATCATAAATTGAAGCGAAGTGGCAGGCACCACTCATATTTTCTTCAGAAAATGTACATATGAAATTATTATTATAAATCATATAAGTATGTCTTTATATTATTAAATTTTTTTCTTTTCTTTTTAGTTATTTTGCTACATCAAGATGTTTATTTAAATATTTAAGGTTTTTTATAATTTATTTTATTATAATATTTCTAAATAATATTATGTATATAATACTATTAAAATAATTATCATTTATTATTATGATGAAATATGTCTATTATTGTTTTCATTCAGTTTTGGTTCATTTTGCTTCAAGATGTTTGTTATTAAATTGTTTAATTTTATTATATTATTACTAAATAATATTATATTACTAAAATAATTATATATTTGCAATGTCAATATTGTTTTCATGAATTTTATTTCAGTTTTAGTAATTTTGCTACATAAAGGTGTTTATTATTAAAATTATTAATTCAGTAAAATTATATATAATATTATATTATTAAAATAATTTATTATAAAAAAATAATATGAATAAAGTAGCTTTTTTTTTTTTTTTTTTTTTTTTTTTACTATAATAACCGTAGTCTGTCTCATTAATATTGTTTGAATGTTTGTTATTGTTGTTTTAATGTCAATGTAATTTCTGTTGCACTGGTGTCCTCAAACTAAATGCCAGAAATAATGCATCTTGCATGTCTTTTTTTTTTTCTTGTTCAGTATTTTTATTCAAAATGTTCAGTAGATCTTTATGGATCTGCTGTGGTACCTTTGTTTGACTCTGGTGACACATCCAGATGCATTGATGTAACGTGACTGTCCTGTCTCTGTTCAGCTGCCATGGTGATCGCCATCATCCTGGGCCTAGCCATCGCCGTCCTGCTGGTTGTTATCGCATGTTGCCTCCTGAAGGGAAAGAAGAAGCGCAGAAGCACACATCAGCATGTGGCCGTTAACGGTGGTCATGTTCACACCTACGAGGATTCAGAGAAACTCGTCTACAACGGCACAGCCAAACCCGTCTGAGCATTAACTCAGTTTAACAGGACACCTAACCTTTCTGCTGGAGTGTGAAAAATTAATTTGTATAATTATTTGATTCGTTTTGAGCAGACAGGCTGCTAGCTGTGCAGAAGGTCATTTGATTTGCTTATTTTAAGTTTGAAACCGCTTTTATTACCAGCGGTTTTTTTCACACTTTTCTTATTTCTGTCCTTTGCTTTATATATTAGCTTGTTGGACTTTGCTCAGGGGTGAATATGTGTTGCAATAGCATAATAAAGCCAGTTTTTATGACCACAAAAAAATGAAATCAAGATTCTTGAGCCATGTATTTTTATTTTGCAGTACAGTTGTGTGAAGACTGGATTGATTGTTTTATTTTGAAATGCTGCCTCTCATCAGTTAATTATGTAAACATTGCATTACTAGAAATGAGTTTCATATTTTAGTTTGAGATGTTGATTTATGGCTCATTGTTGTGTAAACTCTCGTTTTGTTTTACCATTAGCTACATCAGGAGTTCTTTTTTTATTATTATATATATATATATATTTTTTAGTAAACTGTTTTGGATTTAGAAATTACATTTATGGTGAAAAATCATACCCCGGTAAAATGCAAATTTGTACATAGAAATGTTTTAATGTGTATCAAAAACTTGCCTGATGTCTGAACTATTAATCATGGACAGTCTCAATAAAACTAATATGTACAGCCTGTTTTGATTATTTTATTTTAGAAACAGGAGATTGTGCTGTTATTTGACCCGTAGGTGGCGCTATTGACTCAATGCAAATCTACAAGTAATGTTACACACAATTTCTGCTCTTCAGTGAGAAGACTACTGTTAAAAGTTAAAAGTTTGGGTTTGTATGTATAGTTTAGTCAGGTTAGCAACAACAAAACAAACGGGAAAAACGTGTTTTTGGGAGTCGAGGTGCAAACAACGTTTCCTTCAGTTTTTTTAAGATGTTCTCAGTTTGAGAAAGTCTTCATCACCCTACACACAATCTAAGGATGGCATTTTTGTTTGTTAGTTAAATTTCAGGATCTTATATATCTTACATCATTTACTGACAGAAATCAGCCGCAGCAATCTCAATTGATGAGATTACTGCGGGGAACCGGGAACACTTCCCAAAACACCTGATGTACTTGTTACATCATTAGAAGAATGGCATCTACGCTAATATTAGTCTGTTTCTTTCTTATTCCGAGGTCACCGTAGCCACCCGGTGGATCAGATGGTGGATCAGCACCTAGAGATGACCTCTACAGCCAGGACACCTAGATGAGCCCCAGAGACTGATCCCCAGTGAAGACCCTGTCATCGGGACAAGACCACAGGAACCAGATGAGTCCTTTGCTCAATCTGACTCTGCTGCAGCATGGAACAACCTGCTGGTTCATCTGGCCAGAGGAGAACGACACACTCAATACACTATTACCCTGTTTAATACTGTAAAGCTTTGACACAATCGGCATTGTAAAAAGCACTATATAAAATAATGGTGACTTGACTTTGACCTACAGGAATGCATTATAAGGAATGGATTATAAATTGAATGATTTGTGATGGATTATGCACCTTCCTTGTAGGTGCGTTCAGAGAGTATATTGTATTTTTAATTAACCTCAAAGTGCACAAATCTGTCAGTTAGGGCAAATTCTGTAAACACTTATTTGATTTTTTTTCTTGTGCTTGCAGGTTCATTCTGAGAATCAACCCTTGGTGGCACCAAATGCCATTCAGAGTCACAGAAACGATGGATTTCTGGAAAGAGTGCGCAAAGACAAAGCATCAGCCTGAATCCCCTCGTGGTGTTTCTCATCAGAGGGCTTGTTTTATTTCTGTGAAGTCTGTTTTGTCATGCTGCAGATACAGTCCCCTGGAGACTGTGGGGATGCCCTTTATTCAGCTTGCACACATGCTAGAGATGAAGATTTGTATTTTTAAAAAGAACATTATAAAGACAAATGCTAATGAGTTATTGTGCTCTTTATGGGGTTGTAAAATAATAGCAGCAGTTTATCTTTTATGAAGCCTCTGTGAGTTGAAGCAGGGATGTGCAAACTTGGTACTGAAGGGACTGTCCTGCAGTTTAGCTTGAACCCTAATCAAACACACCTCCACCAGTTAACTTCATTAGGACCAGTGTTGGGCTAGTTACTCAAAGAATGGAATATATTACTCATTACTAGTTACTCCTTTCAAAAGTAATAGTTACTTGTTACTTTATGCCAACAGTAATTAGTTACACTACTGTTTCTTCACGCCCCACAGAAGTTGTAACTGTGTATCTTCCACATACAATTATTCTAGAATGTTACTAATAACATATTTCTGCCTCATCATTTGACCAAAATCCACATTGGATCGCAGTCAGAAGTTATTACAAACACTCAATAGTGATTAATACAACACTTCTACTTGAATGTCACTATTAATCTCATTAATTGTCATGTGCAGCTAATTGTAAGTTCTCCATTATATATACATTTCATTATGTATTTTATCAAATCACATAAGTTTGTAAGAAACTGTTTTATTTTTCAAAAAGATGTTTAATTATAGTAATATAATGTAGCACGTGTTGATCAGAGGGATGTAATGCCAGAGTAAAGTACAGCCATATCTTACACAACAGTGTTCAGATCATCTTTTTTCCTGACAAAATCAATATAATGCAATATTTCCATCTGCTGAATGTAACTTTTCCATATTCCAAGCTTGCCTGCTGCACTGGAGACATCACATGCATGTGCGAGTCGTGAAAATTATGAAAATAAATCTAGGAATTATTTGATTGTTGGATTACAATAAATTTGTGTCGCTAAGCCCCGCCCATCAGGAGTCTCTGCTGGAGTAGTTTCTGTGTTTGAGTTCAGACTGAAGTCAGTGCAGCTGCAAATGAGCTGATCATACAGTCTCTCGGACCTGCAGCCGGTGAACAGAACACATGCATAGATGTCTGTGAGCTGCGAATGAACCGCAAACGCCTTAAATAACGAGCAACTCGGTCGGTGAGTGTTTTTGTCTTGATTTAAAGTCTCTGAGCTCTTGTTTGTGGTGCGTAAACGCGTTAAGAACTAGAAAACTACATGAAAATGACAAAGTGTTAGATGTGTTTTCTTAGTTTTTAAAGACACTCTATGTGCATTTGAGGAAGTTTGCATGTTTTTGCTGTCCTTGTTTTGTTGAAAACATCTTGTAGTTATTAATCACATTTACGATTTTATTAGCAAAAATGTTTCAGATGCACTTTTGCAAACCATGTCCCAATGATATCAAGATACAGAGAGAAAACATCTTTAAAACTTCAAAACATTTCAGTGAAAATTCTGAAATTAGAGTTAATTGTCTACTTGTTTCATTGCTTTGCTGATTTAATCATTACTTTTCATTCTTATAAATAAAGCCTACTCGGTTTAGTATAAAAATAAGTTGCAGCATGCATAAAAAATTCACAAGTTTTTCAGATCCATTTTTAGTTTTGGTTTCTTGGTTCTTTAAAGCAGCTGGTTTTCTAAAGCAAAGCCCTTTAAAACCCACTCTGTAACCTTTAAAGTTGCTGTTAAACTTTCATTAAAACCACATGCATGCAGATATAAACTGAGATGTTTGTTCTGCGTTCATCAGTAGTTTCTTTTTCACCAGTTTCCTTCATCTGAAGGTGTTACGAGTGTCTCTGATGAAGTCTGTACTCTGTAAAGAGAGTATTTGCCTAGTGCTTTGATTAACAAATGATGAGGTGTTGATTTAGGGAAACAATTGTGCATCTTGTCTGTTATATATGACCTCTAAATGATGCTTGTGTTGGTCCAGTGAAAGCATTTCGTTTGCGTATTTGTGGTTATATGGATGACATAACTCTTTGCAGCATTTCCCACAATTGTGGAAAACTTGGAAATATACGGGATTGTGTTTTCCAGGCCTGGAAAAGTCATGGAAACTAATGAAATCCTAAAAGTCATGGAAACTAGAGTGAAAGCTGGTTTTGTAGTTGAGCTCTGCTGTTAACTCTCTGTATTGAAGCTTGTTTCAGCCATGGAGTAAAAAAATGAAAATGTAATTGCAAACTTTTAATTTCACAGTTAAGACTTTTTTCTTCCAATTCTGATAAAAAGTTTCACAATTGTAAATTTATAACCTCTAATTGTGATTTAGGCTTAGAATTAAAAAAAGAAAAGAAAAAAAAGTTAGAATTGCAAGAATTGCAGAATTCTGAGAAAATAATGTCAGTATTGCGAGATGCAAACAACAAGAATTCCAAGAATAATGCCAGTTTTCTGAAAGAAAAATGATGCAGGACATTAACTCGCTCACAATTGCAAATGTATAACTTGGAATTGCGAGGGAAAAAAAGTCAGAATTGGGAGGAAAAAAGATACAGGTGCATCTCAATAAATTAGAATGTCGTGGAAAAGTTCATTTATTTCAGTAATTCAACTCAAATTGTGAAACTTGTGTATTAAATAAATTCAGTGCACACAGACTGAAGTAGTTTTAAGTAATTGTGATGATTTAGGCTCACATTTAACAAAATCCCACAAATCTCAACAAATTAGAATACTTCATAAGACCAATAAAAAAAACATTTTTAGTGAATTGTTGACCTTCTGGAAAGTATGTTCATGTACTGTATATGTACTCAATACTTGGTAGGGGCTCCTTTTGCTTTAATTACTGCCTCAATGCGGCGTGGCATGGAGGTGATCAGTTTGTGGCACTGCTGAGGTGGTATGGAAGCCCAGGTTGCTTTGATAGCGGCCTTCAGGTCATCTGCATTGTTGGGTCTGGTGTCTCTCATCTTCCTCTTGACAATACCTCATAGATTCTCAATGGGGTTCAGGTCAGGCGAGTTTGCTGACCAATCCAGCACAGTAACACCATGGTCATTGAACCAGCTTTTGGTACCTTTGGCAGTGTGGGCAGGTGCCAAGTCCTGCTGGAAAATGAAATCAGCTTCTCCATAAAGCTTCTCAGCAGAAGGAAGCATGAAGTGCTCTAAAATTTCCTGGTAGATGGCTGCGTTGACTGTGGACTTCAGAAAACACAGTGGACCAACACCAGCAGATGACATGGCAGCCCAAATCATCACTGACTGTGGAAACTTCACACTGGACTTCAAGCAACATGGATTCTGTGCCTCTCCAGTCTTCCTCCAGACTCTGGGACCTCGATTTCCAAATTAAATGCAAAATTTATTTTCATCTGAAAAGAGGACTTTTTTTAGTACTGAGCAACAGTCCAGTTCTTTTTCTCCACAGCCCAGGTAAGACGCTTCTGATGTTGTCTCTGGTTCAGAAGTGGCTTGGTAGCTCTTTTCCTGAAGACGTCTGAGCGTGGAGACTCTTGATGCACTGACTCCAGCTTCAGTCCACTCCTTGTGAAGCTCTCACAAGTGTTTGAATCAGCTTAGCTTGAGAGTATTCTCAAGCTTGCAGTCATCCCTGTTGCTTGTGCACCTTTTCCTACCCAAATTCTTCCTTCCAGTCAACTTTGTATTTAATATGCTTTGATACAGCACTCTGTAAACAGCCACAGCTTTCAGTAATGACCCTCTGTGTCTTACCCTCTTTGTGGAGGGCGTCAATGTTCGTCTTCTGGATCATTGCCAAGTCAGCAGTCTTCTCCATTATTGTGGTTTCAAAGAACAAGAGATACCCAGAATTTATACTGTAGAGATGGTCATTAATTGAAACTCAAATGTAAATATTCTAATATTTTGAGATACTGATTTTTGACTTTCATGAGCTGTAAGCTCTAATCATCAAAATTAAAACAAAAAAACTTTTGAAATGTTTTACTTTACATGCAATGAATCTAAAATATATGAAAGTTTCACTTTTTGAAATAACTTACAAGAAAAAAATAACTTTTTCAAAACATTCTAATTTATTGAGATGCACCTGTATTAGGGCATAATTTAATATTAAAGACATTAACTCACTCACAATTGCAAATTTATAAAATGGATTTACGAGATGTAGACTCAGAATTCTGAGATATAAACTTGCAATTGAGAGGGAAAAAAAATAGAATTGTGAGGTTAAAAAAATTGCAATTACCTTTTAATTTTTATTCCATGATGGAAACATGCTTCCATACTTATGGACTAGATATTGAGTAAAACATTTGTGCACACAGTATTTTTGTCCAGTTTGTTAGTGAATCAAACTCTTTTCGTCACTGATCATTAAAAACACACAAGCCATTTATTATTTACTCACCTGAGTGCTTATTAGTTGTGCAACAGTGTTGTCACAGACATTTACTTTCATTCTCCATTCATTCAGTTTCCCAGCACTGCAAACTCACAGCTCACGCTCTGGTCTTCACGGGCGTAATCGAACACGCTAGATGTTTTTAGACGGGGTCAGTGTTTTACTTTGACCTTGTCAGGGTTAAAAGTCCCCAAGGGAACGTTGTTTCTAGGGTTATTTGTCCAAGAAGTTAACAGCTGAACGCTGAATCCTGAACGGAGAGATTTATGGATCTCCAAGAAGCAGCTCTTTGTCCTTTTGCTCCAGGCCTGGATCTGAGGGGTTTGAAAGGGTTCAAGTTTAAGACCTTCTAAGAAAATGAGTTTTAAGGTACTACATGCCTTATTTAGAACAGTTCTGGGCCAGTAATATGGGATCAGATCACTTTATGCACTTTATACACTTTAGTACTTCGTAATAATGGTTGAACGATATATTGCGAAGGCCAGTGTAACAGTCAATATTTGGCATTTTTTAATTATTGCATCATCTTAACACATTTTTCTTTTTGGCCGATTATTTAAAAAAAAAAGATTGATTTTTCAAATTATTTATTTCTAATTTAGTTAATTTTATGTCAAATAAATAGAAAAGTTGCCGATATATTGCCAAGGCAAATATATGGGCCAATATTTGACTTTTTTTTATTATCACATTGGCCATTTTTTTTCTTTCAAAATATTGATTAATTTTTCTAATTATTGATTTCTAATTTAATAAATGTTATGTAAAATAAACGGTAAGTGACCTATATATTGCCTAATCCAATATATCGGCCGATATTTGGCATTTTATTTCAATTATCACATTAGCTGATTTGTTTTTATAACATATTGATTCATTTCCAAATTTAGATCTAATTTAGAAGTTTTACGTTGTTTTGCAGCATGTATTATTTACTATCTTTAAATGAAATGGTGTGAAATAATATATCGGCCATCATCCACCTTTTTCTCTAAGATATCGATATCAGCCATCAAGAAACACACATCAGTCGATCACGAATACTTTGATAACCATTATACTGAATGATTTCCATATTTGCATTTCATGGTATTTCAAGGTACTTGAAACATTACCATAGTACATATAAAAAAACATGGTATTTATTTACCATTGTACCATATCTGAGAAAACAGTGCAACCATGGTATGTGTTGTTACTTTTTTGGTTAGTGTTTTGATTTTCAATTATGTTCTTTGCTTAATATAGACTTAAGTTTATAAAACCAGTGGAAAATGACTTTATTTTTAAACTCTTCACATTCTGTACTAGTTGGGAATTTTTCAAGAAGTGGAACATTTATGTAATATTTAGACATTTATGAATTTGGAGTGTTCCCAAGATAAATAAGCATAACAATCGGGCGGTTTTAAGAGTCCGGAGCCTCTAGCTGACATGAGCAGCTTAATATCTGTTTGTATGTCTATATTGCTAGCGTATTGTGTTTGTTTGAGATGCATGTGAAGGGGGAAGCTGCATGAAATGTGTTTCTGCTTTTCTTCAGGAAACAATCATTGGCCAATTAGGCAGCTGGTGCGGGTCCACGTGCACCGTGTGCTTATTTATAGAGCTCACTGGGTGTTCATATGGGAAGATATCTTATCCGACCATCTCCTAAACAGCTCCTAAAGAAAAGGAATTTAACGGGAATTTGCAGAAGATTAGTGCGATTAGTGCATTCTGAGAGTCAGACGATGCATACTGAGATGGAGATTGATGTTGCATGAAATATTTGAAAAATATCACGTGAAATAGTATGCAGTAAGAGTTTCAGACAATAGTACATTGTGTCTTCACGAAGTGCATGTCAATTAGAAATAAATACAGTTATTTGCATTGAACCAATTTTGTTTAAACATCTTGACACTCTGATCTAATAATGAGTTAAGAAAATTGTAGTTTATTTCACCTGGTTTGTTGACCATGCAAGGAATGGAAGGTCAAGTCTAGTGTATTGCATTGTGCTTTTAAGTTAGTGTATAACGGCCATTCAAGGTGAGTTTGTTTCTTCATCCGATTTGGAGAAATGTAGCATTCCATCACTTGCTCAGCAATGGATGCTCTGCAGTGAATGGGTGCCGTCAGAATGAGAGTCCAAACAGCTGATAAAAACATTACAATAATCTACAAGTAATCAATTAACGTCTTTAGAAGTGAAAAGAAACCAATCCATTATTAAGACGTTTTTAACTAAAAAGTCCATAATCCATAATAACACTTCCTCCAGTGAAAAAGTGCATCTCCTGTTGTCTCTCACACCAGAATCCAGCCACACATTTGTTTAGAGCTGTTTTGTCTTGTAAACGCTGCTTGATCTGTGCAGATTTCTCTCCTGATTCAGACCAGAACACTTTTCACTGGAGGAAGCGTTATTATGGATTATGGACTCAAATCCAGCATCAAGAAATTTTTAACTAAAATATGTTTCAGGTTTTGTCTTCTCCAGATGTTAACTGATGGACTGGAGTGGTGTGGATTATTGTGATGTTTTTATCAGCTGTTTGGACTCTCATTCTGACGGCACCCATTCACTGCAGAGCATCCATTGCTGAGACACTGATACAGAGACACATTTCTACAAACCTGATGAAGAAACACACTCCGCTACAAGATAAAATCTGATCTTAAGTGTGTTTTATAAATGCTTAGACTACTGTCTGTCTCTCTGAAACATTGTCTTGAAGCGTGAGACTGAGGTCAGCTAAGATAAACTGCTGAAATAATAAAGACTGTGTCTCTGGGCCTGCCTGCCAATGGAGCGTTTCCGTGTTTTTGTTCGGTTTAGTCCCGCAGATGATGTCGGGTCGTGGGGTCAGCGGCGGAAGAGAAGGGAGTATTTTTAGGGAGTGCTGGGAGCGTTTGGCTTTCGGAAGCGTTTTAATTGAGGAAGTAATTGTCGCCTTGTGTTTTAACTGTGTGTGAGAAAGCTGAGGGAGAGGAAAGCAGAGGGAGGCTTTCCTATACGGCTGACAGACATTTATTTATGGCTGAAGAATAAATACACCGTGATAATGAAAGAGTGTTCTGAGTCTGGAGACTGTCATTAGATTGTGTCTCATGCGTTTAAGAGAATGAATGCTTCTAAAGCAGATAGTCTTAATGTTTCACACAACTATTTCAATTTATCTTGCATGGCATCAGATATCCATCTCAGTGGATTTTCTCAAGATGGAGATTTCATTGCATGACTTCAGATGAGATTTCAGTATCAACTTTGTTCCGTTTGTTTTCCTCAGGAGAAAAAACCCATACAGTTAGACTATAAAAGGAATGCGGAGCAGCTCAGATCATGTTTGAGTTTATAATGAGATTTCTGACTGATGATTGCATCTGTTGGAATGATTTGAGATGATCTCTTCTTAAACTCAGACATTACTGGGGTCTTTCCTCAGGAGAATCATCTCAGAATCTGGAGACTTTAGCAAAAATCTCCAATTAATCTAGAAGAAAAATTAAGTAAGTATAGCGATCTCGTTTGTGGTTTTTCTTTGCATATTTCTTCCTGTAAATGCAAACCAAGTTATATTCTTGAGCACGGAGAAGAACCAGAAGCAAGGGGTTGAAGTCAAAAACGTCTCGATGGATTTGTTTCATCTTTGGTCTTCTCCAGATGTTAACTGATGGACTGGAGTGGTGTGGATTATTGTGATGTTTTTATCATCTGTTTGGACTGTGATTCTGACGGCACCCATTCACTGCAAACCAAGTTATATTCTTCAGAATGATAAGAAACAGAAGCAGTGCGTATGCAGAGCGTAAACAGCGTGTGCACATTGTGCTTTCATGCTGGCAATGTTTGTCGAGTGCAGCTGAACCGTGGCTTGTACTGCATGCAATACAGACGAGTATCGTCATTTCTGTCATATTTTTGCCATCATATGTGCTTTGATGTATGATATGGCCTGCATACTCTGTGATGCGACCGTGTCCCCCTCCCCTCAGTCCCACACACATATGTAAATAACATGCTATATATAGGTAGTTTACATGATAAACTTGAGCCAAGTTTTCAATACGTGCATACAAATAAATTGCGACCCTGTCAGGAAAAATTATGTCTGAGAACTTCTCTTTTTTTTTTTCTTTTCATATGGTGATTGTGAAACACGAGACATCACTTACATAATTTTATGGTGAAATTTGTTATTTTTAATGTTAATCGGGTCAATTTTGATCAAGAACAATGCACTGTGACTTTAATTCAGCGTAAGCGGCACAGTAAAAATAGACTCGTGCCGAAACGATCGCGGCACTGCTGCTCCTGCTCACGGTGTGAATGCACGCATTTGTTAACATGCACGCCAGAAAAATACACGCTGCTCACGCTTGCGGTGTGAAACCGGTGTTATGAACACTTGTGGTTTTCTCATGATGTAATAAATACAGCTTCATATCAATCTTCTCACTGGGAGGCTGGAGGATCTTTTGCAATACTTGCTTTTTTAGCCAACGTTGCAAAATGCTTTTTGGGTGTTGCTTTATTTTGTAACGTTACATCCTACAACAATTCAGATGGATCCTTAATAAAGAAAATTCATTTTTAGTATTTAGAAATATTTAGACCAGTACAGACTAAGATTAGGATTGTTAGATGAAAAGATTTGCACCCATGTTGCAAAAAAGATCAGCTGTATTTTGAAAAAGTTGAACTCTATTGTAGACGTGTGTTCTAAAGTTTGGGGTCAGAATAAGATACATTTTTTATTTAAAAAAAAAAAAAAAAGTGTTTTTCAGCAAAAACATTAAACTATGGAAGCTAGGGAATAAAAAAATAAAAGTACTGAGTTCATATCTTAAAATAGGTCAGAATTGCAAGGGAAAAAAAAGTCAGAATTGTGAGATAAAAAGTCGTAACTACCTTTTTTTTAGGGGAGACTTTATATATGCATTTATACGCATTGCTAATGTGTTTCTTGAGCAGTAAATCAGCATGAAAACAGATGAAACTGTCTCTAATGTTCAGATCCATCTGTCTTCAGTTACAGGACAAATCCCAGACCTGGATGTGAGGGTCAAATTTCGGTGAGCGCGTTTTATCAGCTGTGGGAACAAAAGCTCTCCAGATGGACTTTGACTTGTGTTCTGAACCAAATGGACATTTACATGCCAGCACACTTCATCTGTTTACAATGCAAAGGATGCATTTGAATAGAATAGAGCAGATTTCAGTCATGTAGAGGTTGTTCATATGTGACACATGCAGTCTGAAGTCTCTTATGCTGCATCCCTGTGAGATACACTGATCCTGATGTACGTCTGTTATCTGCTGTGTGATAATCGTCCAGACGGTCTCGGCTGTGATCTTGGCTTCGTCTCAGCAGCACAGCTGTCAGAAATCTTACTCCTGGAGGACTCTGGTGGCTCTGATCTCTGATCCTGATGCTCTTATTAAAGACAGAGACTCACAGAATCCACTCACAAACACTCTCTACATCATTACAATCAAATTAGTGAAGATAATTGAGATCTCAAGCCTGATTTTGACACATTTCATGGGGCAGTATTATTGTTAAAATTGTAATAAACTTATAAATTACATTTTTATTGATCAAATTGATTAAATATCCTTTTGTGGTTATTAAAAATGTATTAAACAATTAAATGTAATCCAGAAAAAATAAAACAGACTTTCTGAAGGCAAATTCATGGGGCAATATTATTGTTAAAATTGTAATACATTATTAAATTGTTACTTTTTTATTTATATTTATTGCACATTCTTTTGTGATTTATTAAAATTCAAATAAACAATTTAAACTGGAAAAATTCAAACAGACATCATATAATATCTGAAAAAATAGTTTTTCAAAGAGTATAACAATATTTATATATTAATATTTTATTGTTAAAATTGCCATTCATTTTTAAATTATTTTTTTTATTTATCCAACTGATTAGACACCCCTTCGTGTTTTATTAAAATGTAACTAAACAATTTAAATGGAATCCAGAAAAATAAAAACGGGAAACACAGAATTTGGAAAAAAAAAAAAAATAGAATTTGTGGGAAAAATCAAACTGATTTCATAGGGCCTTGTTTGTGTATTTTCTGAAGTTTCCTCGTGTGCACAAGCTGTTGCTTTCCCTTTGTTCCTGTTGGATTCAGGGCCGGGGTTTTGGCTGAAGGTCGAGTTGAAGTTTCGGTTGGGTTTCAGTGCTAAAGTCCTCGGGGTCTCCTCTGCGTGGTACGTTGGCGAGCGACTCGGGCCAAACACTGATTGACTGTGTCTGATGGAATGGCTGGAATCTGTGTTTGCTGGACTGATAAGACGACAGATCCGGCGGCAGCTGGAATGCATGGCACAGGCAGAGCAGAAAACAACCTTAACACAATATTTGTCCAAGGCTCGGTGGCAATTTGGAGATCTTAGAACTGTTTGTCAAACAGCGCTTATTATTTGCGATGGTTTATTCAGTTGATCTTCAAGTGCTCATGTCATCTCTGTTCAAGTTTGTATTTTGTTCAAAATGTAGGTGCATTACGAATACAAATGCATATTAATGATCAGTCAAAAGTTTGCGCACTATTTCCTTTCTATTAAAAAAAAAAAAAAATTTATAAAGCCATATGTTATGGAATATCACAAATGGAAATATGCAAATAATAACCATCATTATTGTTATTAATACTACTACACATTATTATTATTATAATATTTTTTTACTATTTTTATTTTAGTAATCCATTTGATTAGACGTCCTTTTTGATTATTAAAAAATAATTAAGCAATTAAAACTGAATCCATAAAATATATCTGAAAACATAAAAACAACAACTCCATAATAATAATAATAATAATAATAATGCAATACATAATAGAATATCACATTTAAAATATGTGAATAATAATAATAATAATATTTATTGTTATTATTAATAGTAATATTATTATTAATAAATGAAGCCATACATTATGGAATATCCCAAATGGAAATATAAGAACTATGTCTAATATATATATATATATATATATATATATATATATATATATATATATATATATATATATATATATATATATATATATATATATATATATATATATATATATATATATATTAAAACAGTTTTGCTTACAGAGCTTTATTTGATCATTTTAACTGAACCTTTGCATACTTTTTTTTTAATGTAATGAGAATTCAGTCCAAGCGTTTGATCAGTCGTGTGATTACAGCACACATAACTTCTCAAGAAAGTCTGTGAGTACAGTATGTGAGTGTGAAGTCAGATGTGTTTGTATTTGTTCAGGTGTTGAGTTTGATTTGTGTGTGTTTCAGTGTGTGTGAGGGACATGAGAGAAGAGTCCAGCTGCGCTCACAACAACAGCCTGATGGGAGAAGGTGAGAACATCATATCTGTCCGTTCTGCTGGATTTACTGACCACAAACCAGTGTGAAACCGGTTTCACTCCACTAATGGAGACATACGGGTTCACAAGTTTGGGGTCAGTAAGATTTTTCTTTCTTTTTTTAAAGAAATGAATACATTACATGCATTAAATTGATCAAAAGTGACAGTAAAGACATTTATAATGTTACAAAGGATTTCTATTTTTAAAAATGCAGTTCTTTTGAACTTTCTATTCATCTGTGAATCTTGAAAAATAAAATGCATCATGGTTTCCACAAAAATATTCCACAATAAAAGAAGTTCAACATTGATAATAATCAGAAATGTTTCTTGAGCAGTACATTTCTGAAGTACACTGAAGACTGGAGTAATGATGCTGAAAATACAGCTTTCATCACATAAATAAATTACATTTGAACAGATATCCACATAGAAAACAGCTGTTTTAAATTCTAATAATATTTAACTATTTTTAGTCATTTTTGATCAAATAAATGCAGTCTTGGTGACCAGAAGAGACTTTTTTCAAAAACATATACAAATAGTGCCAACCTCAAACTTTTGAGTGATAATGTCCGCTTTGGCATTAGTCTGTGAATGTTATTTTATTTTATTTTTTTCATTTTGTTTGCATGTAGTTCATTTGTTCAAATAACATCGTTCATGAATCACAAAATTAGAGTTATGTTAAATAAAATGTATATATATAATAGGCTAGATTTAAGCCAAGCCGCAATGCTTGAGTGTTTCTATGCGGTTGCTAATGTGTTCTGAATGGTTGTCAGCATGTTGCTAGGTGGTTGTTAGGGTGTCTAGATTGTTGCTATGTAACTGTGTATCATAGTTGCAGTTATTATTAAAGTTACAGACTAACTGACTCTTTTTATTTTCTTGGCAAAGCCGGTTTGACTGTGATTTGGCAGGTGGCGAGTGCTAATGTTGGGCTGTGTTTAATGCAGGAGTTGATCGCTGTGTTTCTGCAGTGTGCAGTCAGTGTTTATTTGCTCTAGATGTGTGTTTCCGCTCCGCTGTGAGTGCACTGAGCTCACGGTTGGCCGCCGTCTCTCCTCCGCTCTGCCAAAACAAGTGCAAGAATGCCTGCGAATCAAATCCAATTCATGCGATTCGGCAGTGGCCGTTGTGGAAATGTTGAGTAATGGAGAAACTTGATTTTGCTGAGAGGGATGGACTGTAAGTTCACAAAAGAGACTTTTATGGATTTCATAACCATTTTTGTGCCAGGGTTCTGGCACGGATCGAACAGAATGAACACCAGCCTCCTCCTCCTCTCTCTGTAAACACAGCCGCTTGTCTTCTGGTCTTACTCACTGCGCTCCAGATTCCCCTAAATCTGGATGCTCTCCGTTCATGGCCTATTTTGGAAGTTTCAGAGAGTCGTGATGCGCGTCTGTTGGCACACGGATGAGTGGGAATCGAAAGAGCAGCTCGTGATGTTTTAGAGGCAGGATTAAATGAGGGCCGGCTGGGGATCGGTCTGTCAGGAAGTTTGTGTGTTTTGACCAGAAGCATCTCATGTGTCCTGGTAAGTTAAACATGACAAATATCTAAATATACGCTACCAGTCAGTGAGATTTTTTATGTTTTTTTTTTTTAAAGTCTCTTCTGCTCACCAAGTCTGCAATTATTTGATCCAAAATACAGCCAAATATATTGTGAAATATTTTTACTATTAAAATAACTGCTTTCTGTTTAAATATAAGTTAAAATGTAATTTATTTCTGTGATCTGCAGCTGTATTTCCAGCATCATTACTCCAGTCTTCAGTGTCACATGATCTTCAGAAATCATAATAATATACTGATTTGCTGCTCAAGAAGCTTTTGTTTTAGGTAGAATAGAAAAATAATAGAGAAAGCTATAGTGTTAGAGGCTGTTTTAAGAAAAGAAGCAGTTAGAAAGCGAATAGAGAGAACAAGTGTTAGAGGGTCAATTCAACAAAGAGATAAAATAGAATTAGAATAGAGCGTGCTAGAGTTAGAGGGTCAGATAAAGATGGAAGAGATGTGTTTTTAGCCGATTCTTGAAGATGGATAAGGACTCAGCTGCTGGGATTGTGTTGGGCAGGTCTCTCCACCAGGAGGGAACAGTTAATGAAAAAGTCTGTGAAAGTGATGTTGTGTGTCTTTGGGTGAACAATACAGCGATGTTCACTTGCAGAACGCAAGCTTCTGGAGGCACATAGGTCTGAATATATATTTAAAATGTATTTATTTATTGCTTGCTTGATTAAAGTTTATATGTGACCCTGGAGCACAAAAGCAGTCGCTGGGGTATATTTGTAGTAATAGCCAAAAATACATAGTATGGGTCAAAATTATACATTTTTCTTTTATGCCAAAAATCATTAGGACATTAAGTACAAATCATGGTCCATGAAGATATTTAGTAAATATATCAAAACGTAATTTTTGATTAGTAATATGCATTGCTAAGAACTTCATTTGAACAACTTTAAAGGAGATTTTCTCAATATTTAGATTTTTTTGCACCCTCAGATTCCAGATTTTCAAATAGTTGTATCTCAGCCTAATATCGTCCGATCATAACAAACCATACATCAATGGAAATATTATTCATGCAGTTTCAGATGATGTATAAATCTCAATTTCGAAAAATTGACCCTTATGACTGGTTTTGTGCTCCAGGGTCACATATTTAGAATATTGGCTTTTTTTTTTTGTGCTTTTTTGTGCATTGATATTTTCATGCCAATTAAGCGCATCTCCCCTTAAACTCTCATTACTGTAATCCTGAAAAATTCTGTTTGTATATTATTTAAAAGGTCACATAATTATTCATCATATTTGCATTTGGTCTCTGCAGTTAATTTATGATTTAAATAAAATTTACTTGCAATATTTCTTCACTATAATACAATAAAAAATTATAATTATATTACAGTAAAGTAAAATATGTTAATATAGAAAAAAGCTAATTTTTGGATGTCAAATGTAAAGTTTTTGCGATATTCACGCTATTAATTCAAGGTTTTAGTTGTTATTTGTGTTTTTCTGTGAGTGTTACCAGTTTTCCTCCGTCTTGCTTTGTTTGGGTTTTGGTTTGGGCTTCACTGACGGCGTATACGGAGTATTTCGGTGGGTGTGTTGAAGGAACCGATCCAGAGTAAATGTGACCCGAATGAAAACGACTGTATGTGACCCGTGAGGAATTCAGCTGTGTGTGCGGATCTGCACACTAAACCAGCTGGAAAATTACTAGAAATAATCCAGCCACCCTAAAGGCCAGTTACTGTGTTTTTATTTTGTCGTCCCTTTTATAAAGCACTCATTATCTCCTCTGCAAAGGCTTTTATGGCTCTTCACAATGCTCTGGAAGCTCCTCTAGAGTGACTCCTGCTCGAGCCGCTGTTCTCGCGCTTTAGCCTCTTTTGTGGGAATTCCTCCGTTATTGCAGTAATTGATAATCTGTCTCAGAGAGAGAGGCTCCCCTCATTGTGAGCATTAGTTTAATGAGCCGTTCCAGTCGTCATGGAGATTTGTGACGAGCTGTTCTCGGACAAGAGGAGAAATTTGTCCCGTGAAGGAAGTGCTGTGCCGGACGCCTCGGGGAGAACTGGGATTAAACTTCTACAGTAACGGCGAATCTCACACACACACACACACACACACATTGACCCAGCAGACTTCCCATTGACTTCAATTGTTCTTAAATTAAGCTGATTATAATTACAATAGTTGAACCCAAACCATGACCCTCATGTAACCCTTTTGACAGTTCTAGTGGGAAATCAAGACTGCTGTTGTTATTTATTCATTTATTATTATTTTTGTTGTTGTTTTTTAGGCTTAATATAACTTTAATTTATCTAGGCCTGTTAATTTAGTTATTTATGTTTTATAAAGGTCTGTACATTTTATTTGTTTTGTATAGGCCTGGGCATTTTATTCACTTATTTTATATATTTTTTAAATATAAGCCTATTTATTTATTTGTTTTATATAGTTTTTACTATAGTTTTGTTTTTATGATTTTATGCTTTTGTTTATACCTGTGCATCTTATTTATTTATCTATTTATGTAGTTTATATAACTTTTTATTAATACAGGCCTATTTAGGTAGTTTTTTAGTGTTTTATATAGACCAATATATTTTGTAATTATTATTCAGGTCTGTGTGTTTGTTTGTTTGTTTATAGTTTTTATTTAGGCCTAAAAAATATATTTATTTGTATAGTTTTTATATTGGCCTGTTTTATTTAGTGTTTAGGTTTTATTTTATTTAGGTTATATTATTTTTATATCGGCCTATTTATAATGTTTTATACAGGCCTATACATTTTTATACAGGTTTTATGTAGTATTTATATAGGTTTATATATGATTGATTGATTTATTGTGTTATATAGGCCTTTAAATTTAAAATAGTTTGTTTTATATTATTGTGTGTTATATAACATTTATCTGTTTCTTTTATATAGTTTTTAAATAGGACTATACATTAATTTATTTAGTTATTATTCAGACCTGTACATACATACATGGGTTTCAGGTTTTATGTAACGTTATAATATAGGATTAGTTAATTTATTTAGTTAGGTACTTTTTATGTTATGTTAATATATCTATTTATTTATTGATGTTTTGGGCCTATGCATTAGTTTTTGGTTGTTTCTATTTATTTATTTAGTTTTTATATAGACCAAATATATTGAATCAAATATGGTGCGTAAAGATGCATTGCTCCAGGTTTGATATCACTGAGGAGATCTGTGAAAGCCAGTGATGGTTTGACGTTATTGCTGTCACATTATTATTATTATTATTATTATTAAACACGAGCGATGGCAGAAGTTTCATTTTAAGTGATGTTCGTCTGAACTTCGTTTGAATGTGAAATATCCAGTTTCAGGATTGTTGTTCTTCAAGAAAAGCTGTTGATTATTAGACATAAATGCTTGCGTCTCTCTGTCTGTCATCAGAAACGGTTTCAGTAATGGTTTCTTTCAGGAGTTGTGTGTTTGCTGTGTGGTTATCTGCAGATCTGATACTACGCCAGCTCTGTAATCAAGTCAAATTATACGGTTAGACGGCAGAAACGCACAGGTACGTCTGAAATGAAGAGTCAGGTGAAAACAAAGATCTTTATAACAGACACCTTCTGTTTTCACAGAATCGTGAGACTCTTGCCGGTAAAAATAGCATGAAAATGTTGTTGATGGTGGTGGAGGTGACATGTTAATGAGCGAGTGTGTAAAGACACACATTGATTCAGCTGTGCTCTCTCTCTCTGAACATGTGGCGACCAAATGGATGAGCTTTACAACTATAGTTCTGGTTACTTTCACTTTTGAGCTCTGCTGGGATAAATCTGTGAATGCCACCTCGTTTGTCACCAGTGAATAATTTTAATATTATTAAAAATAATCAGGATTTTGTGCTTTTTACATAAGCATTTTTATTCAGTTCCATTAGGATGAAAAAAGGATTTTTGGGGGGATTTTTGTTTTTTTTTAGACCCATTTATATATATATGGCCTTCTGGAAAGTATGTTCATTTACTGTATATGTACTCAATACTTGGTAGGGGCTCTTTTTGCTTTAATTACTGCCTCAATGCGGCGTGGCATGGAGGTGATCAGTTTGTGGCACTGCTCAGGTGGTAATGGAAGCCCAGGTTGCTTTGATAGCAGCCTTCAGGTCATCTGCATTGTTGGGTCTGGTGTCTCTCATCTTCCTCATATATTCTCTCTGGGGTTCAGGTCAGGTGAGTTTGCTGGCCAGTCAAGCACAGTAACACCACGGTCATTGAACCAGCTTTTGGTTCCTTTGGCAGTGTGGGCAGGTGCCAAGTCCTGCTGGAAAATGAAATCAGCATCTCTATAAAGCTTGTCAGCAGAAGGAAGCATGAAGTGCTCTAAAATCTCCTGGTAGATGGCTGTGTTGACTGTGGACTTCAGAAAACACAGTGGACCAACACCAGCAGATGACATGCAGCCCAAATCATCACTGACTGTGGAAACTTCACACTGGACTTCAAGCAACATGGATTCTGTGCCTCTCCACTCTTCCTCCAGACTCTGGGACCTTGATTTCCAAATGAAATGCAAAATTTACTTTCATCTGAAAAGAGCACTTTGGACCACTGAGCAATAGTCCAGTTCTTTTTCTCCACAGCCCAGGTAAGACGCTTCTGATGTTGTCTCTGGTTCAGAAGTGGCTTGGTAGCTCTTTTCCTGAAGACGTCTGAGCGTGGAGACTCTTGATGCACTGACTCCAGCTTCAGTCCACTCCTTGTGAAGCTCTCCCAAGTGTTTGAATCAGCTTTGCTGGACAGTATTCTCAAGCTTGCGGTCATCCCTGTTGCTCGTGCACCTTTTCCTACCCAAATTCTTCCTTCCAGTCAACTTTGTATTTAATATGCTTTGATACAGCACTCTGTAAACAGCCACAGCTTTCAGTAATGACCCTCTGTGTCTTACCCTCTTTGTGGAGGGCATCAATGTTCGTCTTCTGGATCATTGCCAAGTCAGCAGTCTTCTCCATTATTGTGGTTTCAAAGAACAAGAGATCCTGAATTTATACTGTAGGGATGGTCATTAATTGAAACTCAAATGTAAATATTATAATATTTTGAGATACTGATTTTTGACTTTCATGAGCTGTAAGCTCTAATCATCAAAATTAAAACAAAAAAACTTTTGAAATGTTTTACTTTACATGTAATGAATCTAAAATATATGAAAGTTTCACTTTTTAAAATAATTTACAATAAAAAAAGTAACTTTTTCACGACATTCTAATTTATTGAGATGCACCTGTACATATACATACATACATACATACATACATACATACACACACATACATATATATATATTTTTTTTTATTATTATTAGTTTATGCAGTAGGAATTTTTTGAGTTTTTTAAAAATCTTATTAGGATTGGTACCGAAATATAATTTAAAAAAGCCCTAGAATTTTTATTTGACAAACTTTTGTTTTATTTATTTGAATATATAATTTCTTTTTTTAAATTTTTTAAAAAACTTTAATTCCTTATTTTTATTTTTATTTTTTGACCTGATTATTTATTTTACATTATCCAGTAGTTTGATTTGTTTTTGTTTTTTTAATCTAATTTGTTCCAGAATATACAAAATATAATTTTAAAAATCCTTTGTTTGTTTGTTTGTATGGATTTTTCCACATGCAAACACATTTGTCACCAGTGTGAGCAGTTCTAATTTTATTAAAATGATCAGGAATGTTTTTAATTCTCTGCTTTTTATATAAGCTTTTATTTATTTATTTATTCTAATGTAATTTATTTTTATTTAACTATTTGTAAAAAAAATAAAAAATAAATAAAAATATTTTAGTATATTTTATTTAATTTTTATTTATTCCCATTGGGGAAAATTCGTTTTTTGTTGTTTTTGTTACTCTGTTGGTACTATGGTAAACAGTGATGGTAACAGATGGTGCTTCAATAACATGGCATGGCAATGATATTAATGATACTGATACGATACAATATTTTGATACTACTCTATATTCATGAACTTTGTGTTGTTCGAGTGTTTGTGAGGACTGATGCTCTCCGTCAGCAGATATTTCAGTCTCAGTGTAATCCGAGGGTGGATGGTGTGACTCGGTGATGGTGGGCAGTGTTTCATTCCGAGTAGCTACTAAATACTCCAGACGACACGCCTCCAGGCCGATGAAGAGCGTCAGTGTTTCCCAAAGGCATCCGTCCAAACTCTCATTGACTCCTGTGTGATCTTATGAACAGCTCAGATTTAATGACATTTGTGCACAGAAGTTCATTTATATATGTACTGTTGAATTGTAATTGAAGAGTTTAGAAGTGTTTGCATTGTGTTGAGTAATTTTGAGCCTATCTATTTGTCAGTTTTCCAGTAGATGATGATTGTGAGCTTTATGAAAGCCGGCTTCTCTCTGACCGTGTTGTGTTTGTGAAATGATGTTTTGCATATGAGCCTCAGAAAGACTCGCTAATCTCTTCCATCTGAACATCTCTTAAATGTCAACGAGAAAAGCACAAGCATTTCAAATGCAAGTGGAAAACACTTTTTTTTATTGTCAATGAGAATAGCACAAGGATTTCAAATACAAGTGGAAAAACAATTTATTTTTTATTAATTTTTGTTGCCAACAAGAAAAGCACAAGCTTTTTAAACACAAGTAGAAAACACTATTCTTTTATTTTATTTTATACATTTTTATTGTCCGTGAGAAAAGCACAAGCATTTCAAACACAAGTAGAAAATACTATATTTAAATTTTTTTATTTTCATTAATTTTATTATTTTTTCTTGTCAGCGAGAAAAGCACAAGCATTTCAAACACAAGTAGAAAATCGTGATTTATTTATTTTTTTTATATTTATTTTTTATTATTTCCCGTATGCTACCATGTTTGTCACCAGTGAGTGATTTTATTTTTATTAAAATGCTCAGGAATGTTTTGAAATTATTTAAGCTTTTATTTGTTTGTTTAAATGTAATTTAATTAAATTTTTAGTATTTATATTTTATTTTTTAATTTATTATTTATTTAGTTATTTATTTTAGTTTATCTTACATTCAGTTTCCCAGAAATATCATATGGTGTGGTACTTTGATATATAACACACTACCAGTCCATATTTCCATATTTGGAGACTACAAACTTGATCATGATCCTTCCATGTTAGAGTATACCATCAGTAGTAACTTTTCTGTGTGTGTGAGTGTGTGTGTGTGTGTGTGTGTGTGTGATTGTGACGTTGTGGGTGTGATTATAGGAGTGTCGAGGCTGTAGGAGTGTTAAATGCCGACACACATTAATCAGATCTGCTTCTGCTTCCCTGAGGTGAGCGGCACCATTAGAAATATCAGGAAACTTCAAAAGGAAAACATCCGTGCGTTTGATCGCCTCCGGTGAGGAATATTTCTAGAGATGCTTGTCTGCTGTTAGACAGTGGCTTTTTACATGTGTTTATGTGTGCGAACATTAATGTCACTCTCATAGCAGCTCATTTTTTTAGTTAAACTTAGTGTTTTTTGGGTTTGGAGCTGTGTTATTTGCATCAGTGAAACTGTTCATGATCAGATCTGTGTTAGACGTCTCTGCTTTGACTATGCAGACGCTGCTTGTGGCAGATGTGCTGATGTTGTTCTGAGTGAAATTTGCATCAGCTGCTTTTACTGTTACTGATGTGAGTCTGACTGTTACTTGTTGGAAGGAAATGTGATGGTTTGAGCCAGAGATCATTAATCCACGCTTGCTTTGCTGTGTGTTATGTTTTACATGTGCAGCGCCGGTCCTTTATGATTTATTGGGTGAAATATAATGTGAAGTCTAACTGCAATTTGATGTTGAATTATTTCAAACAAGACTCTTTTGCTCACCATGGCTGCATTTATTTGATTAAAAATACTGTAAATACAGTACATTTTTTATAATATTATTATAATTCAAAACAGCTGTTTTCTATGTGAATATGTGTTAAACTGTAATTTATTTCTGTGATCAAAGCTGTATTTTCAGCATCATTACTCCAGTCTTCAGTGTCACATGATCTTCAGAAATCATAATAATATACTGCTCAACAAACATTTCTGATTATTATCAATGTTGAAAACAGTTGTGCTGATGAATATTTTTGAAACCATCATACATTTAATTCTTCAGGATTCACGGATGAATTGAAAAAACAGCATTTATTTGAAATTGATCAAAAATGACAGTAAAGACATTTATAATGTAACAAAAAATTTCAGTTTAATGCGTCCTTGCTATTGTATTTTTAAATGGTTGTATATACTGAAAATAAAAAATGGTCAGAAATTGGTTGTAAATTTCATAAATGATTATGAAGAAACAGCATTGAAGTATAAAATAGTATTTTTTTTAAAATGCACTCCAAAAACCTTTATATTATTTACTACTATGAAAAGTAATTTTTATAGTGTAGAAATGGCTACACTATAAAATTTGAAAAGTTATGCTCAAGTAATTTAAACAAGTTATACATGCATGCATAAAGTGCATACGTTATGCATAAAAAACAAATTAAATTTGATTTGATTGTTTTTAAGATGCCTAGATTTGATCACATCTTGTTAGAAACTGAATAATTTATAAAATTAGTGAAACGATGCAACAATTAATGAAATTAATTAAAATGTCCCTCGTATGTGTAAACATACCTCGCCAATACAGCTCATTCTCTTCATTTTCATAAATGTTGTTTAAAAGCGTAGAACAGTTTATTGTTAAAACTTGAATATGCAATTGATTACTTTTTTTTTTTATTGAAATGGTATTGTCTCATCAATTTCATAAATTATAAAAAGATATAATCAAATCTAGGTGTATTAAAAATGCTTGTAAATGTTCAATGCAAAAAAACACCTACAAGCAATATGAATGCTCCTGAGCTAATTTCCAAATGTCCCGGAAAGGGTTTGAGTACTTATGCAATGGAATCATTTAAGTTTTTTATTTTTAATAAATTTGCAAAGATGTAAAAACCTTTTTTTTTTTTTTGCTTTACCATTACAGTGTATGGAGTTTAGATTGATGTGGAAAAAAGTAATTTAAAGCAGTTTAACATAAGGCAGCAACATAAAAAATTAAGGGGTATGAATACTTTCGCATGGCATTGTACATGCATGTGTGTGTAAATTTATATATGCATAATAAATATACACAGTACACACATATATTATGTACACTAAACCTTTTATTTTCTATGTGATTAATGGTTGCCCAGCGCTAATTAAAACACATTGTTTCATAGCATAGGTTAAGGATAAATGCATAAAGTACATGCGTTATGCATAAAATTGAAAACTTGATGTTCGTCTCATGCTGTATTTAGTGATCGCAGTTCTATTTTGAGCTGTTGCCGTTTCTAGCTCAGGTGAAGAGGAAGTGTGTTTTTAGCGTTGAGGAATTCAAGCTATGAATATCAAACCTCTGCGCTCGAGAATCCCTGGAATTCCAGCAATTCCGCCGCAGACGTTCGCTTCCAGAAACGTCTGCGTATGCAGACAGAGACCAGGTTCATCTGAGCGTGCGGTTTGTTGGCTGATGTTAGCATCATTATCTGGAGCTGGTGAATGTGTTCGAGCTCTTGAGGTGAGTTAATCCTTGTTTGTGTTCACAATCCTGAACTCTCACAGTCAGTCAGACAGGAAGGTTTGTGGGTTAATGCTTGTTTTGGGCTGGTTTAGTGTGCGTAGAGTTGCTTACTGATAAGGGGTTGAACTGAAGTGATCAGTGTTTTGAGTTGCCTCCATACAAGTTGTTGCTGTTTTAAAGGGAAGTGTTAACGGAGTTAAATAATCACTTTCATTTTTCAGTTTAACTAATGCTGTCAAATCAGTCCTGTAGATCTTTTCTGACCGCATGGCCTGTTATCTGTTATTGAATTATTGAGTCATTCCTGTGGCTGTTCTCTGCCTGTCTGAGCAGATGTGAGTCAGTCGGGATGAGTGTGTGTCATTTGTACGTCATGGATTTCCATGAAGGACGGTGGGTTTCAAACCGATGCCTGTGAGGGAATGTTACAGGTGTGTTTGGGTTTCTTGTAAGTGTGTGTGCAGGTCAGCGCTCAAACGCTGTGTTTAATCATTAGCTCTGTGCTAATGAACTGTTGATCATTTCATTAGTTCTTAGAGTTAAAATATTAAGCACTGTATGTCAGATATAAAATGTCATTTTCAGCATCTTTAAAAAAAAAAACACCTAAGATTGTGAAACAATTTTTTTTTTTTTTAATGTAAATTTTTTAAGACACTTATTTGCTCGTTTCTTGTTAGAAAATGAATTATTTCTGAAATTGTTGCAACAATAAAAATTTTGGATTGAAATTTTACACTCGCATGTTTATAAGGTGTCTAGATTTGACCATATTTTGTTTGAAATTTAAAAATGCATAAAATTGTTGCAACAGAAACAATTGATCAAATATGTAATTTGAATTGAAATTGTATTGATTCAACAATTTTATAAATTATTCTATTTTTAACCCTCTGGGGTCGGCTGTATCGCGGCGATACCAGCTCGTTTTGCAGGAATCTGTTGCAGGAACGAGTCAAAGTCTGTTCACATCTCTGTGGTTAGATCAGTGTGCACAATAATGTCTTTGACCCTCATTATGTGTGTTTTGATTATACTGTGTTGTAAATAAAATACAAATAATTAAAAAAAAACAATTTCAGTCTCCTCACACTGTCTTACCTGCCTCAGTCAGAGTCACACTGATGGGCCGTTAGCAGCTTTAGGGGAGGGCCCTTTGTCTCTCAGGTGAGAACCACTTCATCTTCAAGCCCATTACCACTCCCTGGTAATCAAAGGTGTAATCAAATCCAGGTTTCTTACAAATGCTTATGCGTGTAAAATTTCAAGATAAATTTCGAAACAAAAACGTAAAAGTTTTGTAAATTAGCCTATTCCATTTCTTACATGAAATTGTCAAATCTAAATGCTTATGAGTGTGAAGCAATAGAATAAATTTTAATTTAAATTTTACACATTTTTAAGACTCCGAGATTTCTTGTTAGAAATGGAACAATTTATGAAATCGTTGAAACGATTCAAATAAATTTGTAATATTTAAATAGAATTTTAGGGCCAGTTTTACTACCCGCTTGCACCAGTGCAAACCATCTTTTGGCGTTAAAATAGTACTGTCAGGTTTTACTAAAGACACTCCGTGACGAATTAGTGCTGAAAAGGAGTGGACACAGTTATTTTGTGTCTGACCTTATTGAATATGCATTTGTAGGAGTTACAGACGCAAAAGTTACGGGAGGAGAGTATTCAAATGAATAACGCAATTCTAACGTTTGCTCTCGTCACATCACTGGAATTTGCGCCATTATTTAACGCCCCAAAATAGCACGTCTTAACTATTTTGTGCTTGAAATGGCTGCAATTATTGTTGCTAGGAGAGGCTCAGCAGAGAACAGAGAGTTTGTGGTAGAAGGGAGGGGATTTTTTTCCACACGTAATTTATTTGGAATGCAAGAACACAAAAATATAGTTTCCCAAGCCATGTTATTTTTAATTAGCTTCAGGAAATAAAAGACGACTTTGAACCCTCAACTAGGAGTCATGCATTACCAGCTCTATCAAAACTTCTTGCAACTTCTAGCTTTTTTTTCAACATACTATGGCTTATCTATTTCTTTATTCTTTATTTCCGACTGCTCTAATTTGCGCTGCACTTGGTATATATTGCATTGGTCGATATGTAAATGAGATGTTATGTCTGTGTTTGTTAATTTGCAATTGTTAGTAGATCACCCGCAGAAATTTCCCCTCCCATCGGGGCTCTTTTGGAATTACGCTAATTTGTAAACCCCTGTTTAGTAAAACTGGCCCTTATTGTCTTAACAATTTCATAAAATATAGGTTAAAAACAATAAATGTCTCTCATTTCTTGATGTTGTATTTCCAGAGCAGAATAAGAAGTAAATTCAGGCTAGACGGTGTGCCTGGGTTATCTGTACGTGTTTAATGGGTCAGACTGAACGTCTGAGAGCAGTTTATAAGCTCTTTAAAAGCAGTAGAGGAATCGATTACTTACAAATACAGTGGAAAATATTTCCCTGAATGGTTTCTTTGAGGTGTAATATCATTATTAGTGTGTGTTACTTACTTAAACTGCTTTGAATAGGGTTTAGGTATTTACATGTGAAATGTCATTGACGAACATTTTAGTTTCTACAAAGAAGTTTGTATTCTCTTTTCCTTTAGAAAAGCATCTTTGTGAGATGCACAAACCCTATAAAACCAAAAATGGTTCAATAAGAAACCTTCTTATTGAGAATGAGAGGTTTCTGCACAGAACCAGTAAAAAAGCTTTATTTTAAATAGTTTTTCTAATGTTTTATTTCTCATATTTGTCATTGATGACTGTGAGCAGCTCATCCTGCTGCACCCTGTTTTTAATTGCCGTTCGATGGCATTGGATGGTAAGTTTATAAGGAAGCGCCTTTATGACAGGTCAGTTATAAGCTTCGTATTGTAGCCTCAGGATATGCAGCTGATGAAAGCGCCATTGTTTTATTTCCCAAAATATCCGTTCTGTGGAATGTGATGCTTTACAGTGTCTCTCTTTGTCGTAATGTGTCCTGATGAAGTCTTTTAATGCCACATGAACACCTGCAAAAACTTAATTCGCTGAGAAAACTGCAGACATTTCCAGTTTTGATTCCTTTAGTGGTTGTTTTAGTAGGTTTGATAAGCCAAGAAACCTCCGAGTCGTATGATTCATTTATAATTTGAGTCTTTTTGATTGATTCATTGAAGAACTGGTTTGTAAGAGTCATTTGTTTGTGAGTCAGACTACCCTGGCTTTGCTGTATGTTTGTTTTTTGTCTCTTTTTGTCTTAACTAGTCCTGATAAAGTTGTTATAATGAATTCATAGCTCATTTTGGCCTAGGAAAAGTCACATTGTAGCAGTTTTTAAATAAATTACTGTTTTGATTATTAATTATCCGCAGTAGATTCATAAGTGGTTCCATTTCTAAAAATCAATTTTTCAGTCTAGGCATCTTAAAAGGCTTTAAAGGCTTAAAAAAAAATCGTAAATTCCTTAATTGTTTTTGACAATTTCATAAATGTTTCCAATTTATGAAAAGAAATAGTCAAATCTTAGGTGCCTTAAATTCTTTATGAGTGTAAAATTTCAATTCAGTGTTCATAAAGGTTTTCATTCTTTCAACAATTTCATTGAATGTGACATTTCAATACAACATTTCATAAATTCATTCATTGCTTCAAAAATTTCATGAATTGTTTCATTTATAGCAAGAGATCGTCATATCTAGGTGCCTTAAAATCTTATGAATGTAAAATTTCAACAATTTCAGAAATGTTTCAATTTCTAGCAAGAAACTGTCAAATGTAGATTTCTTAATTCTTATGATTGTAACATTTCAATACGAATTTCGTAAATTCTTTCATTGATTTCAGCAATTTCATAAAAAGAAATGTTAAAATCTAAGTGTCCTATTTAAAATTTCAATGCAAGTATAAAAAAAACGATAAGGTCCAGAGTCTTATTTTTGTTTTATAATTAACTGTTTATTAAATTTGTAGTTTAAAAACTATATATGGGTAGTTGACGTATCAATGTGTCCAACTAAATTAGGCTGCTATCCCTTTAAAACCGAATGCACGGATGCAATGTACTTAAGATGTAATCAACTGTGTTTACGTGAATACTCGTCAAAACGGACATCATTTTGTGTGTATTTCTGTGTGTTAATGCGATGTGAGAGTCGTTTATGGTAAATATCTTTCAGCACTATATACTCTAGTATTTTTATCTAAAGCTAAACACGCTTTATTCATTAAAACTACTGAAAGAACAAAACGGAGGGGTCGGGTAATAAAAAATGCATTCTGAATGCATCTTGTTTTATTTATTTAATAATATTTCTGTATTTGTACTGGACAATATTGAGCAAGAACATCACTTTTTGCAGTGTTGTGAGTCTGTTTGATTGATTCATTAAAGAACTGGTTCAAAAGAGTCATTTGTTCATGAATCAGACTACATCGGTTTTGTGTTTTTTCATGTATCTGCGCAATCCGTGATGTCTGTTTATTGACTTTTGACATGTTTTTCTAGCATAACAACTCAGTCACATAACTGTATAATAACTTAATAGTATAATAACTTGAGTATGACGTCAACCTGTGACCCTAAAATCAGTCCCTGTCAGACTGTTTCCAATAGATTGTCCTTTATTTCCTGCCTCTCCGGATTTTCGTTTCCAGCCAACTTCGCTCCAGAGGATTTTATGTCAGTTTGAAGAGCAGGAATCAGGGCATGTCAAAAAGCATTTCAGAAAATGAACTTACAGTAAACCACAACAGCGTACAGGGTTTCTGGGAATTAAAGTAGCTCCAAGAAGAAGTCAAAGACTGAAAATGTCTGGAAGTGGCATTAGATAACTAAAAGCGAATTCTGCTTCAGTCAAGTGCAAGAACAGCTTAATATTGAGTTATTAGTTTAGTATTCAGCAGCTTGGCAAAGGCATTGCTACTCATTTCATATATAGAAGTCTTAGAAGTACATAGAAATCATGACAGAAATATATTACTATTTACAGGAGACAGAATGTACTTCTTAAAGTTGTAGTAATAATGACAATACATTTTATTATTAAACAACATTTTTAAGAAAAATCTAAATTTTTAATCCATGTTTTAATTTTTTGTTGTGCAGCACTTGGCCAAAAAAAGAGATTGTTTTATTTGATATTTGAAAAGATTTTTTAGATAATTGATTTGATTACCCCATTTTCTATAGAAAATTTGTATTTGACGTTATTCATATAATTATTATTATTAGCAATAATAATAATACAATTGATTTAAAATGAAGGAATATTGAACCATTCTTGTCCATGTTTTGAGCAGCACTTTTTGCCAAAAATAAAAGGAATGATTATATTTTCCATTTATTAAATTAAATTTAAATTACTTTATTACATGCATATTACATTATACATTACATATTCCCCATTCTATTACATTTTTAAAAAACTTTTGTTTTATTGATTTGATTACCACTGTTTTTATCGTATTTTTTATTTGACATTATTATTATTAGTCATAGAAGTAATATTAATAATAATAGTAATACGATTTATTAAGGAATATCAAACCATTGTTTTGTCCATGTTTTAATTTAAACCATAAACCTTTGTTGTGCAAAACTTTGCCAAAAAAAATTAAAGGATTTATAAGAATTTTAATTTAATTACATTTTTAAAAGTTTACTAAATTGTTAGTATTATTAATTGATTTTACCACCACTTTTGATACAGGTCTAGTCATGCAAAGACAAATTCAGTGAAACCAGCAAAAAAAAAAAAAAAAAAAAATACAATGATACAGACCTTTGGTCATAACTACCAGCACTAGTAAATTTGAAATTAATTGAAAAAAACTTCATTAACGTTATGATAATTCACCCTAAGCTGAAAAATAATGCTGTCAGCATGGTAAAATCATGTTTTGTTTGTCTCCAGCAGAATGTCATCGTCTGTCCACCGGTTCGTCTGTGGGGAGTCCGGATCCACGGGCCGCAGACTGCTGCTCTCTGTCCAGCACTGAGCCTTCAGAGGACAGCCGGCCGGTCAGCGCCGTGTCCACCGTCTCGTCCGAGTCGTCCAGTGAGGGCAACAGCGGCTCCACAACAGCGCCGTGCGCAGCAGCTGATATCGACCTGGAGCTCAGTCCTCCGGAGGCTCCCTCAGGTCCTCCAGAGCTGCTCGGGTTCGACTGGTCGGTTGAAGAGCCGTCGGTCTCGACGCCGGACCCTCCGTCGCCGTTCGCAACCGCCACGATGGCGCCAAACCCTCAGCTCACGTACGTGGATCGTGTGGTGATGGAGATTATCGAGACGGAGCGGATGTACGTCAGGGATCTGCGCAGCATCATAGAGGTGAGAAACATCAGATGCTGTAGGTTCTGATTCAGAAATGTCTTTGTGTCTCATAGTATTGGCTCAAAATTTGAACACTTTCAGAAAATTAAACCATTTTTGAGATACTGGAGTGAAATTCAAATTCGCCACTGTTCAAACGTTTGGGCTTGTTAATATTTTTTTATATTTTGCAGTCTCACCAAGGCTGCATTTATTTGTTCAAAAATACAGTAAAAAAACTGTAAAAATTTGAAATATTATTACAATTTAAAATAACTTTTCTATGTGAATGTGTTAAACTGTAATTTATTTCTGTGATCTGCAGCTGTATTTTCAGCATCATTACTCCAGTCTTCAGCATCACATGATCTTCAGAAATCATTATAATATACTGATTTACTGCTCAACAAACATTTCTGATTATTATCAATGTTGAACACAGTTGTGCTGCACAATGCTACTTTTATCTAAAATAGAAATGTTTTGTCAAATTAAAAAAGTCAATTTAATGCATCCTTACTGAGAAAAAGTAACAGTAAAAAAGGAAAAGTTATTTTTTAAAAACATTTTTACCGATTTATACAAATATATACAAATAAATTAAAAAAATATGTGTGTGTGTGACCCTGGACCACAAAACCAGTCATAAGGGTCAATTTTCTGAAAGCTGAATAAATAATGTTTCCATTGATGTATGGTTTGTTATGATAGGACAATATTTGTCTGAGATACAACTATTAGAAAATCTGGAATCTGAGGGTGCAAAAAAATCTAAATATTGAGAAAATCTCCTTTAAAGTTGTTCAAATGAAGTTCTTAGCAATGCATATTACTAATCAAAAATTAAGTTTTGATATATTTACGGTAGGAAATTTACTAAATATCTTCATGGAACATGATCTTTATTTAATCTCATAATGATTTTTAGCATTAAAGAAAAATGGACAATTTTGAGCCATACAATGTATTGTTGGCTATTGCTACAAATATACCTGTGTTACTCATGACTGCTTTTGTCTCACACACACACACACACACACACACACAAATATAAAGTATAAGTATTTTCATATTTAAAAAAAAAAAAAATGCAAGCGAGCTTGTTGCAATGCATTCTGGTATTGCTTTATCCATAACAGATACATGTGATGCTGCCTTAGAGTTTGTTAGTGTAATTTTGATGCCTAAGAGTGCTGTCGATGTAGGAATTTCCCTAGAAAGCGTTCTTCTACTTGTCCCATAAACCCTCCACCGAGCCGCTGACAGCTCCTGCACCTCCATCATCTTTAACGGCCACTTCCTGTAACATTACCAGCCTCCAACAGACAGATGGTGTTCCTCACACTTCTGCAGAACACCCAGAATGCCATGCTTTAAAACAACAACAATAATAAACTGCATGACTAGTAAGAGCTAGTGAACTTCACTGCACTAACGGCTGTTTTTCTAGTCGTTTCCCACTCAGGGTGGAGTGCTGCGTTAGCAGGATGTCTCGCTGCTGAACACGGGAATTCCTCGGGCTTGTAGGTTTCCACAGGTGTCACTCCTCTTGCAGGAATGTGTTGCACCTTCATATTCCTTATGCATGACTTTCCATCCTTGAAAATGGCATTGCTGACCGTCTGCAGCACACATAATGCAGTCTTGATAAACAAACTTGAGCTGCATGCGTGTTTCTAAAGTTAGACCTTATTAGATACTTTCTTCTAACTCTAAGGCAGCATAGCATGCATCTTTTGGGAAATCCCATAATGCATTGTCATCTCAGTGGAAAGAATGCAATGCATGGATAAAGTAGCGTAATTTCATTCTTTGCTCCTCAAATTTGAAATCAGCTGTGCTGTGTTAATGTCGAAGTACATATTTCTTTGACAACCAGCTGTTTTTTCACTTAAGACAAGCAAACGTATCTTCACTGATGCTTTAAGAATTGCTTACTTTTGCATGCTTAGAGTAAAACTGACCATTATCTAAATCAGTCGTGTGCCAGACTTTAGACAATATACAGAATAATATACAAATAGGCACAAAATAGCAAAAACACAATATATAATATAGACAATTATGTGTGTACAGGTCTGATATGTGCAAATTTGAAATGAAAAAATGTGTGGTGAATAAATACTGTATATTAGATATTCATTATTACATTATTATTAAATAATAGAGTTGTGTGTTCCACATTTAGTGTCAAGTGTTCATGAGATCACTAATTAAACCAAAACCAACCGATATTTAAATATTTAATTGAAACAAAACCAACCGATATTTAAATATTTAATTGAAATAAAACCAACCGATATTTAAATATTTAATTGAAACAAAACCAACCGATATTTAAATATTTAATTGAAACAAAACCAACCGATATTTAAATATTTAATTGAAACAAAACCAACCGATATTTACATTTCTTAACAGCACAAAACCGACCCATGTTTAATTAACTGAATAGAACAATATCAACCAATATTCAAACCTCTAACAGAACAAAACCAACCAACATTTGAATCTCTTAATTGTCTTTGATTGCTGAGACATGTGCCCGAGTCACTGCGGCATTGATATATGTGCTAGACAACACTATACATACATACAGTATAATTAGATCTAAATCTGGAGGATCACCTGTATCATCGTTATGTTTCGTCATATCGCCCAGTCCTAGTATAAAACTCACTCTATGCTGAAGCACAAAGTCAATATAGACATAACAGTATGAAATATGACTTGTAAGGGTGTTTTTACCTGAAAGGTTTGGAGTCAGTCTTCCTGTTTGAAAGTGCCTTTTTCTCCATTATGAGGTGCATTATGGGTCTGAGGGAGCATGTTGAAGGGTCTTAAATAAGGCTCATAATTGGGCTCTAGTGAGCCGTGTTTCTCTCACAGCTGCATTGGATATAGTAAGTTGGAAACTGATGTCATATGTTACCGGGATCGTCTGGGAATTTGAAATCGGAGTCGCTTTCAATGATGTGGCCTGCTAAACTCCAACTTGATTTGGCCTGTTTGGCACGGAACAGAGTTTTACGTAAAACTTTAAAGAACATGTTCAGATTGGAAATAATATACTTAAGTCTTTGGGGTGTTTTATTTTGCAGTATCATGCAATTTTTTATGCTTAGTATAATGCAGAAAAACTGATTTTCATTGTTGCAAGTGGAGTTTCGTACATTGTTAGTTCTGCTGACTTTGTTGACTTAAATGAAATGCATCAATGCATTGCAATTATTGTGTGTCAGTGTTGTTTTTAGCATTTAGTGCAGAATTTAGTTTCTCAACATCAGTCAGTTGTTAGTCTTAAGATGTAAGTAAGATGTTAAGATGTACTGGTAATACCATGGTATTTTGATTTGTACCATGGGACTAAATGGGATAGAGCAGCACAGAACAGAGTTTACATGCACGTGTGAGTTTTAGAAAAAAAAAAAAACACTTTCAAGACAAGTGTTCCATTTAGAATTATTTACTTACAAAAAAATTAAAGTTTTATTTTTTTTTTATTTTTTTTTTGCATTGACAGTTTTCATGCCATTCTCATTACTATGCAAATTAATATGCATTTTCATTGCTGTAATGTGGAATTTCATACATTGTTAGTACTGCATTTATGCGGAGTTTAATTAATGAAATAAATCAATGCATTGTAATTATTGTGTGTCAGTGTTGGTTGTCTTTAGAGTCAGGCAGAATTTAGTACTGTGGTAATACCATGGTACAGTGATGGTATCAGATGGTAATACTATAGTACTTTGATATATACCGTGGTACTGAATGAGATGAAGCAGTGCAGAACAGAGTTTACATGCATATGAGTTTAACAAAAAACAAAATTAAAAACATAATTTTTTTTAAAGATAATGAAGTTTTCATTGACAATTTTCATGCCATTCTTATTAATATAATGCAAAAAAAACTATCTTTTGTTATTTTAATGTGAAATTTCATACATTGTACTGCTGACTTTATGCTGTTTAATTAATGAAATGCATCAATGCATTGAAGTTATTGTGTGTCATGCAGAATTTAGCTTCATTCAGCTGTTAGCTTTACAAAGAAGTACTGTGGTATTACCATGGTACAGTGATGCTATCAGATGTAGTACCATGGTATTTTGATTTATACCATGGTAATGATTAACCTATTGATATGCCATGATATTTGCATGGTACGTCAAATTATACCACCATACTAATAATAATTAAATATTTGCATTTGTCAGTGTAGTAAATGCAAAACCGAGACACAGAATAGATAAGAAACCTTATATGACAATATTTTTGTATGATTATTATTAATGTAATGTAGAATGCCACTTCATTTGCTAGTCAAAATATATATATTGTGCAGTTTTCCTTCAGTTCTCTAGTGCTATCTGCTGGGCAGTTGAAGGCGATGCAGTATGAATCAAGATGGATAATAGTTTGCCATTGGTTGAGTTAGAAATCATATTTATTTACCTTTTCCCATTTTCAGGATTATCTTGTGCACATCATTGACACCAGGGACCTTCCCATCAATCCAGAGCAAGTGTGTTCGCTGTTTGGGAATATTGAACACATTTACGAGTTCAACAGGTAAGATTCAACCATAGTCAAGTCACTATTATTTGTATAGCGCTTTTAACAATGCAAATTGTGTTTACATCAGCTTGATATAAAGCAGGATGGCTTTATATCAGCTTTACAGTAATGACTTACTATGCATTTTACATACAACTTTACATTTATATATATATATGTATATGTACACACACACATGTACAGCAGTGTCAAGTCAGTATTGGCTGCTAAAAAATGAGGTTGCACTGGGATAAAAACGTCATGTAATGTCATTTAGAGAGCTGATAACTCAACCACACATGCAAAAGCATATTCAGACACCATCAATGGATTTATTCAGGACTGATCTTCTGTTTAAACATTGTATTTATTCATGCAAATGAGGAAACAGCAGCTGTCAAGTGTCAGATGTTCTCTGGCTGTAGATGTGGGATGTAAATAAACATGGTGGTTTGTTTTTGGTCAAGAGCCGGGCGCATCGGTACACATGCTCACCTAATGCTCTTCACCAGTGTGTTTAAACAGTTGCTCAGCGCATGAGCTCATGCTGAATAGTGCTGTAAGTCTTTAAAGGAATAGTTCAGCCAAAAATAATGGTTTGCTGAAAATGTGCTCACCCTCAGGCCATTTTACAAGATTAGGATGAGTGTGTTTCTTCATCAGGTTTGTAGAAATGTGTCTCTGCATCAGTGTCTCAGCAATGGAGGTGAATGGGTGCCGTCAGAATGAGAGTCCAAACAGCTGATAAAAACATCACAATAATCCACACCACTCCAGTCCATCAGATAACATCCTGACAGTTAACAGTCCATATATTAACAGTTTGAAGTTAAAAATGTCTGCTTTTGTCTTAAGATGTTATCTGATGGACTGGAGTGGTGTGGATTGTGATGTTTTTATCAGCTGTTTGGACTCTCATTCTGACGGCACCCATTCACTGCAGAGCATCCATTGATGAGCAAGTGATAATATAATCCAGTGTTTATGAAAAGTTCTTTAAAAGTTTTTGTTCTGTTTGTATTTAAGTCACTTTGGTGGTCAACTTAAACCAGTTTTAATAGTTTACATCAGTTGTTTAAATAGTCGGCCTTCACATTTTGTCGTTTATCTGCATAAAACAGTTATCTTATTATTAACACAAACAAACTTTAATGCACCTCATTTAACCGGCTTCTGTTCTGTAAATGACTTTTACATGCATCAACGAACCATTTATCTGGGCAAGTGTTTTTGTTTTGAGATGTGCATTTGCTCTGTTCATTTCCAGACTTCCTCTTTCTGTGTCTGATGTCTGATAGAAGGTCATTGTGAAACTTCACATGTGTTTATCATCACTCAGAACCAAACGCATGTTTAAGCATCTGGCTTTATCATTTTCAGTCTTTTTACATCATTAAAAGGAATATTATGTGTTCAACAAGTTGATAAATGTTATGCAGCGGCTATTTGCACTAAGTGTAAATAGCATATTTTCTTAGCGATAGATACTATTTAAACTAAGCACAAATAGCTATAGAGTCTATTTACACTGTTAAAATAGCAATATGTTCTGCTATTTATACTACTTATTGCAAATAGTGGCAATTATCTGCACCTCAGTATTGTAGTACATTATAAAACAGTGCACAATAATATCGTATTGAGTGTAAATTATAGATTTAATTCAAATTATTAAATGGATGCCACAATAAAGCCCTCCCTACACCTACCCTAACCCTACCCGATACTTTTATTTTCAACTTTTTGATTATTTCCTTCATTTTTATTGTAAATAAATGCCTTTCCGATGCGATATGATATTTGAAAAGGAATAAAAAAAAGTTTGACAAAAGGCGGGTTCGAACTCGGGTTGATCGTGTCAAAAAGCATGCGTCTTACCATCTCCGCCACTGTTGACTAACCCAATCACACGTTAGTGGGCGGAGTTATTGTAAATAGCCTTTGCCAACAAGGCGGGCTATTTGTACTTAGTGTAAATAGACACTCTGTTATTGTTGCACATGCATTATTAACCCTATAAAGCCTACTGTATTTCTAAGGCCTCTAAAGGATCAAACTTTGCTGTTAAATGTCACACTCAATCTACTCCATGTCTTCTGTCTTTGATTGATAGTTTAGAGTGTTATTATCCAGTAAAAGCTCTTTTAGTCTAATTTGTCCAAATGTCCAGCTTCAGCTGGTGCTTCTCGTGTCAAATCTTTACTGATTTTTATCAAGTAAACATCAGAATAACTGCAGTCATATCTCCAGATGAACACTTACTGGACTGAAGCAGCTCAGCTTTACTTGATTCTCCATCAATCATATTTAGAAAAATCAGTGCGTCTCAAATCTGATCATCAGGATCTTTTGAGGAACTTTTATTTGTTCATCTCTCAAACAGCATTGGACTGCATTGCATTATATGTTTGGATCATTTCAGTCTCATCTTACTAAGACATATTATTGGAGATATAGAGTGACCACTGATGTTTAGATCATTTTATGTCAGTATCTGCTGTACTGTTATAAAGATCTCATTATAAGCATCAGAATTTCATCATATAAATATCAGCATCTGCACCAAATTGCATAGTTTTGCTCAGTTTGAGTCTGAATAAAACTGAGCTTTTCTTTTCATCCAATAAAATTGAGCTGTTTTTCCTCCATATTATCACTATATCAGACTATATGAGCCATACAAGCATGATGGATCAGATATGATACTCAACAAAAAACGAATAAGCAAGATATATATAAATATATATATGTGTTAATATTTAATAAATGGTTCAATTTTTATTTTATTTTTTATTTTATTTTTACAACTGTTTATGAAGTTTTATTTTATGGAACAGTAGTACAAAACAAAAAGCAGCTGTACAAATTTAAAACCCACCCCTTGGTAGACTCAAATAAATAAATACAATAAATAATAATAATAAACAGATTAATTAATATTAATAGATAAACAAATAACAATAAAATAATTTTTACAAAGATTTTAGAAAAGACACAACATTAAAAGCTGAATGCCATGAATGAACAGTTATTATTATTAATTAACTATTATTTAATACTGTATATCAGGCATTACGGGGTTAAATGCATTCTGAAACCTTCATTTATCACTCTGTCTTTTTATTATTGCATCTTCGTTAAATTTGCTTATGGTCACCATAATCAAATGCTAATGTTTTATATTGTCTTTGCAGTGAGTTATTACAGTCTTTAGACACGTGTGCCAGTGATCCTGTGGCCATCGCGCGCTGCTTTGTGGACAAGGTACTAAATACAAACTTAAAGTAAATGTGTCCCTGGAGCACAAATGCAGTCATCAGTACAACAGGTATATTTGTAGCAATAGCCAACAATACATTTCAAATAGTTGTATCTCAGCCAAATATTGTCCTAACAAACCATACATCAGTGGAAAGCTTATTTATTCAGCTTTCAGATGATGCATACATCTCAATTTTAAAAAAAATCTACCCTAATGGCTTGTTTTGTGCTCCAGGGTCACAAATATGCCGTTCAGGATGTTCCTTTTATAATTCTGAATCATTTTCTCTCCTTTCCATTGCAGAGCGAGTATTTTGAGATCTACACGCAGTACTGTACAAACTACCCAAAGTAAGTAAAGCTCTGTGTTAAATATAGTATTTGGGCCTCCGGTGCGAGCGAGCGCTGATGCATGTGACAGATTATTCCTCTGAGTCAGTAACGTCCTTCATAAACGGCATCAGACGGACAGTTTGACATCAGCCTGCTGAGAGCGTCTGCTTTAGCAATGAGGCCACACGAATCAGTTATATTATCGATTTTATTCATATTTTGAATTTGTTTTTATTTTTACATTTTATGTTCATTTTCCGCTTAATTTTCATATGAATTAAAATTTGATTAGTTTTTGCTTTTTTTAATGTCTATATGGTTTTGACCATTTTTCTTTCAGTTTTTAGTTATTTTAGTCATCAATTTAATTTAAAACTAGCTGAAATCAAACAAGTTTAAGTTTTTTGTATGTTTGTTTATTTTTATCCTTTTTAATGTATATATTATTATAGATTCAACATGACTGATAAAACTGGTGATGCATCAAGTGCCTCCGAAATGATTATATTCTTGTTTTGAAATTAAAACAATTTCTAAACTAAAAACATAAAAATCATTTTCGTAAAATTAAACAAAATAAACTTTTTTTAAATAGATTTTAAAAAAGCTAGTTGCCAAGACAGCATTTTTTCATTTTTATTTAGTTTAACTTGTTGTACTAAATAACTAAAACTGAAATAAAAAATAATAATAAAAAGTATTGATGTATTTAAAAAAAAAAAAAAAAAAACTTTTACTAAAAATTAAAATGAAAACAAAGTACAAAAATAAAAACGACTTCAAAATAGTAATAAAACTATGATATTATCTCAAGATACCAAAAACAAAACACTGCATCTGAGGCTAACTTTTCATCATTTTTGATGCATAAATACTAATACATTAGTGGTGTGATTCTCTTCACTTTACATCAAGTTAAACTAAATGAAAATGAGACATGTTTGATTCAGTTCTCTCCGTCTGTCTGTCTCTCTCTGTGTGTGTGTCTGTAGTTCGGTGGCGGTGTTGACAGACTGTCTGAGGAATAAAACTCTGGCCAAGTTTTTCCGGGATCGACAGGCTTCGCTCAAGCGCTCTCTTCCATTGGGTTCATACCTGCTCAAACCAGTTCAGAGGATCCTCAAATATCACCTGCTGCTTCAGGTGCGACCACTGAACATCTGACCAAACATGACACCGCTCAGTAACACTTAGAAATGCATGTTAATGTGCGGATGCTGTCCAAAGAGAGAGCATAAATGATCTTTTATAATAATGACTTCTGTCATGTGAACGTTCAGCAAGAAATGATGTTGGATGGGACTTTTTTTGTTTGTTTGTTCATGTTTATTATTTAATATAATTTCCCTGCCTACATAGTCCAGGGGTATTATAGTTAACTGAAACTGTAAAGCCAATCAATCAATTTATCAATAAATAGTCATACATGCTTACACACACACACATTTTGTTACTGTCTGAAATGAAATAAAATATAAAACAACATAAACGTATTTTATTTCACCTGTTTTCCAAAGCAGCATTTTTATTTAAACTTTATCAACTCAAAAACCCCAGTTTGGGAAATCCTGCTCTATAGCAACACAGCGATGAGTTGTGCAAAATAAATTTTGATTGCACGTTCAAATCATTTTACGTAATTCAAAATCTTGGTTCTTCCTCATATCATATCTTGCTTTTCTGAAGGAAATCGCCAAGCACTTCGACCCTGAGGAGGACGGGTACGATGTAGTGATCGAGGCCATAGACAGCATGACAGGAGTCGCCTGGTACATCAACGACATGAAGAGAAAACACGAGCACGCCGTGAGACTTCAGGTCTGTATTACCATCAAAGCACTGGAGGACCAGAGATCAGAACTCAAGACTAACGTCAAACAGGGTTATTATAGTTAACTACTATTATTTTAAAAAATTTACTCAAAACGAATTAATTAAATATATATATTTTTAACTGTATAAGCTTTTTTTTACTTAATAAAAATGGCTAAAACACAACAAATTTGGGTAAATGTTTCTCAGAGTAGCCTTTTATTGTGGCCAGCCTAAGGCACACCAGTGCAATAATCATGCTGTCTAATCAGCATCTTGGTATGCCACACCTGTGAGGGGGATGGATTATCTCGGCAAAGGAGAAGTGCTCACTAACACAGATTTAGACAGATTTGTGAACAATATTTGAGACAAATAGGCCTTTTGTGTACATAGAGAAAGTCTTAGCTTGAGTTCAGCTCATGAAAAATGGGGGCAAAAACAAAAGTGTTGCGTTTATAATTGTGTTCAGTGTAGAAATGAACTAATGTTTTTATTGCTGCTCTTGTCAAAGGGTTTATTCAGGATGTGATTAGTGAGAGTATTAATTCTGTACAGGTGGAGTAAACGAGTAATATTGTTCCCTGACTTGCGTTACTCCTCACAGTGGTGTGTTAATGACTGATGTTGTTCATCATGCACTCGTATCGCATTAACAGATGGAGTATGGCTGTATTCAGCTTGCGATATTAATGAGCGTCATGCAAACACATTATCATACTCTTTGATTAATTCTAATCTGAAGTCCTGACTCATGAGCTGGAGGATCTGTTCATTAATGGATCTGTGCGCATGCTTAACGATCACTGATTCATGATTCAATTACTGCCCACGATCAGCCAACAACTGACACCAACCTGTTCTATTCTATTCTGGCCTATCCTATTTCTATCCTATCCTAACCTATTTCTATTCTATGCTTTTCTATCCTGTTCCGTTCTGTTTTATTCTATTCTGTCCTATTTTATTCTGTTCTATTATATTCTATTATATTATATTCTATGCTTTTTCATTTTATTCTATTATATCTATCTATTCTAACATACCTATTCTATCCTCTTCTGTTCTGTTTTGTTATTCTATTCTATTCTTACCTGTTCCATTCTGATTTATTTTATGCTATTCTATTCTATTTTATCCAATCCTATCCTATGCCATTCTATCCTGTTCCATTCTGTTTTGTTCTATTCTATCCTATTCTGTTCTGTCCTATCCTAATTTATATATCTCAAGATGGCGCCGAGTATGGCTGCTGTGGTGTGGAACGCTCCCGTACTTTTGTTGTTTTTGTTTGTTTGTTCTGTGTTTAGTCATTCTCCTACTGTCAGTTTTACCAGAGACGAACTACTGGACATAAGGCAACACACACCGGACAATTTTTTTCCGGTTTTTGATTATTCAGACGCTTTGTTGGATGTTTTGGTCGGAGGGGCAGCGGTCCTAGTCAAACGCGCGCTCAGACGGAAAAGAGGGAAGCGCGCCGGCGCGCTGGTTAAACTCCGCGAACGCGGCTTCCGAACTGCGCTCCCAAGCATTCATCTAGCGAATCTCCGATCCCTTCCTAACAAAATGGATGAACTACTTCTCCTCACCCACACAAATAAGGACTTTTCAAACTCTGCTGCATTGTGCTTCACTGAAACCTGGCTGAGTGAAAACATCCCGGATAACATGCTTCATTTGCCGGGATATCAGCTGTTCTGATCAGACCGCATCACGGAGCTAACGGGGAAAACCAGAGGTGGTGGACTATGTTTCTACATAAATGAAGGTTGGTGTTCAGATGTAACAACTCTGAAGAAGATGTGTTCTCCTAATTTGGAGGCCTTCTTCATAAACTGTAAGCCGTTCTATTCGCCCCGAGAGTTTTCCTCCTTCATTCTCGTGAATGTGTACGTGCCTCCGGACGCGTGCGTGAGCGCCGCGATGCAACAGCTGGCTGAACAAATATCTGAAACAGAGCAAAGGTACCCGGACTCTCTTTTAATCATTCTTGGAGATTTTAATAAAGCAAATCTCTCCTGCGAACTGCCAAAATACAGACCGCACGTTACATGTCCCACCAGAGACAGTAATATATTGGATCATTGTTACACAATAATTAAAGATGCATATCACTCTGTCCCACGGGCAGCTCTGGGGCTCTCTGATCACTGTTTGGTTCATCTCATACCGACCTATAGGCAAAAACTCAAATCTTCGAAGCCTGTATTAAGAACTGTTAAGAGATGGACTAATGAAGCAGAGCAAGATTTAAAAGCTTGTTTTGACCTCACTGATTGGACTGTTTTTGAAGCCGCTGCCACCGATCTTGATGAACTCACAGAGACTGTAACATCATATATCAGTTTCTGTGAGGATATATGCATCCCCACCAGGACATTCTTATCATTCAATAATGATAAACCGTGGTTTACTGGGAAACTCAAACAACTTCGTCAGGCCAAAGAGGACGCTTACAGAAGTGGGGATAAAATCTTGTATAACCAGGCCAGGAACAGACTAACAAATGAGATCAGAGTGGCTAAAAAGAACTACTCTGAGAAGTTGGAAAAAGAACTTTCAGCCAACGATCCGGCGTCGGTATGGACTGGTCTGAGGAACATCACCATGTACAAGTCACCACCCCCACAGTCTGCAGAGAATCAACAACTGGCTGACGATCTCAATGTGTTTTACTGCAGATTTGAAAAGGCCAGATTGACACCCAGCACCCGCTCTGATCTGCACTTCACACATTCACCTTCCCCCCCTGCAACCCCCCTTACTCCCTCCCCCACCATTCTACCTGTGTTTAAAGTCTGTGTAGAGGATGTGAACCGGGTCTTCAGAAAACAGAAATCTAGGAAAGCTTCAGGACCAGACGGTATTTCACCTGCCTGTCTAAAAGTCTGTGCTGACCAATTGGCCCCCATCTTTACACAAATCTTCAACAGATCTCTGGAGCTGTGTGAAGTTCCCCGCTGCTTCAAACGCTCCACCATCATTCCCGTCCCCAAAAAGCCCAAAATCACTGGACTTAATGACTACAGACCTGTCGCACTCACGTCTGTGGTCATGAAGTCACTTGAGAGACTGGTCCTGGCCTACCTGAAGGACATCACTAGACCCTTGCTGGATCCTCTTCAGTTTGCCTATAGAGCAAACAGGTCTGTGGATGACGCTGTCAATATGGGACTGCATTACATCATGCAACACCTCGACAAACCTGGGAATTATGCAAGGATCTTATTTGTGGACTTCAGCTCGGCCTTCAATACCATCATACCTGACCTTCTCTCAGACAAACTGAGACAGCTCTCTGTGCCCTCCTCCATCTGTCAGTGGATCACCAGCTTCCTGACAGAAAGGCAGCAGCTAGTGAGGCTGGGCAAACTCACATCCAGGACTCTCACCATCAGCACTGGCGCCCCTCAGGGTTGCGTTCTCTCCCCACTGCTCTTCTCCCTCTACACGAATGACTGCACATCAAAGGACCCCTCTGTCAAGCTCCTGAAGTTTGCGGACGACACTACAGTCATAGGCCTCATCAAGGACGGTGACGAGTCTGCTTACAGACAGGAAGTTGAGCAGCTGGCTGTCTGGTGCAGTCTTAACAACCTGGAGCTGAACACGCTCAAAACTGTGGAGATGATAGTGGACTTCAGGAGAAACCCCCCTGCTCTCCCCCCACTCACCATCATGAACAGCACTGTGACTTCAGTAGAGTCATTCAGATTCCTGGGCACCACCATCTCTCAGGACCTGAAGTGGGACAATCACATTGACTCTATTGCGAAAAAGGCCCAGCAGAGGCTGTATTTCCTCCGCCAGCTAAGGAAGTTCAACCTGCCTCAGGAGCTGCTGAAACAGTTCTACTCTGCAATCATCGAGTCTGTCCTATGTTCTTCTATAACTGTTTGGTTTGGTTCAGCTACCAAAACAGACATCAGAAGACTACAACGGACAGTTAGGACTGCTGAGAGAATTATCGGTGCCCCTCTGCCCAGCCTCCAAGAACTTTACACCTCCAGAGTGAGGAAAAGGGCTAAGAAAGTCACTCTGGACCCCTCACACCCAGCTCACTCTCTCTTTGTACTGTTGCCCTCTGGCCGGCGCTACAGATCACTGAGCACCAGAACAGCCAGACACAAGAACAGTTTTTTCCCCCAGGCCGTATCCCACCTGAACAACACATAACACACCCCGGTACTGTACATCTGTAAATAACCCATCAAACCTTCATCTGTACATAGGACACATGCACATTCACAGTTCTGTCTATGGCCAAGTCTCTTTTCTGTATATTTTTATTTTTATTAATATTGTTATTCTTAATTATTGTATATTCTCTTCATTAGTGTTCTTTATCACCTTAATTATATGTTGTCTGCACTATGTTTGTACTTTCTGTACTGGTAGCTCATAACACCAAGACAAATTCCTTGTGTGTGCAAACACACTTGGCAATAAAGCTCTTTCTGATTTATTCTATTCTGTTATATTCTATGCAATACTATTCGATCCTTTTATGTTCTATTCTTTTCTATTCTATTCTAACATACCTATGCTAATCTATTCTATCCTCTTCTGTTCTGTTTTATGCTATTCTATTCTATTCTATTCTAAGCTGTTCCATTCTGATTTATTTTATGCTATTCTATTCTATTTTATCCAATCCTATCCTATGCCATTCTATCCTGTTCCATTCTGTTTTATTTTGTTCTGTTCTGTCCTATCCTAATTTATTCTATTCTATTCTATTGTGCATGCAGGAGATCCAGTCTCTGCTCATAAACTGGAAGGGTCCGGATCTGGCCACATACGGTGAGCTGGTTCTGGAGGGAACGTTCCACATCCACCGCGCTAAAAACGAGAGAACGCTCTTCCTGTTCGATAAGATGCTGCTCATCACCAAGAAACGAGGGGAACATTACGTCTACAAGATTCACATCTCGGTAATAGGATGTTATTCATTCTGAGACCGCATCTGTTATTTAGACCAGGGATTCCTAAACCGCTTCATCACCCGAAACACTTTGACGTAAAATATTCTCTTGAAGTCCCCCTGAGATTTAAAGTTAATATTTCAATCATGTAATTACACAGTCATATTCACAGTTGGTTAATTCTCACATGACATGCAGGTAAACTAAATATTTAATCATTTTTTTAAGTGTTTTTTTTATTATTTGTTATTGGGTTTATTTGAAATGTTTTTATTTGTTTCTACTTTACATTTTTATTATTTTATTCATTTTTAGTAAGCATTTTATTTTAACATTATTTCCTTTTTTACTGTTTTATTCATTTTTAGTTTAGTGTTTTTTACTTTTTTAATTTTAAAATATTTTTTTCATTTTACATTTATATTATTGCATTCAAAAACGTATTTATTTTAATTTATGATGAATTAATTTTTAGCTTGAACCCCCTGCATTTCTTTAAACCCCAGTTTGAGAGCCTGATTTTAGACTATTATCTCCTTTCATTCTCAGATATTGTCAGATATATCAGATGCTTTTCCACTATTAATGGTTCTTTATTGGTTTGGTTTGGTATTGGTTGCAAAAACAATATCTGATTGAGCTTTGTACAGAGCCATTCTACAGTCTAGTAAGTTAAACGAGGGAAGATTTGAATTGAGAAAAACATGTTGTTTGTGCTGTTTTGCTTGTGTTCAGTGTTCCACGCTGATGCTGATAGAAAGTGCCAAAGACTCTCTGCGCTTCAGCGTGACGCATTACAAGCACCCCAAGCAGCCGCACACGGTTCAGGTGAGTCTGAGATCACGGCCCACAAATGTCCCATTCAGCCTGTTCTTTGTGTTTGCTTTAATCATGTGTCATTTTCTCCCATTCAGGCAGTTTATTGTGTTTGCTTTAATCATACGTCATTGTGTTTCTCAGGCCAGAACGGTGGAAGAGAAGAAACTGTGGGCTCATCACATAAAGAGACTCATTCTGGAGAACCATCACGCCGTTATACCGCAGAAAGTACGTACAGTAACTGATCCACGAATGTCTGTCTGAATCAGTGATGCTGTAATAAACACGATCTGTTATTTGGGATTCCTAAACGTTTTAATCAGCCAAACCCGCTGAACTCAGATATTTACTTGATTTAAAGTTAATATTTCAGAGATTTAATAACACATTCGCAGTTCTGTGACGTTTGTTATTACTCAAATGACATCCAATCAAACAATTAAAATACTTATTGTTTTGTTTTTATTTAAAATTTTTATTTATTTTCATTTGTTTTTGTTTTTTGTTTTTGTTTTTCATTGTAAAATAGAAAGCTTTCAAATATTTTTTGTTTTTTGTAAATTATTTGTTTTCATTTGACTTTATTATTTTATTCATTATTGTTTTATTCATTATTTTATGAAGTGTTTTATTTGTTTTTATTTAAAAATGTTATTTATTTTCATTTGTTTTTGTTTTTTTGTTTTTGTTTTTCATTGTAAAATAGAAATAGCTTTCAAATATTTTTTGTTTTTTGTAAATTATTTGTTTTCATTTGACTTTATTATTTTATTCCTTTTTATTCATTATTGTTTTATTCATTATTTTATCAAGTGTTTTGTTTTGGTTGTTTTATTTTTTTATTATTTTTTTTATAATTCTATTGTTTTATTTTTATTGTGAAATTAAAGTTTTATTATTTTATAAATGTTTAGTAAGTGATTAATTAATTTTTGTAAATTTTGTTCATTTTACATGTTTTATTATTTCATTATTTTTTTATAATAGTTTTAAAACAATTTTTTATAAAATAGTTTTATAATAATTTAGATTTTTTATTTTTTTATAATTTTTTATTTTACGTTTCTATTGTTTTAATTTTTAGTGTTTTATTTTAATAGTAAAATAAACATGAGATAAATTTGGACTTTTGAAAAAAATTAAATTGTTTTTATTATTTTTAGTAAGTGTTTTGTTTTTGTTTTTAAATTATTTATTTTCATTTTACGTTTTTATTATTTAATTTCATTCATTTTATTAATTTTTATTAATTTCATGTGTTATTTTTATACTGCAGAAAATACGGTCTACTTTAAAACATGAATGTTTCTCTCAGTCAGGAATTTTGAGATAAACATTTGCCATGTTAATTGCTTTCAGGCCAAAGATGCAATCCTGGACATGGACTCGACATGTAAGTTGTGTTTGGATTGATTTTCAAACAAGGTGCTTCAGTGAATGACTTGTTTTTGTAGCAAAATGACTTTTGAAATTGTGTTTCTTCTCTGTTCAGGTCCAGTGAAGTACCGCTACAGTCCGGACAGGCTGAAGAAAGCGGCGTCCTGTCAAAATGAAGATTTCCCCGGTGTGTTAGAGGAACGGAGACGCTCTGGTGTGTGAATCCGTCTCTTCACTCGTATAAATGAAACCTCAAACTAAATTTCCACTGTATAATTGTTTATGTTCTGATCTTGTCCTCGGTTTTCTTTGACAGAACCAGCGAAACGAACTGTACGAAGCACTAAAGGTAACGACTTTATCTTGTTGCTTTCTAGTTTTTTCAGTGGGACACACAAGTCTGAGACCGAATCACATTTAAACCTGGAAATATGCAGAAAGTTATGTTTTCAAAACATTTAAAACACAAAATTAAGCTGAAATATATCATGTAATTGGCTATTTCACAACAGCTAAACAAATGAGTGTCACTGATCATGTGATTCTTTATTCAAACAGTCTTTTCTTGCTTTCATTGAATTTTAAGTTAATACATGTTCATCAGGATTTGTTCATGCTGCTGTCATTAAAGCAAAACAAAAAGCATTTCATTTTAACAAAATGTAGTTTTATAGGTTTTATCGTGAGAATTAATTTTCTATATTAGCAAATATATTAATTTTGTAAAATGTAATTTTTAAAAATCATTTTAAATAATATTTGTATAAACTTTAACACATTAAAACGCAACAACAATCAATATAAAATAATTTTCTAATTATTATAATGATGATGATTATTACAATTTTGTACAGAAATTATATATATGTGGTTTTGCATATGACTGATTGAGTGATTAAAAAAGCACTGTTAAACAAAAGATCAGACACAATTAGCAAACAATGAGTTTTCTGACCTTCTTGCTGTATTAGCAAATATGTGCATTTTTTTAAAATATTTTTTTAATATTAATTTAAATTATATTTTAACAAATTAAAATAACAACAGTCAATATACAATAAATAATAAAATAAAATATGATATATAATATTGCAATAATTATACACACATATATGTGTGTGTGTGTGTGTGTGTGTGTTTTATAGTTTGGTAACACTTTATTTTATGGTCTCTTAACTAGTTGTTCATTAGCATGCATATTACTAGAATATTAGCCATTTATTAGTAGTAATTAAGCACATATTAATGCCTTATTCTACATCCCTAATCCTACACAATACCTAAATTGAACAACTACCTTACTAACTATTAATAAGCAGCAAATTAGGCATTAAGGGAAAAGTCACAGTTAATAGTGAATAAATGTTCCCTATTCTAAAGTGTTACCTATAGTTTTTATAAAATGCATAAATGTATTTTGCAAAATGCATATACAGTCATGGCCAAAAATATCGGCACCCTTGGTAAATATGATCAAAGAAGACTGTGAAAATTAATCTGCATTGTTAATCCTTTTGATCTTTTATTTAAAAAATTCATAAAAATCTATAAAAATCTAACCTTTCATTGGATAATATGAATTTAAATTGGGAGAAAATATCATTATGAAATAAATGATTTTCTCAAATAGACGGTGGACACAATTATTGGCACCCCTAGAAATTCATACGAGTAAAATATCTCTGAAGTATATTCACATTCATATTCAGAATTTTGAGCACTCCAGGGTGATTATGAACATGAAATTATCCAGCCATGGCTTCCTGTTTCACAGAAATATAAATAGGAGGGAAAACAAAGCCCAAATTCCCTTAATCATCCATCACAAAAACCAAAGATATATATATATATATATATATATATATATATATATATATATATATATATATATATATATATATATATATATATATATATATATATATATATATATATATATATATGTATGTATATGTGTGTGTGTATTTTGCAATATACGCACAGTATATGCATTTCATAAAATAAAAGCAGAACAAAGTAAATGCAAAAAATGTATAGGATTTTGTCCTTATTCTCTTTATGTAGTTTTGATTGACTGACTGATTAAAGAAGCACTGTTAAACAAAAGATCAGAGATACCTCTGATCAAATCGTCATCTCGGGCTCACGGCAGGTGCGTGGTGTTTGTTTCCGCTCATGTGGGAGACACGTGTCCCGTATGCTCTGCGCTCCCTCGGCCCGCTTTAGCATCAAAGCCACATCGACTCGACTCGTCCCTCCTGTATCAGATCAAAGGCCGCAGCTCCGATCCTCATAATGATGTTAATTATGGAGCCCATCAGCCGTAGGCTTTGTCATGTGCCAGTTCCTTTCAGTCCACGAACCTGTTTTTGGCTCACTGTCAGCACTAGTGCATTATGCATTCTGATTGGCAGAAAATGAAGAGAAAAGCCAAGCCGTTCCATCTAATCTCTCTTTCTCACACACTCTGTCATGCCGTTTTATCACCTTTCAAATTAAGTTGTCATTTCCAACCACGGCTTTCCTGTTCCTGTCTTGGAAATCAGCAGGGACTGTCCAAGCCCTCTTAAGTAGCTCCATGCATCCGTATAGCGTGCATTTCATTGCCAGTTGATTTAATTATCTTTTCATAGACCTAGCAGAGCACACACATTTATAATACCGTGTTATGCGCAACCAGAATATAAAAATGCATCATATTTTGCTAAATGAAATCCAAGTTTCGTACTGATTTTGGTTTGCTGATTTTAAAAAGTGCTATTTTGTTGTAGCATGTAAGACTTACTCACAAAATAAGGTGGTTTTTGTTGCATTTTTGCTTTTGACGACCATTGACGATGCAGTGAAGACAAGACGTCTTGTATTAACCTTTAGTCAACAGAAAAACACCACAAACACATGATTCCTATGTTTATCTGAGCCAGATTGCAATGATTTGATCATGTCTCAGCTCATTTTCTGCACATTATTTTATGCCTAATCATTTTGCACACTGCAAATTAAATTATATATTTTGAATACTACTTGTCATTAAAACCGAAAATTTTGGCATTTGACTGCTTTTATTATTTTGACAAGTGCATTAAAGCTGATATACAGTGGTGTGAAAAAGTTGGCCCCCTTCCTAATTTTTTATTTTTTTGCATGTTTGTCACACTTTAATGTTTCAGATCATCAAATAAATTTAAATATTAATCAAAGATAACACAAGTAAACACAACATGCAGTTTTTAAATGAAGGGAAAACAAAATACAAACCCACATGGCCCTGTGTGAAAAAGTGTTTGCCATTATCCACAAATGGCGAAAACATGGAACAGTGGTGAACCTTCCCAGGAGTGGCCGGCCAACCAAAATTACCCCAAGAGCGCAGCGACGACTCGTCCAAGAGGTCACAAAAGACCCCACAACAACATCTAAAGAACTGCAGGCCTCACTTGCCTCAGTTAAGGTCAGTGTTCATGACTCCACCATAAGAAAGAGACTGGGCAAAAATGGCCTGCATGGCAGAGTTCCAAGACGAAAACCGCTGCTGAGCAAAAAGAACATAAAGACTCGTCTCAGTTTTGCCAGAAAACATCTTGATGATCTCCAAGACTTTTGGGAAAATACTCTGTGGACTAACGAGACAAAAGTTGAACTTTTTGGAAGGTGTGTGTCCCGTTACATCTGGCGTAAAAGTAACACAGCATTTCAGAAAAAGAACATCATACCAACAGTAAAATATGGTGGTGGTAGTGTGATGGTCTGGGGCTGTTTTGCTGCTTCAGGACCTGGAAGACTTGCTGTGATAAATGAACCATGAATTCAGCTGTCTACCAAAAAATCCTGAAGGATGTCCGGCCATTTGTTCGTGACCTCGAGCTGAAGCGAACTTGGGTTCTGCAGCAGGACAATGATCCAAAACACACCAGCAAATCCACCTCTGAATGGCTGAAGAAAAACAAAATGAAGACTTTGGAGTGGCCTAGTCAAAGTCCTGACCTGAATCCTATTGAGATGCTGTGGCATGACTTTTAAAAAGGCGGTTCATGCTCGAAAACCCTCCAATGTGGCTGAATTACAACAATTCTGCCAAGATGAGTGGACCAAAATTCCTCCACAGCGCTGTAACAGACTCATTGCAAGTTATCACAAACGCTTGATTGCAGTTGTTGCTGCTAAGGGTGGCCCAGCCAGTTATTAGGTTTAGGGGGCAAGCACTGTTTCACACAGGGCCATGTGGGTTTAGATTTTGTTTTCCCTTCATAATAAAAAACTTAATTCAAAAACTGCATGTTGTGTTTACTTGTGTTATATTTGATTAATATTTAAATTGGAAAAAAAAAAAAAATCAGGAAGGGGGCCAACACTTTTTCACACCACTGTATTTACATAATTTGAATTATCTGCCGCCTTATTTTGTGGGAAAAAAAATAAAAAGATCATTTTGAACTCTGCATCATCAAATTACCAAACACTAGGACTTCAAAATCACCTCTGAAATGCATCTGAAGATAACCTGTTGCTACATTTAATTTATTTTTGTCTTTGCATCATCTTAATCACGGACGCCACACAGGCACACTTAAGGTAAGATTTCCGCATTCACTCTCCAATGCAAGCTTTTCACATTAAGTAAAGTACAAGAAATGGCTTAAACTTACATTAACATTTATGCATTTAGCAGACGCTTTTAGCCAAAAAGAGGAACAAAAGCAATTAGTCACAGTACACTGAATCACATTCATAAGAAAAAATGTTGTGCATTTATTTCATAAATGCTATTCCAAACTAAATGCATGCAAAATCTTTATTGTCTATCCTCATAGGGTAGAAAACTATCTTTAGACAAAGGCTCAACAAACAATGCAAAACAACAATTATAAACAAAAATGTTGTATAGAACCAACACTTGAAAACCTATACAATTCATGTAAAATTTCTATTTAAAATGCTTGAAAAGGTGCCAGTTTTGTTATATAAATTCGCTTTTTCATAAACACCCATTGACATCCCATGACTTTTCTATGGCGTCCAGCATGCAGACAGCGAAGGTACTCTATTAGTGGATAAAGACCATCTTTCCATACTGCCCACTACCGTGAGCTCAAACCCAGAGCTCAAGACTGCAGTACCTGGAATGATTCAGAACAGACAAGATCATGAATCCAGCACAGGCTCACTGGATGACAGTAGACTGGAAGAGAAAGCAAAGAGCGCAGAGGACAGGATAGGAGGAGATAATGGAGAAGAGGAAGATCTGATGGGAGTCGAGCAGGTAGCAGACTTTGCCAGTTCAGTGTTGGCCGCCATCTCCTGCTGGCGTTATAGGGCCAAGGCTTTGCTTTTCGATCAGTTCACCACGGTGAGGGTCACCTATCGCTTTCTGTTTCACGTCCATAACCTGGCGTCCACCTCGGTGCAATCTGTCAATCACATCCCATCTGCTGCATGCTGAGACCGATTTCTGCTTTTGCACCCACAGATCTGATGCTCGAATTCTGTTGATGTGCAGTTGCATGAATCATTGCATGGACATAACTGCATGCATGGCCACTAGTCATACATACACATTTCTCAATGGGCACTTGACCTACAAATTGAATGCCATCTTCAAAACCTGATTTTCAAAACATTTATCACTGATTCTCTGAGTTCGGTCAAAACATCTTGACATTTTTCTACCTAAATGCATGTTTCTGCATCACTCAATATGTCAATTCTGTCAGATATAGAAATGAATGAGTCAGATTATTATTAAATTGACAAATCTTCCATGGAACTGTGAAGAATATGTAATTACAGGTACCTAAAATCATGAATAACTCACATCAAGTGAACCACAGGGTTTTAGGGGTTCGAAGTGGAAATGTTATTTTCTAAACTAATGGCTGATATTTTTTGTCCCATGTCTCAAGAATCAGTGTTATATTTCATGCCAGATGCGTCAATGTGCAAAGATTGTAATGCACATATGATGGGGAATTTACAGTATGTTGTTGTTATTAAGATCCAATGCATAATAATACGGGACGTTGGGTGTCTCGAAGTGTTTTTGCACTTGGAGCCACAATGAGATTTTTTTTGATTGAAGTTCGACTTCAAAGGGAAATTTAACTGTCAAATTTTGGGGGAGGAGGTCGGATGGCTTGCCTTCTGTAATTACATTAAACAAAGGTTCCTGTTTTGTTGTGTTTTGTTTGATGGCACACAAAAGCAATTTCAGAAGGTCAGTTGTCTGTGGAAAAACATTGAAATACATGGATGCTTTTAAATGAATTGCAGATGTTTATGAAAGGTTGAAATATCACTAGTGATATTTGACAGATGGCGACTGTGAACGCTGTCATTCAGTAGAACATTTACATCTGTTAAATTCCTGTAATTTTCTGTAATGTTTCCTTAGGACCGAGAAGGTTCTTGGGAAAATTGGTCATTGAACAAAAGCAGCCAAACACCCACTAAAGAAAAGCCTGATGGTACGAGTGAAAGTTTGACTCTCTTTGAACAGGTAACGTCATGTATTGAACCTCAAAATGGATCTTTCTGTCTAGTAAACCAACAAAAGTGCTGATAATATTCAAACTATGCTCTGCTTTCATTGTCGTTTCCGCACTGAGTCTATTTTTGCTGTGCTGCACGCTCTGAATTAAAGCGACAGCGCATTGTTCGCGATAAAAATGAACATGGATTGACACGGAAGTGTAGTAATTACACCATAAATTCATATAATTAAAGTCTACTGTTTCACAGTCAACACATGGCTTTTGGCTAGATTTAAAACAAGGAAAAGTGCACTTTTAGATAAACAAGGCAATATGGCACTCGTGGAGGTAGGAAAAAAAAGTTATATTTGAGAAATGTGAATATGTCTATGAAAGATTGTATTACTGTAATTTGATAAAAGAGAATCACAATGCTGAAAAAGCATTTTCAGTAACAACATTTAGATTTGAAATCAAAATAATGGATAAATGTTGTGTTTGTGGTAAATAGCTGTGGATCGGGAGCGGATTGCAAACACATCCTGTGCGAAAGTAAAATGAGTCTGTGCTGCTTCTTCACAGCATACACATATGCACACTGCAGACGGAGTATGAACCTAGCGCAACAAATGTATTTCAACACCAAAGGCAACGCCACAAAGCTGTATGATCAATGCATGGCAAAAAAAAAATCCCTGAACACGGGATTTTTTTATTTATTTTGCCATATGGCTGTTCTAGAGACATTTTGTTACACCATTACTTAGTGATATTTTTTTTTTTGCCTTATGCCTGTTCTAAAGACATGTTACAGATTTTTGATAAAGCTCTAATTGGTTTTCTTTTGGAAATACATTTCAAATTCACACTGAATGCATTTATGACTGTAAAGCATGTCTGTGTGTGTCAAAATCGCAAGTAGGGATAACTGCAATGGGCGAGCAATGGGCGTGGCGAAAGGTAGGGGCGTGGAGAAAGGTCTTAATGATTGGTCGACAAAGCTGTCTGTCAGGGTGTGGGGGTAGGGTTAGGGGTAGATTTTGTTGTACTGATTCACCTTTCGGAACGCCTCATTTCAGCACGCCCATTGCTCCAGGCTGCAGCTACCCCCGTCTCCAAAATCGTGATTAAAATCGAAATTGCAAAATTGATCAAAGAAATCGTGTTAGATTTTTTTAGTCCATATCACACAGCCCTAATTTGAATGTGTCTGAGGCCCAAAAAAGCTGCCTGGGTAGGCATTGTGTACAGCCACTATGTACATTCATATATGTAATGTATAATATCTACAGTCATATAGAAACTCTACAGACATTTTTGTTTCTAATCTCTTCTAATTGCTATAATACAGATGCATGCGAAAGTTTGGGAACCCCTTGCAGAATATGTGAATAATTTTAACAAAATAAGAGATCATACAAAACGCATGTTATTTTTTATTTAGTACTGTCCTGAGTAAGATATTTTGTAACATGCTACGGTTGCTTCTGGAAATACTGTGGGAATTGTTTTCTTAGAATTCACTATTGATAATTAGCTAATGATAAAAAAGTGGGGGGGGGGGGGGGGGTTACAAGGATTTGTTGGAAATATAAATTGCACCTGTATCTCAAAGCTTGTTAAATTGCACTTGTTTCATGCTGGTCATAATGGAGATGTTGGAGATTGAATTATCTTCACGTCCTCTTTTCTTATCCTCTTCATAGCTTCCTGTAGCAATAACTCACTTCATTCTGTTCACTTTCTAGGGATCATCTGGGGAACGCAGTTCACAGAAGGTCTTTTCTCCTCTCAGAGAATCAGAGGAGACAGGGATGAACCAATCAGATAATTATCCTGAAATGTGTGGGACAATAATGGCAGGATGCTACACTGATCCAGAGATGGTACACTTCAATAATGGAGGACGAGAAATCGGAGATAATGTTGAGGACAGTGTGGATTTCTCATCTCCTGCTGGACTAGAAGAGCACCAAAAGGAAGGGACTCCATCCAGCAGGAACCTCTCAGAAGATGTGCAGAGCATGGAGGTAGATGTGGATGTTGAAGCACCTGGTGGCATCTTTTATTCATCCATACTGGACAAGGCAAGCGATATCTCAGAGCGATGTGCCAGCAGCCTCTCTCGAAGAAGTGGTCTAGGATTCGAAGGGTCTTTTGACTTGGGCTGCTCGTCTTCTCGGTCGGAAAGTAGAAGAAGCAGTTTGCTCAGCAGTGGTGCTGAGCCCCATGAGAAAGACAAAGGCCAAGAGTTTAGACGGTCCACTCCAGAACCATTAACAGAGACTGTTCCCGACAGCCTGTTTATACCAGACCAAAGATCTCAAGTGAAACAGGAAACCCTTTCCAAAAAGGACCTATTGCTCATACATAAGATTCAACGATACTACGAACATGCTGAGCACCAGGATGCCAGCTTTGCCGTCAAACGCAGAGAGAGCCTTTCATACATCCCTGCAGGCCTAGTCCGTAATCTAAGCCAACAACTCAATGACCTTGCAGACGAGGATCTGGCATTGCATAAGAGGGCATCTTCCATCACAAGGCCAACTTTATGGTCTGTCTTTAATCTGTCAGGCTTGGGGGTTGACAAGAAAGCAAAGGATGGCTCTGATTTTGTGGTCCCTGCAAATGCCAAAGAATCCAAGCTTAGAGATCAAAGTGGGAATGAGGAATTTCAGCCTGCATCTGACATGGTTAAAGTGTGGCAAGACATGGAAATGGACATAACTGGGATTTCTGAACAACATCAGGACTCAGAGAATTTCCAAATGACTACACCTGGTGAAGAAACGAAAGCAGAAACCAGTAAGGTGAGTTTGGATAGTGGACTTGGGGAACCTCTGGTAATATTGGAAGAATACGATGAAAGCTCTACCTCATCCCCAATCAACAACACCTTGGAAAAGGACAAGATGCAAGAGTTCCAGTGGCATCCAAATAAGGAACACGAGTTACAAGAGCGGCACAAAGTCCACCACCCTCCTCTACCGAAGATCATCTCCTTAAGGTCCGCCAGTGAGGATGAACTCATCCTTCAAGATATGGAGAAAATGAAAAATAAGGTGTTCCAGTTGGCCAGGCAGTACAGTCAGCGTATCAAAAACAACAGACCGGTAGTAAGGCAGAGGCCCAAGATCTCAGAGAACCATTTTGTGCCCAAGAACCTGTCTTCGGTCATGGAGGAGAGACCTCCAGGTCAAGAGAAAGGTGGGTGTACTGTCTGAGTAGACATTTGCCAAGTTTAAGTGGTGTTCCTTGTGTCATTTTTTTTGTTTTGCAGACACTTTCTTATCCAAACTGACTGTTCACTTTTAGTTGAGGGACAATCCCCCAACTTGCAGTGTCTTGCCTGATGGCGTAGCTCAGTAGTTCCCAACCCTGGTCCTGGAAAACCCCCATCACTGCACATTTTTGATGTCTCTTTTATCTGAGACATACATTTAAGGTCTTGGAGTCTTATTAGCTGATGAGTTGAATCAGGTGTGTTTGATTAGGGAGACATCTAAAATGTGCAGTGTTGAGAGTTCTTCAGGACCAGGATTGGGAACCACTGGCGTATCTTAATGGTGATGGTCTACAACTTTTTGGTTAACAATCTAGACCATTGGTATCCCACGTATTTGCTTAAAGGTGTGAAACTAGAGATGGATCTTGCACATTCCTATCCATCAAATTCTCCATCAGAGCCATTTTTAGGTTGTGGAAAGAGGTGGGCAAGTTTGAAATCAAGCTGGAAAACAATGAATTCCCAAAGCACAAGTTCACTTGCCTGTCTCAAGTTCTCATTGGTGAATGGATTCCTATATCAGAGTGTCTTGCAATTAAAATTGTGGTTGCATGATCATCATTTAGACAAACCCTTGGGTAATTCCTCTACCCCTGATGGTCCAAACATGTTCCTGGAGGGCCACTATGCTACAAAATTTAGCTCCAACCCTACTTAAATTAAAGAATGAATGAAGTCCTGGGAAGGCCAAGTATAGTAACCCATGCTTGGAATTTGTTCTCTCCATTTAAACCATCCAAGTTATTAGGAGCATTGAGTAGTGAACACACACTTACACACCTTGAACACACACCTTGAACACACACCGTGGGCAGCTATTTTTGCTGTGGCGCCCAGAGAGCAATTGTGGGGGTTTGGTGCCTTGTTCAAGGGCACCTCAGTCATGGGAATTGAAGGTGGAAGAGAGAGCTGGTCATTCACTCCCCCCAACTACATTTCCTGCCAGTCTTGAGAATCGAAATTGAGCCTTTGAGTAGGGTTGGAAATCGAAAATCAATTCCAATTCCAGAATCAGATACTTACGGTCAGGTATCGGATACTTGTTGTAAAATTCAAATTTCAATTCCACCTATCAATTCCTTTGTGCGCATCTCTTTTTTTAGGTGGGGAAAAGGGGCTGTTAAAAATGTATTATCACTGAATCATTCCATTCATAAATTCCATGAGATTTTGATTAGTTGTCTAATATTTTTTCTTCAGAATCATAAGAACTACAACCTCTATTAAAAAAAAAAGTCTAATTTATCCAGAATCTTGCAGCTCTATTTTGCACACAAACAGCTCTTAATCGAGTCCAGTTTTTATGTAGCCACCTGATTTTTGTTCATGGTATTCAGCAGCAATTAAATGTTTTGCAAAAAGAGAAAGAATAAATGTGTTTGATATCTAAATGTTTGACTTGGAATCGGAAGTGGAATTGATCAAGTTCAAACTATACCCATCTCTAGTATTGAGAATCAAACCTGCAACCTTCGCATTACAAGTCAGACTCTCTAATCATTAAGACACAATTGCCCCCCTAGCCCTGAACCTGAATCAAGATCTTCAGGCTAACTAGAAAGTTCCAGGCACGTGTGTTGAAGCTAGTTGGAGCGAAACTCTACTGACCCTCCAGGACCAAGATTGGACACCCTTGCTCAACAACCTTGCATCCCACCATCCCCTTTAGAAATCAGTGGGTTTGCAGTGTTCTCTGTTAAACTCTATTGTGAAAGCACTTTTATTTGTCAAAAGTAGACTTTTAACCACAGCTCTTTTGTGCATAGGCATTCCTGACAAGCCACTATTGCTGAACTTGAATGAGCAGGACCTTATCCCAGACTCTACGACTAGTAGTCCACCTTCTAGCCTCTGTTCTCCTGAAAGTCCTCAGTTCCTCAATTGCAGATTATACGCTCAGAGACCACAGAGTCCTGTACAAACTGAGACCTTCCACTGGCCGGATGTCAAAGAGCTGCGTTCCAAATATAACAACCAAAGGCAAGAAGATGCATCCGCTTCCCCTTGTCCGTTCCCAGTGTGTCGCAGTACTTCTTTTCCAGAAAGAGCTCTGGAGACCGGATCGGAGAGATCTGGAGCATCACGTTCATTGTCTTGTTCATCCCCTTTCTTCAATATCACAGTGCAGAGAACTACATCCATAGATTCTACATGTTCCAGCAAGATCCTTGAAGTTGAAGGTGAAGGTTTGCCTTCGCTGTGTAGAGTTAATGCATTTGATTTTGGCTTGGGATCCACTAATGCACAAGAGCAACTGGAGAGAGGTTGTGACGTTGGTCAAGATGAGAGTAACCTCATTGTAGTTAAGAGCATCTGCAAGGCCAAGCATGAAGAGGATGATCTAGCAACGGTTTCACAATCTGAACTTGCTATGGCAAACAGTAAAGAGCACAACTTTAGTGCATGGATGGAAAAAGCAGAGAACGGTCAACATAGTTTGGTTAAAAACCTGCGGGATAAATTTCAGAACCTGAATTCTTATACGTGAGATTTATAATGCAAAATGTTTTTACTACATAACATTCAGAACCTTAAAATATCTTGCAGCTAGCATTCCTCTCTCCAAAATATGTTATTTAGCCACTGTTTGAGAGGCTTAGTAAGTCTTACACAGGTTTGGTTTTCTGTGTTTTTGGAAAGAAAGCATGACTCTTAACTTCTAGTTATGAACTCTCAGCAGATGTTGTTCAAACCAACTAGAAAAGGGATGCATATGGACCTCAGAGAATATATTTATGAAATTTGCATTTGTAAATATATGTATATTAGAGTTTGCATTTGTAAATATATGTATATTAGAGTTTTCCTGTGTATATTTCATTGAGATGTAAACATTTGTTAAAGGAGCAGACTGTGGTACTGTAAGTTTTTTTGTAATGTTAGGAAAAGTGGTTAAATACGTATTTTTTCTCCCAGACATTTTGAAATAAAAAGCAATAAGGAAAAATATATAACAGGTCAGTGCATACTAAGTTACCAATGTGCCTATTTTTGTTAGAAATTTACTTAGTGTACACACATTTTCACGTTTCCAGAAAAGCACTGCAATATTAAATGCAATCTGTTAGTTATTTTGATAAGCACTGCCTGATGTCTCTTCACTGTTTGTGTTCAAGCACTGACCAGATGATAGAGGGTAATCTTATAAAGACGTCATTCCCCACTAATGAGGAGAAAACTGGAAATCATAATCAGATTAGACCGATGAATGATAAACAGTGACAAAGACTGATGTCATTTTCAATCTGGAAGGTTTTTGGTTGGGTGTGTACAGTTTAAAATTGTCAAAGAGTGCTCAGTTTGACAACGTTTGGTGTAAAATTAAACCGCTGCTCTTTTTTGACAACATATCGTGCTGTCTTTTACTGTTGCTGATGTTTCATTGTTTAAAGGTCAGATGTGATTCCGATTCATCTGAGAATTTGCTTTTTGAGCATTATGAGGTAATTAAAGTTAACGGATAAGTCATTTGAGCAACATATAATGCAGTGTCGCAAAATGTGTTTTGGGTAACGTTTAATGGGATATATTATAAACTAGCTTGTTTTTGGTTGGATTTTTCTGCTCATTGTTGGGGGTTATCTCCGGGCATGGTGTCACTGTTATCTTGTATATTTAATCTTTTTTATTTTTTATTTATTTGAACTGGTGTAAATATTATGCACAATACCTGTATAAAAATGTTCAGTTCATATCCTATTTTTCTGATATACTACATTAAAAGAAACTTTCAATACTTTTAACATTATTTCCTTTGTCCTGCTTGCAGTGCTTCTGTATTTGGTTTTTGTTTCTCTTTTTCTTTTAAGAAACCTGTATCAAAATGATTGCGCGTGACTTGGGGGCGTATTACAGTTTAATTAGTTTCTTAAATTTTTAATCAGTCTTCAGGACGTGGATATGATTAATGACTTGCATGGAAGGAGCTGAAAAGCAGCCTTAATCTCGTCCTGAATTGCAGATCACCTTTTGAATGGATATATGGAGGCATATACCTTTTGAATGAATGAATGATGCATTTATATAGCGCTTTATTGTGTATTGCTATACACCCAAAGCGCTTTACAATCATGTGTGGGGGGGGGGGGGGGGTCTCTCCTCAACCACCGCCTCATTCATATACCTTTTTGAAATTAAATAATGATTTAGCAGATGCTTTTATATACTTCCATGCATTTTATTACATTGACAATCTGCCTGGACCAACACCCTAGTGGTCAAAATTTTGGAATTATTATATTTTTTACATTAATTATTCATTTGATTGAAATGCAGTATGAAATTATGAAATATTATTGCAAATTCAAATTACGATCTTCTATTTGAATATGCCTTAAACTGTAATTTATTCCTGTGATCAAAGCTGAATTTTCAGCATCATACTCCAGTCTTTAGTGTCACATGATTGAGATCCAGTGCTAGAATAGATTAGATAGAAACTACAATATGCATTCATTATACCTTTGCATATTTTCATAAATGTGGCCCTGGGCCACAAATCCAGTAATAAGGGTAAATTTTTCGAAATTGAGATTTATACATAATCTGAAAGCTGAATAAATAATCTTTCCATTGATGTATGGTTTGTTAGGATCGGACAATATTTGTCTGCGATACAACTATTTGAAAATCTGGAATCTGAAGATGCAAAAAAAATCTAAATATTGAGAAAATCACCTTTAAATGAAGTTCTTAGCAATTCATATTATATTACTAATCAAAAATGAAGTTTTGATATATTTACGGTAGGAAATTTACTAAATATCTTCATGGAACATGATCTTTACTTAATAAAGATTTTTGGCATAAAAGAGAAATGTATAATTTTGACCCATACAATGTATTGTTGGCTATTGCTACAAATATACCTGTGTTACTGATGACTGCTTTTGTGCTGCAGGGACACAGATATTCTTAAAATTGTATAATTCATTATTATGCATCTATTATTCAATATTTACAGGAATGCATTTTTGCACAACCATCATAGAAAGTTTTACAGAGTGATTTTATCTATATGATTTTTCATTAATACTGTAGGCCTAGTAAAAGATTAAAAAGTCTAGTTGTTGTTGTTGTTGATTGATGATGATGATGATGATGATGATGATGATGATGATGAAGATGGACTCCTCCCCTCCCGCGGAGCAGGTCTCAGGTTCTCAGTCTCTCGCTGAAGGTCTGACTCTGGACAGTCATGGAGAAGCAGAGTGACTCAGACAGCTAGAGACACACGACTAACCCGACCAGCTGACTGACAGCTAACCAGCATCGGTTTATCTGAGAGCGTCAGGATGGGCTGCGCGACCTCTGGATCCGGATTGACTCCGAGAACAGCAGAGAACAGAAACACTGAGGATGAAGCCCCAGCGAGACTCACTCCGGATCACATCCTGCTCATCAAAGAGTCCTGGAAAGTCATCCAGGAGGACATCGCCAAAGTGGGAATAATCATGTTTGTCCGGTGAGAGTTTTCTTGTGAATTATTGCATTTTACTCGACTCCGGATTATTTGTAGAGCGTCTTTCGTAATATACAAGCATTTAAAACAGCTTTACAGAACATGCATGTTTCAGCTTATGCATTAAAGTCAAAACAAATCATTGTGTTGCACGTTGAATGTTTATGGTAGTGATACTTAAGTCGCTGGGGTATATTTGCAGCAAAAGCCAACAATACACTGTCTGGGTCCCTGCTTTTGTGCTCCAGGGACACACACAAGATATATATATAATTAGTTTTTAACATGTTTAAATTAACATGTTGATCCTATAGTGGAGCAAATTGTCACAATGCATCAACAATACTTACTGAAATATGATATTCTTTCTAGTCATCTCCCATAACATGTTGTAATGTTTTACAGTCTATTTAATGGCTAGATTTAGCCATTAAATTTAGCCATTAGATTTAGACAGCATTCAGATCAATGTTGATAAATGCCATCTGAAAGATTGACTTCAGAATATCATCTGTCTAAAACACCAAAGCTGAGATGACCTGGGCCACTGTAAAGGAATATGAGTTTTCTCTCTTGTTATATTTCATGCATCATGAAAAAGTACAATGTGCAAAGCTGAATAGTGAAAAAAGTGCCAAGGGAACAGCTGAATCAGACTGAATCTGGTGAAAATAATGATTCAGAAGCAGCTTTCACGTCTCTAGAGAGCTGATGATCTATTAATATCCACACGAACATCAGGTGCACCACAGCTTCTTTGTGCTAAAATACACAATTATAGACTTTCTAGATGTATATGAGCATCTTTAGAAAGAGTTTTAATATGGTTTGGTTTAAAGTGAAATGCTTTTCATTCAGACAGTGACTTGAATGCATCATATATCCAGAGATTGAGAAAGGTTGAAGGTTAAAAACTGTCTCTTTGAGTTTGTCTAATATTTCATTGATTGTTTTATTGATCTGCATCTCAGCGGCTCTCATTATTGTGTTGTTGTTGTTGCTTAATGTATTGATTCAATCTCCTTTCTGACTCTTAAAGACTTTTAAATATTGACTGTGAAAATGAGCATCTCTTGTCAGCTTATTTTGTCAGTAAATTGAGTCTTTTCTGGGCTTATTACGGACATAGTAATTTTTTCCTGGTATTATTTTGATGATAAACAAAAGCAGTGATGTATTCATCAGACGAACCTGCTATAGATGTATAAATCCTTCCGAGCACATTAGAACACATTCATTTGTCAGGAATCAGGACATTTGCTGCTAATGTAAGAGGTGTGTGTGTGTGTGTGTGTGTGTGTGCGTGCATGCGTGCGTGTGTGTTTTATAGAATTTCAATATATCAGCATTTTTGTATTGGTGTGTGTGTGTGTATATATATATATATATATAATTTCACAGGAAGAAGCGTTATGGATTAGGGACTATTTGGGTTAAAAACGTCTTAATGCTGGATTAGTTTCATCTTTTGTCTTCTCCAGATGTTAACTGATGGACTGGAGTGATGTGGATTATTGTGATGTTTTTATCAGCTGTTTGGACTCTCATTCTGACGGCACCCATTCACTGCAGAGCATCCATTGCTGAGACACTGATGCAGAGACACATTTATACAAACCTGATGAAGAAACAACAAATTTATCCTAATCTCGGATGGCCTGAGATGAGCACATTTTCATTTCATTTTGTTTGGTGAACTAAGGGTGTATGCACACCTGTCTTGTTTGGTTTGATTGAATCGAACTCAAGTTCGTTTCCCCTCTTGGGGCAGATCTTTTGGGCAGATGTGTATACAGCAATCACACTCGGGTGCAGACCAAACAACCCTATCGAGACCCAGCTGAAGAGATGGTCTCGGCCCGCTTCCAAACGAACTCTGGTACGGTTGAATGGATGAACCAATGAATGAATGACCTTAAGCACACGTGGGGTTTTGTTTACAGTTTAAGGTTCAATTGTAAAAAGGGCAGCGTGAAAACAAACCACACCAAACAAAAAGAATCAACATTGTGTTTCGGTCCGGACCAAAGCAAGTAGCGGACTTTCCTGGTGTGAATACACCCTAACAGTTCTATATATAAGCCATTTTTGAACTTTTTTAAAAGATGCACAAACACTTTACACCTGAAAACGGTGAAGAGAAGATCTCTGATGAAGGACATTGAGTGTTCTTTGGGTTTTTCCTTCAGGTTTGAATGATAATCCTCTTCATCTGCAGCGTTTTATGATGCATCTTCATCATAACAGTTGTTTTCACAGACAAAAACTGCAGCGTCTTCCTTTCTTTCGTTACTTCAGCGGCAGATGTTCTCGCTGCTGACAAATGAATGTCATGAACTCCTTATGAACATCAGATTCTCCTCAAACTCACGGTGCGCTGATGTTCCTCGGACAGTTTGTGTGATGTAGGTCACTCAGTCGTGCCCTTCCAGTCGTGCCATCCCTCAGTGAAACTCTCCAGAGTATATTATGAAAACCAGAAGTCTTAGTAGATCATCATAAGCAGCACATGGCACATTCACACAGTCATTATGTATTAAGTCTTGTCCCGGCGAACAGGGAACGTTCTCTCAACGTTACGAACAAACTTTCTTCCAGTAACTTCAATAAAATGTTTGTTCAAAGTTTTTGGTCTGTAATAATGTTCTCAAAACTTTAGCGCAAAACATTATTTATATTTCATTCATGTAACATTTTTTCTGAAACGTAAATAGATGTTTTTTAAATGTTACTTGTTTCGGAACGTTCTGAAAACATTCAAAAGTAACATTCCCATAATCTTTGCAAAATGATCCAATGGAATGTTCCATTAATGTTTGAATAACCAAGAAACATTTTTAAACATTTCAATTCTTTAGAACATTTATAATGTTTTTATAACTAAATGGGAATGTTAGCAAATATTAATAGAACAGTTTGTTAGCCAGGGTTCTGCTCTTATTAGCATTTGTGTGTTTCATTTGTATTTTCTCTGTTTTCCGTCACATTATCACACACGAGACTCTTTTAAACTCTTTTGGAAACAAAATTCAAAGAGCTTAGACTAGTTTGAACCAGCTAAAACCAGCATCAAATGCCCAGAACATACTGATAATAACCAGTGTTAGGATGCAAGCTGCTCACTATCTGGACCAGTTTAGTTGCTTTGAGCTGTTTTAGCAGGTCATAAAGGTTTATGCTTTCAATATTTTGTTATTAAAATATATTTAAAGTTCTTTATTTATATCAGTTTGGGCTTAATTTCTCACAATTCTGACTTTAAACTCTGAATTCTGTCTCTGAATTTTTTCTGTCTCTCTTTCTCTCTTTTTTTTTGTTTCTGCCATGAAATAAAACTTAAATAAAAGGTAACCGCAATAAAAAATGGTAAAAAAAAAAAAATGAAAAGGTAATATTTCACAATGCTGACATTTTTCTCACAATTCTGAGAAAGGAAATCCAAAATGTGAGATATAAACTCAAATTCAAAGTCATAATTGTGAGGTAAAAATAAAATAAAATGTATAAAATAACTTTTTAATTGCAGCTGGTTGTCATGGCGTTCTCAATTCTCATTTTTGTTTATTAGGAATTACTACAATAAACTAAAACTTAATAAAAAAATATATAGATCTATTATTAAAAAAATGACAAAAACACAAAATTAAAAGTTAAAATTAAAATTTTAAAATAAAGTATTACTCAAAATGTTGACCAGAACAGCCTATCAGTGATGCTACGATAGCACTGCTGTCAGGAAAAAATGATTGTCTGTTGTCTTGGTAACAGGTTATTTGAGACGCACCCCGAGTGTAAAGATGTCTTCTTCCTGTTTCGGGATGTGGAGGATCTGGAGAGGTTACGCACCAGCAGGGAGCTTCGCGCCCACGGCCTGCGGTCAGTATCCAGCCGCACACACACTTACTAGTGCTCGAGGGCTCATTCAGAGACACAAACACTCATCCTGACTGCAGTGTGTGTGTGTGTGTGTGCGTGCGTGCGCGCGCGCGTGCATGCCCTCAGATGATAACTTGGGCTGTCAATAAAATTTTTAATTAAAATCATGTTTTGTTATTAATCACAAGCTTTTTCTTGTGGCAAAGAACCCAAGTAATCTTATAAAATTATAAATGTGTGAGTGTGTGTATATAGGCCTATGTACAGAGGTGGTCAAAATTGTTAAACACTTGGCATATTTAAAAGGTTTCAGTTGTTTTTGTTGAATTGGCCAATTACAATACCCATAAAACTACCTGTGATGGAAGGAATCTGCTGGAACATTGAAAATGATGGACTGGCCCCTCAAAGTAAATTTAGTTGCAGAAGGCATGGAATAACATTAGTTCTCAGGAAATATATTGACACTATTCCAGAGAGACGTGCTGCTGTATTTGGTGCAAAAGGTGGACATACCAAATATTAAAGTTAAAAGTGGATAAACAATACGACTCACTTCATCTGATATTTGTTGTGCTCAAAGCAACCATCTGCATGTTTCATGATCATTATGAAATGTAATCATGTTTTAGAGGCAAAAAAAGTCCAGATTTTCAGATCTGTCAGGGGTTCTAATAATTTTGGCCACCGCTGCACACACACTCATGTTTCCATGTTTATGGCGTATTGGTTTTTATACTACAAACTGTATTTTCTATCGCCCTACACCAACCCTACACCTAAACTTACCGTTCTGCATTTTCTTAAGCACACACACAATGTTGTTGCAGTGTGCTTGGGTTTGTGGTCATTACATTTACATTTATGCATTTAGCAGACACTTTTATCCAAAGCGACTTACATTGCATTCAAGTTACAGTTTTTACATTTTATCAGCTCTTGCTTCATGAATGATATCAGCTTTATCATTCATGCTCCATGAAATCAGTGCAGGCTTTTATGAGCATCAGTATAAAGGCATTAGAAGGGTGATTCATGTCTGGTGTTCATTAGGGAGCAGAAATAACGAGCCATTACAGATCATGATAGAAAGAGCTTTGGTTTCGTTCGCACAGCAGGACGAGAGAAAAACAAACGAGAGGCGACGTTCTGCTTTATTAGTGAGAGACGTGACACTTTCCATTAGCTTTGATTGACACACACACATGTGACACACACACACACACATCTGTTTATCCAAGAGTCTGAATACTGGAAATGGTGTAGGTTTTACCGCGGTACCACAATAGTACTTTTCTGTAAGGGATGCACCTACAAGTACAATGACATCAAAACACACGCTTTAATAATGCAAGGATTATAACAAACAAAACTACAGAAGCATTGGGCCATCAGATCATCTGACTGTAGAACCGCCAGTAGTCAAATAAGAATTCATTTCTGTCTCCATCTCAATCCATTCTTATGTAAACTGTCACATATACTAATATATTTTGTAATATTTATTTTATTACGTTTTATACATTTTATTTATTAATTTATTTACAAATATGGTGCATTTATTTACTTTTGTTTATATTTATTTACATATACAGTAATCATCATAATCTGACAATTATTTATTTATGATAAATGTGTGTGTGCATATATATATATATATAGTGTATTTATTAGTTTGTTTGTGTGTGTAAATAATTATCATAATCTTTTTTTATTAAATTTTTAACAAATATTTTTTTTAAATCACAAATAAATAAAATGTCTACAATAAAAAAATAAAAATATCAAAATAATGAATTTATGGGTTTATATATTTATTTATACATATATATATATATAGCTGTGTAAGTAAATAAATAAACTCCTAAATGCATTATTTTGACATTTAATTTTTTATTATATATATATATATATATATATATATTTCATTTTTTAACAAATATTTTTAAAATCACAAATAATTAAAATGTCTATATAAAATGTCAGTCATTTCAAAATGTAGTGCATATTTTATTTATATCATGTTTTTTTTTTTACATTTTCAAAAATTATTTTATTTATTATTTTAAACTTATATTTATTAATTTACTGCCATATATCAGTAGTTTGATGCATTAATTACCATAATCTGAATAATCCAGTCTTCCACTAACTAATATAGCTAGTTCATTAGTCTAACTGTATCTGTTTATAGCTGTCAAGCAACTAATAAACCAGTGTGCATTAATATCAAATGTGTGAGTTTATGTGAGTCTGTAATAAAACATGTTTCCAGTGTTTGGAATGCTAAGAGACACTTGAGTCTGTAAAATGATGTTTACTTTTATTATCGGATCCACTCACGGAGCGCCAATTACCGGAAACACCGGAGCGGATCCGTGTGGCTTTAAAGGCCAAGTGGCTGTTGAGCGGCGGACTGAGAGGAAGAGGAGGATGAAGAGTCATTGATGATGATGACAGTGTGTGTTTGTAATGAGGTCGCGCTGCTCGCTCTTCACAGCATGCAAACACACGGATGCGCTGATCTGATTGGTCTGATTGTCAGAGGCATGCTGGGATTCACACTCAACTCTATCAGCTCAGGGAAACATTAGTGACCCTGGTGTAGTATGGAGTCAATTCAGGGCCAAATATATGTGCAAAAGAATTAATTTCAAAATATAAAGCAGAGCAAAAGCAATGACTTTGCAACAAATATTTTGCATGGCCATAGCTCTGAATTTATTTGCAATGCCGCTTTTAGTTTGCGTTTAAGTCAAGTGTGAGCTCGTTATAGAGATGCGCTGAACCGTGAAGCACAAAAGGAAAAAAACAGTATTGTGAGCTCATACTTGACTAAAGCGCCCATGGAAAATATGTGTTGCAAAATCATTGCTTTTGCTCTGCTTTACATTTTGCAATTCTTTTTGTTTTGCAAAACTTCTTTTTTTTCTTGCAATACTTCATTTTCTTTTGCAATTCTTTATTTTTGTTTGCAAAAAGCACATTTATTTTTTTCTCAATACTTTCATTTTCCTTTGCAAAACTTTTAATTTATTTTGCAATACTTCAATTCTTTTGCAAATATGTTCGGCCCTGAATTGACTCCATAGTGTTTGCTAACTCTGTTAAACATGTTTTATAACGCAGACATTGATGAATTCTGTGTTTAGTAGTGAAACGAGCTGTTTTGTGCTGTTTTGACAGCGTGATGTCGTTCATCGAGAAGAGCGTCGCCAGACTCGATCAGCTCGAGTGCTTAGAGACTCTGGCACGGGAACTCGGCAAGAGCCACTTCCGCTACAACGCGCCACCCAAGTTCTATGGGGTACAAATCATTTCTGTGCATGGATTTATTTGCATAAAAAAGAAAATACATTTCACTTATAAAATTTAATTCAATAAATTTTTGACATCAGAACATCACATTTTCACGTATACAAATATGTAAAATAAAAAAATTAGATAATCATTTAATTATTTAATAATTATAATATTTATCTATTTTATGGAACAATAGTTAACAGTCCTTTTTACCGAAGGATGTTTTTTGGTGCAGTTTGTATTTATCTTTTGCCCATGTATGAAATTCTTCTGATTATGGATCTTCTGTGGAATTAAAAACAATTGTAAATAGTATTTTTTTTTTGTATAGAACAATAGTCCTTTGTAGTGTTTGTTTGTTTATAAGCTCATTTTTTGTTTTTTTATATACCTTTTTTATGTAGTTTGTACCCTTTGTCCTTTTTTATGTAACTGGTAAAATGTTTCATAGTATTGTTGTATAGAAAGCTCCCTGCTCTTTATATTTATTTATTTATTGGTCATATTGACAGCTAGTGATTGCTGTGAATTTATATAAAAATTATTTATTAGTTTTCATTTTTTTTATTAGCTTTTTTTCTCTCTGATCAGATCAATTTTACCAAACAAATATACAGCTGGTACACAAATCTAAAGTTTGTCGGTAAGTAATAATCGATGCTCTGCTGATTGCATAATTATATCAGAAATGACGAACTTCAGCTCTGATCTGGGTTTGATCACGTCATTGAAATGGCTTTCTGAAGTCTTGAATTTTTTTATTAAAATTTTAGTTTGTTTTGTTTTATTTCACTTTAATTTTAAAGCTTTAGTCATTTAATTTTTTGTCAGAAATACAATAAATAAAATCTAATATAAACTGAAATATATATAAAGCAATAGTTGTATGGTTTTATTGTTCGTGAACTGTGAGTGTGGTTGTGTTTCAGTATGTGGGAGCTGAGTTCATCTGTGCTGTTCGGCCGGTTTTGAAGGACAGATGGACGCCTGAGCTGGAGCAGGCCTGGAAGGTAATAAAGACCAACTCTAGTCCGTTCAGACAGTATTCACTCCTTCAAAACCTCCACATTTCCCTCCAGAGGTTTGAGGTTTTTCCTCAGCATGAGAGTCTGTATCTGTGAAGCGCTGCTGCTGCTGATGATGATTGTACTCTTCCTCATTTACATCAGTTTGTCTCATGGCATTGTCTTCTGCATCACGTGTAAGAAACGTCTGGATGACTGCTCTTTAGTTCTTGAGCTTTTTCCCTCACCGCAGCTTCATCTCGAGTTGTTCTGTTCACCACAAAAGCTCTTAAGAAAGTTTAATTAAATTCTAAGACATTTAGAAGAATGGGGCTAAATTCATAGGTTCTCTTAATGTTAATATTTTCTTAATGTTAACATATTGAATTTTTCTAATTTTCTTTATTTTTTTGCTGTTGTTCGACTATTTTAGTATCATTATTATTATATTTTTTGTTAATGAATTAAATTTCATTTTTATATTTTCTGTATTCACTTTTTTTGTTGTGGTTTTGTTAATTGTATTAGCTTTTTCTGAATGTCTCTATGGTTTACTATTTAGTTTAGGTTTTTTAGTTATTTTGTACTTCCAAGTTAAACAACTATATCTATATATATATTTCTCATTTCATGTATACATATTTTAACATTTCTCATTTTGGTTTATTTAATTTTGCATGTTGTTTTATTCATTTGTTTTTTATGACTTTAGTTTTAGTGAACGATCGTAACCCTATTCTATCAATTGTCTAATGCAAATCTTAATATATTTCCATCTATTAACTTTTTTTTTTTTTTTTTTTTTTATAGTAAGTACATAATCATTTTCTGAATGTAAATTCATGAACCAAGAAATTAGGATTTTTAAAAGCACAATTTCTTAAAAGTATTCTTTTGGGTTTTTTTTTTCTTTTGATATTTAAGTAATATTTTGGTTTATAAAAGATGTTTAATATGCTGTTTGTGTGTGTGTCTCTTTAAATGCAAATGAGCTGTTGTCAGTCTAGGGAGCCATCAAGTAACTGAACAGCTGGCCAACTACATACTGTTACTCTATAATAATTTGTGAAATGCTTTGGGCTTTTGTAATTAAAAATGACAAAGTTGACATTGAATCATTTCTAAGCACTAACAGCAGTGCTATGAACAATCTTTGCATTTTTAGATTGATGTTTATCCAAGTTTTGCTGTCGTTATCAATACAATAAATCGCATTAAGTCTTACATTTTTTATTTATTCAAAGTATTTTTTGTGGCGTTTTGATGAATGCGTTTATCCCAGAATATTTTGGTCATTTTTCTCAAGTCCTGAAATACTTGGTATTTTGCTGTTTAATGCTTTTAGCATCTTTAACATACTATTGTAGTTTTGTAATATTTTCTATTAAAAAATTTTTTGTCAGCTTTAGTTTATGTCTATCATTTTTTATGAGTTTTAGTTCTTTTGGTACTTTGTTGAGCTTTCGTTTACGGTCATGAAGTTATTGAATATTTACACATTTTCTGGATGCACATGTGGTATTTCATTAAGAGCTGAACTCGTCAGTGGTTGTGCTTCTTCCTCTCCAGACGCTGTTCCAGTACGTGACGGGCATCATGAAGGACGGTTATCTGGAAGAAGAGCGGAGCAAACGCAACCACACGCTGACGTCCAGCAAAGAGCGACCGGACAAGAGAAACACGGCCATTTAATCTCACAGACCTGATGTGTACATACTGTATTTATTTCAGCATTTCATTTTTTACAGTACACAAGCTTCATGTCTCTTCTGAAGCTGTTATCTGTACAAGATCGTGATTCTCAGTCCAAACGTCTTTGGGATTTTCTCATGATCAAACCAGTGAATAAATGTTCTTTCATTTGCAAAATCTACAAGGGTGGTGTTGTTAAGGTCAAATAAGAAACGCTTTATAAAAACTCCACTGTTAGACCTCAAAAACTTTCACCAATCAAGGGCGTCTCAAACTTAAAAATATCACCTCATTCAATAAAATAAGAATATTCAAAATAAAAACAAACAGTGGAGAACTGAAATATTACAACAGGAGGATCATCTTCACCTACAGAACTCAGAAACGCTCATTAAACCTAGTATTTAGTAGTAAACGTAGCTCTGCGTCATCAGGCCGCTTGGTTGTGGATGAGCAGAAGTGGAAGGTTGGCAGGTTTTCAGACGTGCAGCCAGAGCCGCCCGCCGCAGGGGATGATGGGAAGGTGGCGTGGCACTGCTGAGCGTTAGATCAGATGAATACACCTCTCCTTTACTGTCCATCACTATGTGGCTTTAGTTTTCTTGCTTTTATTCTTTTTGTCTTTCTTTTTCAAGCCGTCCATGTGCGCTCGCAACAAGTTTGAATACGCCTGCAAAACAAACACGTCCGCTTCAGATGAAACGCTTCTGACCGCTACAGAAGCAACATGTTATAATCAATATTCAGTGATCTGATTTAACAAAATGATATAAATAAAGCTGTGAACTAAATATTGCAACTCACCATTTGAAACTTTATTACTTCTTTGGTGCTGATCTGAAAGACACATTAAAACAGATGTTATATAATATACAGCTTCTTCTGGAACAAACATCACTTATAAATGACAATAACACACAAGAACAGAATTAATTAAAACTGAAGTGACAAGAAATGTGATCAAAATATTTTTATAAAAAATAAAATTAAAATCAAAAACAAAGTGAAAAGCATAAAAAATAAATATGGAAAATAAAGGGGAGAGACAAATATAAATAAGCAGCACTGACTCGGTATTAAAAGTATTAATCGAAAACAAAATGAATAAACAATTGTTGAAATAACATACATGTGGCAATATTTATGGAGAAACTCGTGTGGAAATAAATATGATTAAAAACAAAAATCTAAAATAGTTAAAGAGAATAAAAATGTAAAAATAATACATAAATGGGAGAGAAAAATATGTGTAAGAATATAAGAATACAAAAATAAACAATTGTTGAAATAAATGTGGTAATATTTAAATATGGATATAAATACATGGGGAAAAATAAATTAAAGAAAAATAATGTTATTATAAATAAATACAGAAAATAATAATTTTATTTAAATAAAAAATTAAATGAGAACAAGTAATCCAGAAAGAATTAATAAACTATTTATATTTTATTTATATACCCATTACATTTATTTATAAATTGAGCAGGTTTGGTCCTGTTTGGGAATTTCTGAGACTGAGCTATTACACACTTCAGGGGTCCGTTCTTCGTACGTCGCTAACGCTGTCAGCTGGATTTGATTGTTGTTGATTTCGCTTGATCTTGGATTGTTCGGCTCGTCGAAGCTCATCCCGGACTTGCCGTCATAGCAACAGGTCCATAAGCTTAAACCGGCTCGGGAGCAGCTTATTTCATGCATCTGTCCCAGCCACAGCTACTTTATTACAAGAGAACCCTACTGATCCAGGGACAATAATTACAGCCAGTTTTACTCACTGAAAGATTTATTTGTCATGAATAATTACTTCATAATTGTATTGGAGTCTTACACACATGCCCTACAGATAATGTAGAGTCGTGCATTCATTTGAGTGATGACAGATATTATGAGTGTCTTGATGGAGTGCAGGAGATGCAGAGAACTTGACCCTTATGAAACTTCAATTAAAGCCGTCACTTAACAAATCTGCTTCAAAGATACAATTTGATTAATTGCTAATTACTACATTGAAATAAAAATTTAAAGCCTGTACAAATATTAGAAATCGTGAATATAAATAATTGTGAATCATGTAAAACAAAATGCACATTTAATTTATCTATTATAACATTTATGGAGTTCTGTTTGCTTGGATGTTTCCTTATAAAGGTCCAGAAATGTCAACTTTTTTTATTCAATTTGTCTTTAATGATATGATGTCATTACGTTGCTGTCTTGCTGCCAGCCAATCGCTGCATTGCTGATCGTGGTTTTGAGTATTGATGCATCTGCCCTTTTCACAGTGATAGACAACTCAATTCAGATATTTTAATCAAATCCGCAAATTCATTTGAAGAACAAAATTAGCCAGAGATCTGTTATCAGGATTAGAAGATCTGGCATCTTTCAGATCATCTCAGATGCAGTAAGCGACGCATGAAGAACAGGCCCCTGCTTAACAGTATGTTATAGTACCAATACGAGTCAATTCAGGTTAAGACACACACACACACACACACACACACATGCTATTTTCTCACCACTGTGCTGATTTTGCTCTTGCCTTCTGACGCTCTGATGAGACATTTGTTGTCGGCCGGTTCAAACGTCTCTGGATGGCCTTTTCTGGGGACCGGCTTCGTTCTGCCGTCATCTGCAGATCAAGATTATCATATTAATACATCAACATACATCATGTCCATGCATTAGCCAGAGCTTTATCATTAAAACTATAAACGAGTAAACAAATAAAGCAGAAATAAATAGAAATATTACATAAAAAACTTGAAAAGAAATAAGTTCAATATACCAATGGGGGGGTGGGGGGGGGGGGTGCTAAAACTAAAAAGAATTTAAACCTAAATAGCAAGATTACAACAAATAATTAAAACACTGCTAAAAAAAATTTATAGATTCAAACACGCATTTAAAAAATTACAAGTTTAATTAGTTTTTCAGTATAAAATAAACACCCAAACACTGAACAAATATTTTTTATATATTTAAAAATATTAAAGTAAATATTTAACAAAAAATAAAATGTTAAATTTAAAATAAATAAAAATGGAACATGAATATTTGAATTATTTTAAATATTAACATTATAAAATATAAATAAATAAAAAAAGTGTATACACAACACTAAAATAGCACTGGCATTATCTCAGATCTGATGCATTCAAACATAGGGAAACATTTATTGCACACTGAATAAAATTAATCTAATAACTGAGATGAACATACATTTCTTTAAAGTGATGACGACGCTGCCAGTGGTCCTGCACTTCTGGAACAGCCGAGTGAGTTCAGTCAGAAACTACAGACAGACAGACAGACAGAGAGAGAGAGCGAGAGAGAGACAGAGAGACACCGAGAGAGAGAGAGAGAGAGATAGAGAGAGTGAGAGAGACACCGAGAGAGAGAGACCGAGAGAGAGAGAGAGAGATAGAGAGAGACCGAGAGAGAGAGAGATAGAGAGAGACCGAGAGAGAGAGAGAGAGAGATAGAGATAGAGACACCGAGAGAGAGAGAGAGAGAGACCGAGAGAGAGAGAGACCGAGAGAGAGAGAGACACCGAGAGAGAGAGAGAGACCGAGAGAGAGAGAGAGAGAGAGAGAGAGAGAGACCGAGAGAGAGAGAGACACCGAGAGAGAGAGAGAGACCGAGAGAGAGAGAGAGAGAGAGACCGAGAGAGAGAGATATTTATACTTCAGTATTTATTCATGAAAAACAAGATACATTGATGCCGGTCACAAAAAGAGGGAGGAGTCAACCAATCAGTGACGCACACACACAGAATTTTAAATTGTTCATAGAATTCTATAATTCACAGAATTTGTGTGTTCTATTTTATTTAGGGTAATATGCATGTATTATGTTTTAATACATATCTGTTTCTGTTCTAGAGTCAATGTAAACACTATGCTTTGGCAATACATTGTAAGAATTGTCATCCAATAAAGCATTAAACTGAACAGAGAGAGAGTCCACATTAATCACTTCTGTGAGGATACTATAAATATAGTCCACATTATTATATTACTATATTAATAAATGACAGTGTAACTGCAAGCTGCTGCTCAAAACAAACACAATGCATGTATTTCACTGTAACGTGTGCAGTGTGCTTTAGCTTGCTAACGCGTTTCAACTCGACGCCGCTCGATTAAACACGGAAACTCGGAATCTGTCGCACAGAGCGTGAACATTATCGACTGATAAACGCTGAAAGTGAGATATAAAGTGATCTTACCGCGTCGTTTTCTAATAACACCATGTCTCGAGCGATGAATGAACTGCTAACGGTGTGATTAGAACACGTCGCTCAGCTGCACTGAAGCTCCGCCCCTTCCTGCACAGCGTCACGTGACGTCACTACCGCCCTCTTCCTGCAGTAAACTCTATTGTTATTTAGTTTTAAAGCATTAGTAGTTGCTATAGGTTATAAATGTACTATTTTGTATTTGTTTCAGTAATTTGTTTTATAATATGAACCAATTACATTAATGTAAGGGATAATGAGTCGTGGTTATATATATATATATATATATATATATATATATATATATATATACACATGCTCAGGGAAATCTGCCATAAAAACAGCTCTAAAAACTTTGATTTCTTTCATATATATTCAAGCTAAAACACTGACTATGAAAAACACTGAAATGCCACATTATTACGTTCTATCCAGGTCAATTTATGATAGATATTTAACTGTATATTACAAGAGAATTATTTTTCAAATTAAATGTGCCACAAAAAAGCTTTAGAAATACAGAGGTTCCCTCATTTAGAGACTTTGATGCATATTACAGCTGTTTATTGTGGCATATTAAACCACAATAAAACATCCTCTTAGTAGAATTAAATAAAGACGTAACATACATCTAAAAAAATTAATTAAAAAAATAAATAAGTAGAATTAAATACAAATTTAACATATTATACATCTAGAAAAATTACATAAGCAGAATTAAAAATTAATATATATCTAGAAATATTAAATAAGGATAATTAAACAAAAACTTAATGTAATGTATCTAAATTATAATTAAATAAAAACATTGTAATATACATCTATAAAAATTAAAAAAGTAGATTTAAATAAAAACTTTAGATAATGTACATGTAGAAAAAAATTAATAAAAGTAGAATTAAATAAAAACGTAACATAACATCTAAAAAATAAAGTAGAATTAAATGCATATGTAACATAATATCTAGGAAATTTAAATAATTAGAAGTAAATTAAAACATAACATACATCTAGAAAAATTTAAATAATTAGAAGTAAATTAAAACATAACATACATCTAGAAAAATTTAAATAATTAGAAGTAAATTAAAACATAACATACATCTAGAAAAATTTAATAATTAGAGGCAAATTAAAACTTATTTTAATATACATCTGGAAAAATTAAATAAGGGGAATTTAATAAAAACTACATAATTTGATTTAAAAATTTATTGTAATATACATCTAGTTTTTTAATTTAATATTAAAAACAGAAAAATAAGTTTTTCAATTTTTCCAAAAAAAAAAAAAAAAAAAAAGAATTATGCTTGATTTTCCGTTTTTTTACATTCAAGGAATAAACAGCTTGAATATTGTATCTCTGCATGTGGGCGGGAATAACACGCCCCTTTCCTCTGATTGGTCAACCGTGTATAGAAAAAATTAATAAATAAAAAAAACTACAAAATTATTAAAACTTTAAAATTGAAATAAAAATGGAAAATATTAACACATTTTAAATTAGCTATTAAATAAATAAATAAATAAATAAATATGTTAAAAATAAACAAATAAAAAAAAAGATCTGTATTATAATATTAATACTTCTATTTTATTGAGGAAATATTTTTCAGTCTGTTATATTTAAAATTTCCATTAAATTGAACTCAGTAATTTTGAAATGGTGTACATATTATGCATTTAGAATAAATGTGAAGTATTTAAATAATTTAAAAGTATAAAAACTAATATTGTATTTATTATTTCAGCTAGTTCCTAAGCAACACTTCTCATTTTTGTTTAGTTTAAATTTACAAAAAAAAAATTAAAAATAAAAATACACGACAAAAGCACAACAAAACTAATAAAACTAAAAAAAAAATTTGTCAAACAAAATAAATAAATAAGGTCCAACAAACGTTCAGTTTTATTGTGTGGCAGTAAAAAATATTTACATCTGTAATAAAATTGACCTGAACGAAACTGAACTCTGTTCTACATAATATGAATTTTGAAAAAGTATTTAAATACAATAATTCAAAAGTATGATATTTTAAAACTAAATTCAGAATTGTACAATACTTCAGTAAATATCAAAGCAGGTGCATTTGCTTTGGTTTGAACTGAACTCATTTTAGACTAAGTTCAGCAAATATAAATCTAATTTTAATCATTAGTTGGAATATTAATTTGCCAGGATTTAAAAAAAAATTCCTCCGAATGTGTCATCTGAGTTTGTGTTTAATAGTTCACTGAGAAATGTGATGAGTTGAACTTTTAAAAGTTTCTGTCGGGAGAATTTCATGGGAATTCACGAGAAGTCGGTTTTATTTTTAAAGAAAATGAAATTGAATGTAAACTAACGGTCGGCAAAATCACAATCCAAACAGAAGCTGGTCTCAAACTGTGGCTCAGAAGTGCTGAAGGTGACAGGAAGTGAAAGCATGGAAACAGGAAGTGACCTCACCTGCTCTGCTGGTCGGGGCCGGTCTGATTGCAGCATGATGGAGTGTGATGAGGATTGATTCGATCCTCGTACTTCAGTCTCTCGATTACTGCGATGGCCAATAAAATCCCCAAAACCAGCAGAAAACATCACTAACTTATCTACAGATCACATAATCATAACATCAAGGAAATATATTTCAACTTACAAAATAAATACATTTTAAAAATAAAAATAAATAGTATAAATAAAATAAATTAATAATATTAAATAAATGGAAATATAAACATGTATACACAAAATAAATCAAAGATTAATAAATACAAATAATAAATAAACAGAAAACAAAAACAAAAATAAAATAAATAGAAACAATAATAAATATTAAATTAAAATAAAAAATAAAAAATTAATATAAATGTAAAAAATTAAGATGGAAATTTTTTAAAAAATTAAACAAGAAAATAAACAAAAATAAAAATGGAAATAATTACAAATAAATAAGAAAAACAAATAAAAATAAAAAGTAATAAATGCAAACAAACAATAAATTTATAAAAATTAATAACGAACAGTAAATAATATATAATTTAATCTGTACTAAACTAATAAATAAATGACATTTACAGCATATGTCTCTATTTGCTAGGATCTCAACTCAAATTTAAAACAATTAGGCATCAAAAATCAGTTTTAAAATATGAATGTTTGTGAAACGTGAAAGCAAATGGTAAAAATGCATAAAGAGGTTTACAAACATTTATAATTAAATTTATAATTAAAATGGCAAAAAAAAATGCAGGATCCACTTTAAATCAATTTTAACTTTTTTTTTACAAATAATTAAAGAAAAACAACACCACCACAATAAATTAATCAATTCTGAAATAGAAAGACTTAAATAGTATTTTCTAAAATGTATTCCGATGATCTTTGTTTCGGTTTATAAATAAATGCCTTAATATAAAATTAAGGTTAATATAAAATGAACTTTTTGCACATCAACATCAAAGATGTATATTCATCATCACACTGAAAGAGGAACTGAGAGCACTCAGACATGCTATGAAATTATAATATAGTATTTGCATGCTGTACAATATTAATATTACATACCTCATTCATCCAAACACGTCACACAGGCATTAATGAGCAAGAAAGAGATGTTTTCCAGAAACTCCTGACTGCTCTGAGTAACGCTATAACATCAGTTTCACTTCAGCAGAAACACGACTGATCACAGCTTCACTGCATTATGATTACATAAGCATTTATTATCATTTACACCAGGAGCGTTTAACTAGTCAGGCAGAACTGAATTCACCTTCTGATTTATGCAAAAAATAGTCTTACTCAGTATTTTTGCTTGTTTTCCAGTATAAATATCGAAACATCCTGAAAGCAAGATACATTTAATAAAGATTCATAAGGTATTAAGTCTTGTTTTCTAATTAAAGTGAATTCGGAGATTAAAATATGTCAATGTGCTCAGAAAAATAATCTTGTTTTCCTCTTGAATCAAGTAGTTTTTTTCTTGTTTTTAAGCTTAAATTCACTTAATTTTGATACATTTTTCAGAAAACAAGACTTAATGTCATTTTGCTTGTATCTTCATTCAAGAATGTTTAGAATATTTGTACCTGAAATCTTTTTTGTTTTCAAATCAGTGATTTTTTATTAAAATCATACTGATGTGAATTTGTACACTACATTTTTTTTCCTGATTTCGGTACACATTTTTGTAAAATAATTTTAGTATAATTGAGATACTGTTATAGTTATTAATATTTAGTTTTCATTGTATTTTTTTTTAAAGTTTTAAAATTTATTGTACTTTTTAATAGTTTTATTATTTTTTTAATAAATGATTTTAATACATCAAATTAAACTAAATGCCTTGGCAAATAACGAAGTTTCTTTTTTATATTGTATGTCAGTTGGATTGTGTGTTTCATTAAAAAAAATTCAATTTGTTTCAGTTTTAGTTCAGTTTCTGTTCATTTTCATTTTATATAAAGTAACAAAAGTAGTTTTTTTATAGTTTTGGCTGTAGTTTTAGTGAACTATAATAACCCTGATTAACATCACGAGTTTATGATATTAGACTGAAATCAGAAAAAACTCAAATATAACCTAAATGTGCATCTCAACATGGACTTTCACGTTGTTCGCAGTAAAAATAGACAAAACAACAAAACTCATGCATTTGAATTCTTTAATGATGTTTAACATACAAATACCCTGTCCAACAGAGAAATAAAGTGATTTAAATAATCATGCAAGTTATTTGACCATAACAACCCTCACAAATAAAGAAAAATCAATAACAGTGTATTTACATTTAATGCCAAACTCTGCAGTTTCTCAAAGCCACAAGCTGCTGAAGTCACCATCCAGGTTTGTTTGGAGGAATAGAAATGTGCAAATATTGATCTCAGAGAAGCTCATGAGGAACTGGTCTGATTCAGATTTATGTGCTGAAGACTAATCACACCAGTGAACCCTCTCGGTCTGTGCTCCTGAACATTCGCCGGCTGTTCGGTGGCGCTCCGCCGCCTCGATGCGACGCTCTCACGTCCCGGGACGCCGCTCTGGAAGCACGAACCCCGGCGGAAGAAACCGTGCGGCTGAGATCCGGGTTTCCTCGAGCATCCATGACGGCGTTGATGACTGAGAGAGACACGAGAGAGGGCGGCGTTCATCAACGGCTCGTCTCAGGTTTAATATCAGATAAAGAGAGGAACGTTTGGATCTACTGACCTTCCAGCTGCTTCTGGACTCTCTGCAGCTCTTTCAGAATTGATGCAATCTCCTACAAGACCAGCAAGTACACAACAGTTTATAAAAAAACTATTCAATAATAAAGACATTAGATATGAACCAGAGTTATTATTGTTAACTAAAACCTTAAAAGTTACTTAAAATGAATTAAGTGAATTAAATTATTTATTTCTCATTTGTGCTTAATTTAACTTGAAGCAAGGTAATTATAGGTGAAATTAAACCATTAAACACATTTTTTGTTACTTGAAATAAATGTAAACAAATGAAATAAATTTAAAATATATTTCAGCTAGTTGCCAAGCTAACATTTCTCAGTTTAGTTTAACTTCATCTACTAAAACTAATAAAACTGAAATTAAAAACTATATAGACGTAAATGAAAAAAAACTTCAAAATTAAAACAGAAAATATACAAATAAAAACTGATACCTATAATAGTATCTAGATACTAAAATAATACTGACTTTAAATACTAAAACTGAAATAAAAATGAATAAAAACTCTTCATAAAATGTGTTTGTTTGTGTTTAACGCATGCCAGCTTCTGCGGCTATTTTCATGGCGAGAATATTTATGGCTGAATTATCCGTTTTTCTTTATTTATAAAATAAAGACACAACAAAATTAATAAAACTTTAACAGAAACAGAAAATATAAAAATACTATAACACTGATATGAACATAATTTAGTGCATCCCAGGTCTAATATACTCCCTGAATTTATAAACAATCAAAAACAAAATCATAAACACAACAAAATTAGTACAATTGACTAAAACTAAAATGAACAGAAAATTTAAATTAATTCAAAATATGAATAAAAACTATAATAGTATATTAATGATAACCTTAATATGAACATCATTCACTGCTGGTCTAATATTCTCCTAATTAAAAACAAACATTTTATTTATTTATTCAACATTAGTATCGTTTCATTCAGGGAAGAACACAAGAGACGCACCGCGTTTGATGTTTTTGGTGATGGAGTATCATCAGCCTCATTGATTTTTGCTTCAATTTCTCCCAAAACATCCATTTTATTATGAAACAAAGCCCTGGAAAGAAATATGAGAATGAAACCTGTACATTACATTCCAGTAATAATAATAATAATCTTTTTTTTTAATATATATGCCGATACAGAGCACAGATTTCTTCTCATGGTGATCGTCCGATACCGATTCTGATGCTTCAAGCTTTATATATATTATATGTAATAATGCTATATAAATAATCACAAAATTATTCCTCACTGACTGAACATTTTAATATTCATTTATTATTCATTGCTGGAGAGGTGAAGAGGTGAGGAGAATAGCAGACAATTGCCAAAAGCTGATGAGAAAAGCTTGTTGCATCAAAAAAAAAAAAAAAAAAAAAAGACGAGACTATAAAAGTGCTTCAGCTAAATATTTAGTGAAGGCAATGTACTAATTGCAGTTTTTTAATTTTTAATAAATTTACAAAGTTGTGACAATTCTGTTTTTGCTTTGTCAATATGGTGTATGGACTGTAGACTGATGTGGGGAAAAGTCATTTAAAGCAGTTTAATATAAGGCAGCAATACAACACGTGAAAAAAATGAAGGGGTATGAATACTTTCGCAAAGCACTGTATATCAAAATAAATGAGCACACATGAAAAGCATTGTGTGAAAAGCAAACGAGTCTCACTTGATTTTCTCCGTCAGTTGCTCTGTGTTTTCACGGATGGCGAGAGACAGTTGAGACACCGGATTCAGCATCATATTGTTCAGTGTGGCCTGATATAGGAGGAGATTTACAGCTCAAACACACAGTTAAGACTCCTGACGTTAAACTGAAGAGAAGCTCTGCTACCTCGTCTGCTCTCATGCCCTGTCGATTACTAGCGATCTGTTCAGACTCGTCAGCCGGCGCCGCAGCAGGAGATTCTTTCTGTAAATTCAGACTGGCTTCGGGAATCTGGTGCCGCAACTGAAAGAGCATAAAACAACAGCATACTTAACTGAAGACTGGAGGAATGATGCTGAAAATACAGCTTTGATCACAGAAATAAATTACAGTTTAAGAGATATTCACATAGAAAACAGCTGTTTTTAAATTGCAATATTATTTCACTATTTTACTGTATTTTTTATCAAATAAATGCGGCCTTGTTGAACATGGAAACATGAACAGTACCTCTTCATGGGTAGATATGGCCGGTCCCATCTTGTCTGTTGAAGCACTCTGAGCTTCCGAGTCTCCAGCAACATCGTGAATCTCTTGGGCCAGAATAGCCAAATCTTTGGCCAAGTCTTGACTCAATCTAGTAAAGAATATGCATTTAAAAAAATAAATCCTCTGTGAAGCATTTTGACAAAAACAAACATTTTAAAAACAGTTAAAACCAAACTTTGGGGGGCAATGCATTACAAGTAACAAGTAATCTTTTTTGGAATTGAGTAAAGTAACGATATCCTGTTTGAATTAAAACCATACGTAGTTACTTTTGCAACTATGTAACTTATTTAGAGACAAATAGAATACTGGAAGCTTCCCCTTTCTGCATGAAGAATATACCTAGGTCTACACCTATGATGATTCCCATTGTAATCAATGACACCATCTACACCGGATACAGTCAATGCACGTCTATGTTGGAGAAAAACACTTGATCCAAACAAATCACCACTGCTGCAGTTGCATTTTTCCAGTTGCCAAATATGTTAATGTAGTGATTGCGTCCATTTCTGGCGCTATGGCGTTTCAGCACGGTGTCGGAGATGTTAGCGTGTCTCTAATAAGATCGGTCACAGACATGATCCCTGCACGAGCTAATGTGTAGCGTCTTATTAACTCACTGTCATCATTGTGTGCAACACATTTCTTCTCCTCCATGTTTCGTCCATTTTCTCCACTGCTAAAGAAACTCTTAAGCCTCTTAAAAGTCCTCGTCTGTACTCCTAACAATTTTGTACTTTAAGACCTCTTTTAAGGGTTAAGATGCTTTCTGAATTACTTTTTTCTTTACTAGGATCTTTTCTTTAATTTTAAGAATTTTCTTAGAATTTTGTTACCTTTTTTAAATGAATACAGGCCCTGGAAGAGAGAGTCTGAGCCAGCTGAATGAGATTTTAAGATCAAAATGTGGTATTCTCAAACTATTATTTAAATAAAATGCATTGCTTATATTATAGGTCAATCTTTTATAGGGCTGAAATGATTAGCCATTATTGACAAAAAAAAATTGTCTGCTAATTTTTGTTGCTGAACAGCCTCTCAAATGACCTAACATACAGACCTACAATAATGTGGTTTGACCAAAGTGGCCAGATGCAATTCAAGAGAAGACTAAACACAGGGAACTTATGAAAATACATCAACCGAACCAGTAGTGTGTGGGGAAAGTTTTAAAATACCCGAGCTGTGGTTTTCTGTTAGCGAACATCCCAATGATTAGATGAATGTGTAAATGTATGCTGCAAGCTTTCCTCTCAATAACAAAATAAACAACCAAAATGACAGAGGAGCAGTTAAGAAAGCATCTGATAATAGTGATGTGGACGTTTGCACCAACTCTGCAATTCTCGTCACATCCCATCTATATACAAAGCACTTTATACAGCACATTCAGCTTTATAGTATTATAAAAAAAACTCACTTTCAATTAGAATTACAACTTGATTTCCTGCCATAAAACATAAATGTGTTTTATTAGTGAATAAAACAGTTACATTATAGTGATAGTTTGCTTTGCACAGATTACAGCTTGATCTAGCGCAAGACTATTTTTGAGTATCGTAACACTGTAAGGTATTTTAAGAGAGAAAGCACTGAATAAAAAAAAATTATAGTTCATCTGAAAATAAAACGTCTTATTACTTACCTTAATTTTGTTTAATACGCATGACAATGCAGAATGAGAAAGTCTCATCTCATTTTGTGTGCCAAATATAATTATTTATAGTAAAAAAATATCTAAAATTGCATAATTGTAATATAGTAATATAATCGTTTCACTAAAGCTGAAGTGATCGCCTTGTTTTATGTAGTAGTTCAAATATGTATACCTCAATATTTTAACTAAACGCAAAAGCTGAATAATTGATCAAAGCCTACTGATGAATCGCCAAAATAATCAACGATTAGTCGATTAATTGTCCCAATAATCATTAGATTAATTGATTAATCAAGGAGTCATAGGATGCACTTTTACAAGTTGTTTGAACATAAATGTGTGTTGGCAGTGTTTGTACACATCCAGCCTATAATGATAAAAATCCAACCAGTGTTTTATTTTTAATCCCTATAAATAATATCCCTTCTCAAATCAAGTCGTTCTCAGCTTCTTGGCTGTGAGACGTCACACATACCACCTCCACACAGAATGTCTCCTAAGCCAATGAGGTGTCCTGTTGTTGGATGTAATAATGAACATAGCAGTCATACTTTACTCCTGACAGAGTAAATGAAGACGCAGTTGATTACGTTTGTTTTTGAAGGGAATGCACCCCCGATCTGCCTAAATGCATCCATGTTCGCGTGAATCATTCGTAATCCAGCTTCACCTACAGAAGTAGTGAGTGTAAGGTTCTTTTATTAATCTTTGCAAATCGCCTTTCCTAATAACGTGCTAGTTAGTTAGCAAGTTCCGCGGCTAAAGTAAACAGTCTTGATTCAGTGCATGTCTCATTTAAAGAGACATGCACTAAATCAGCTTGCTGTGTGCAGAGCTGTTTTTGACAGGGTAAAAAGGGCGTTGTTTTACACTACCATTGAGAAATTTTAACCAAAGTATGTTATAGACTTTTCATTAAGACCCTAAAGAATCATATCAACTTGTGGTAAATGGGCATCCGATGACTCCTTTAAAATAGTCGTTTGTTGCAGCCCTATTTTGGTGTTTCCCCACCTGGCGATCTCAGCGCTATGAGACGTCCAGTTCTGGAAGGCGTCGCCCTCGTGTCCTTCCCCCTCGGAGTCTCTCGAGCGGGGCATGGCTCGCACCGGACCGGCCGGATGGATTCTGGGGTTCTGCTGGGATCCTGAATGATGGGAGCGTTTGTGTTTAGGGGTGCTATGGTTAGACTCGTACTCATCCTCCGAGGTGGAGGCGTAGTCTGAACCCTTCTGACGCCTCCTGGAGCCTTGGCCCAGGAAATTGGGAATGAGGAGCGTTTGGTACACCAAGTCATCAGAGGATGGGAGAGAAACCAAAATAAAAAAAGCAAGAGGAGAAGGAGACGGAGAGATGTGAGAAGACACCCGAAAAACCAACAACCACTTTCCATTCGTCAATGGGGTTCAAAAGAGCTCAATAAGATTGTTAATACCATTAGGGCTGGACGCTTTTTCCAATTTTGATTCATTCGAATGCAATGTTTTGCCACGATTTTATTAATTTTTTTTTAATTAGAAAAATCACGGTTTGAAAAAAAATTATCAAATGTTACAATTAGTCACACTAACAATACACTAATGATAACAGTTAAGAAAAAACGAACCTCTAACTTAACCCCTTATGCGTGACATGCTCTATCATCTACGTAGAACATATAGCTAGTCCTCAGTGGCTGTTCACACAATGTTTTTGCGTAAAAAAAAAAAAAAAAAAAACGAGATGTGGCAGGAGAATGGGGAAAAAAACAAGATTATGAGATGCGAGTTGAACTATTTTAACTTGATTGCCGCGTTTTCAGCATGGCCTTACCATGTGTGAGACTCGGGGAAAAGATGCAAAATTAATTTTTCAAATAAAAGCAATCAAAATAAAACGCTCACCAAAAAATGAATGAACACAAATTGAACTTTTAACTTGAGCACAACCTTTTTAGAAAGGCGTTTCATGCATGAGATGCTGCAAAAGTTGCGAGATGCAAGTGCTACGGTCAAACATGTCCAGCAAGCACATGTGTGCAAAACGATCATTTTGAATTGCCTTGACTTTGACGGTTAATAAAGAGAATGTTACTTAAATCGTGTTGTGGTTACATTTTCATGTCGAGTTAAATTTAGTTTAGTTAAACTTTGAAGAAAAAACAAATATGGAATCTGAGAAATAACATGATTTTTATTTATTTTTTTGCCATATCACCCAGCCCTAAATCCCGTTAAAGAAAAATTACAATAAATTACTTTAATTTTCATAATATACCTGTTAAGTTTTTAGAATGGTAATCTGGTTATCTGGAACTTCAAATATTAGTAAAATTGGAGACCAATTAAATGGTCTTGTTAGTTGAGGATGGTCATTGGCCCAGTTGTGTGAAACAAACAAATGCACACAAATCAAGTCAATGACTGCAAGGAAGAATCATTCAGAGACAGTGAAAGAACTGCATTTTATATCAGAAACATACTTTTGTTGTTTTAAAAGCTCATCGCTCTGATAAATGGATGCAGCGCCAAAATAATCATCAAGGAATGTTTGTCTAACCTCTGACCAAACTTCTACAAGCAAACTCAGAATCCATGATACTCACTGGCAGTGCTACTGGCGTATTTGGCACTGCTTGAGCGTCCGCGGATGATCGGCTGTCTGTTTGCGGCGTTCGAAACCTTCCGCAGAAGAGCCTTGGGATCTGGGACTGAAGCTTTCCGCACGGAGCTGCTTGACTCGGTACTACGGTTTGAAAATCCCGTCCGGCTCATGGGAGACTCTGTATCACTGGGCGTGTTGAAGGAGCCCGTCTTTTTCCTGGGAAGAGCCAAAATGTCCAATCGAGAAAGCTTCTTGCTCTCCTGAGCACCTCGAATGTTTGCCGAGGGGTTGACGTCAGAGTTTTGAGACGTCCGATCGGTTTCTGTGCCTTCGTTGTCGGAGGCTTCACCCAAACGTGCCCGGCGAAGCATCGAAGCCCTTGTCGGTTTCGGAGCGGAGAGGCTATTGGAGCGAGCTAGAGCATTGTGTACTTTGGATTTGCTCGTACCTTCCTTCTGAAGAGGAACAGTGTACTTTTTGTAAGGTAGGGAACTTGATTCTTGGTCGGAGATGGCGTCTGGCCAGTGCCGTGTGGTGGGACTTTGAAGATCAGGCCCAAAGTCTTGAGAACTAAGGTTACGATGGAGTTGAAAACGCTTGCTTGGATCTACCTTGCCATTGTTGTCCTTTATCCCGGATTGGCACGATGGATCACCAGAAGTCTTAGGTTCTCTGGAACCTCTTAAGAGTCCTCTAAGGACCACTGGCTTCTTGGGCACGCAAACCAATGCGTTTTTCCCACTGATTATACTAGAAGTGTCCGATTCTCCTGAGAAGGAGTCCTCTATATGGGAGCGACCGTTGTTGTCTTTCTGCTGCTGTTGTTCCAGAAGCTTTGCTTCCAGAGATGCTAGAACGTCCTCAGTGTCTTTGAGATAAGATTGAGTGTCTTGATTGCTTATACCTTTAAAAGCATCTTTGCTAGAGAGTTGACTAGATATCTGAGGCAATCTGGACAAGTGGATGCCGTCGCTGGCCCTTTCTTTGGTATAACTTTCTTGTCTAACAATGGACACTAAATTATCTCCACCAACAGAGTCATCTGATTGATCGATGTTGGGTGGTGAACAGTCGCTCTTGCTAAGTTTGCTTTGCAATCGTGTTAAAGTTGTTGTGGAGAACTTAGAAGTCGTCGAATCCTGGTCTTTTGCCTCTTCTTGACTGGTCTTCAAAGACCGGTTCCACATCTTCTGGGTCGAATCAGGAGTCTTCCTGCATTGCTCAACTACAGAGCCATCATCGGATTTGCTGGCATCGCTCAGGCTGTCTGGATCCAGGTCATCTTGGACGCTCAGTTTCTGCGGATCCCACTTTTGCTTCTGAACTTGCGAACTCTTCTCCACACCGGACAGGTAAGAATCCGTTTGGATGTGTATTGTTGGCGGTGGCGTCTCGATTTTCTCCTTCGAAGGAACCGGAGGCAGAATTCGTCTTGATCTGCTGCTTTGGCCTGTTTCTGAGTAGTCAGCACTTTGGTTAACCATAACCTGGTTGATGATCCTTTCACCTGCTTAAAAAAAACAAACAGGATAAATGAAATGTGCTAGCAAAGACAAAAGCCAAGAAAACTACTGAACCAAGCAAAGTTTCCATACCTCCGGCGGAAAGATCAACCTGTGTTGGGATATCAAAGAGTCCTGAAGTAGGACCAGAGTCTGAATAGGTGTCTGCCAAACTGGCCCAGCGAGAAACCCACCTAGTGCCTCCGGGCGTTAATGTCGTCATCGACTCTATCTGTAGAAAAGAGGAAACTAATTAAATGCAAACTCTTACTACATCATAGCTCTTTAAAGTGGTCATGTTTTTTTAAATTGAGATATTTTCACTTTATCTGTAAAGTGAGTTTTTCTTTTAAGTCAAATTTGCCTTGAATAATCCTTCTAGTGCCCAGAACTGCTAAGAACAAATATTTGTGAAAATACTGATTAAAATCTTAGTAGATACACATAACCTAATAGTTAAATAAATCAAATTGATTCGTTTTATTTAAAATAATTTATTACTTTTTTTTTTCTTTATTTCTTAACTTATTTTCTTAAATTATTTTATGTAAAAAACGGTGTATGAAATGTACTGTATAAAATGTTAAAGTAAAGATCTTCTAGATCTAACCAGAAACGTTAAAAATAAACAAAAACATCTGTAAATATATGAATTAATATTAAAATATTTATTAGTCTTATAAAGTTCACTCTGTTAAATTTTTTATTTTTTTGCAAATTAGTGACCTCTACAGCTACGTGAAATAATTAGCACATAGTAAAATGTCATATTTAATAACATTTTTTAATAATATTTAAATTATTTATATGCCTAATTTTTAATAAATGTTTCTTGTAAACTTGTTAGGCTTCGTTGTGTGCTAATAATAATTTTAAATACATTTTTTATTGGTCCTTGACATTATTTACTGTCTGAATGTTCCAAAAACCTTATTAAATAATAAATATATTATTAAATACTGATTACATAGATACTCAAACTGTAAATTCAAAGAAAATCTCTTTATATACCAAATGAAAATATCTCAACCATAAAGAGAGATCAGGCCCTTTAATGATTCAAATCACCAATCCATAATCATCCAAAAGCAGGAAAGAGCCAAAAGACATCAAGCCATCAAAGCAGCTTTGAGAAGATCCCCAAGAAAGATCCAAATCACACTGAAAAATTGCGGTGATTGAGTGATTGACATATAGATCAACCGATGCCCATGATCCGGAGCGAGTTTACCTTTACAGGACCCTTGGCTGTGTCACTAAGGTCTGTTGAGTATTGACCCAATTTTGGGCCTGAGCTATTCTCACGGAGGAGAAGACTATCGTGACCCTCAGTGTCACCAACTATAGGCTTAACTGTTGCTGCTGCTGAGATTTGGCTGTTGTTGCCAACACCAAACACCTGTTAATGATAAAGCATGCATGAATATGTCTGTTCCCAACTGACTGGAACTCCTCGACTCTTGACTGGTTAAATTATTCAAATGTAGTGGTCGACCGATATAAATTTTTTGAAAGCGATACCGATATTTAGCAAGTGGTCGATGGGCAATCAAGCTGATTTATATCACAACACTTAAGATAGCAAAAAAACACATGCACAACAATTGCTGAAATTAAATCTATATTTATATAATAATAAATTAATTAATAATTGAATTAATATGAAAAAAAACTTAAAAAAAAAATCGGTAAAATAAAGAGATTTACATGGCAGAACAACTCTCCTGTCAGCATACAATAAGCCTAAATAAAAGTCCCCTGTCCCGTCAAAATATAAATTCTGTTTCTAACATACCAGCCAAACAGAAAAAAAGGCAAATGCCGATAATAAAAAAATAAATTAAAAAAAGACAAATATCGGCCAATATATCAGTTGACCACTATTCAAAACAAACTTGAAATGTGATAAAATAGTTTTAGGGTTTACAGTGCATATCTGCAAAACAGAAAAAAATGGATGCCGATATATAAAAAAAAAAAAAAGCCAAATATCAGCGAATATATAGGTCGACCACTATTAAAACACACTTGAAATGTGATAAAATACTACTGTTAGGATTTGCACCGCATATCAGGCATACAGAAAAAAAAAAAATGAATGGCAGATGCTGATAATTAAATATTGCCAAATATCGGCCGATATATCGGTTGACCACTATTCATAAACTTGAAACGTGATAAAATACTAGCATTAGGGTTTACAGATGCCGATATTTAAAAAAAAAAAAAAAAAAGAGAAGCCAAATATTAGCCGATATATTGGTAGATCGCTCTTCTAAATGCACTTGAAATGTGATAAAATCCTAGCATTAGGGTTTATAGTGTATATCAGCCAAACTGAACAAAAATGAACGGCCAATGCAAATGTAAAAATGCCAAATATTGGTCGATATAACGGTCGACAACTATTCAAAGAGAACTTGAACTGTGATAAAATACTAGGGAAGCGACTGAAATAATCTGAATAACAGAACTGAAACAATGCTTTCTAATAACACAATGTGTTTGTGGTCTCTTTAGCTGTTTGAATCTGATGTCAAGTACCTGATCGATCAAGCTCCGTGCCTCCACAACCTCTTTGTCTGGACTTTCAGCTTCAACGGTGTAGGTACCTGCATCACTTAAACTGTCCTCCTCTTCCTGCTGCTTGGGAACCAAAGGTTTGGCCTCCGTACTGTTGTCTTCCATGGGTGCAGATGGAGATTTGATTGTCTGATTCGCTGTATGAGACGTAGTAGGAAAACTCTGATGTGTCACCGAGGATCCAGCATTAGAAGACGAGGTCTTCACCCAAGTCGAGTTAACGTCCCATGTGGGAGCAGGACTGGGTTTCGACACCCTAAGCAACTCTGCAGCAAAGTCCTGCGACAGTTTGGATCTCCGGCCGACGCTGCCGTAAGTTTTAGACGAAGAGCGGGAGCTGAAGTCAGAGGTGCTCATACGGACTTCGCTCTTCTCCCGTCTGAGGGATCCGGCCTGCTGAGGACCATCTGAACCTTTGAGTGGAATCGTGAACTGCTGTGTGGGTGGATTATGTCCGGATGATGTTGACCGTTCTCCACCTTTCCGTTTGTCTAATTTGCTTTTTAGAGCAGACTGGAAGTCTGGAGAAGACATGTTATTGGTAAACGACTGCGAGCGCTTTTTCCGTTGTGTATCAAAGAACTCAATCACAAAAGCTTGCTGGGGATCCGGTTTGCCTTGGCTTTTTGAAGTGTAGTTAGTTGGGTAATCTTCTCCCTCTGGTTGCTGATTGATCTTTTGTGACTGAATCATTTGCGTTTCATCCGGTTCTTCATGAGGGTGCACATCTAGAAATAAGTTACAGGCCAACATTTAACCTCCAGATATATTTGAAAACTTTTAGTCTAGAAACACAGGCTCACTGAGTTGAAACTGTCAGACCAGAAATAATAATTATATTAGTAAAACATCCCACCGGGGTTATTATTTTAATTTTATTTCAGATATAGTTGCCAAGGCATAATTTCTCATTTTCATTTAGTTTAATCTGAAGCACTAAAATAACTAAAACTGAACTAAAGATGAATAAAAACTATATATTTTTTAAATATATTTGAAAAGACAAAAAAATAAAAACACAAATTACATCAAATTGAACTAAAATTAATATGAAAATGGAAAACATTAAAATCAAAATGAACATGGAAAACTAATACTTTTTTATTTTTAAGTTTTAGTAATTTAATTAGTTTGTCATTTTTTAATGAAAAGCACAAAATTACTAAAACTTTACATTTAAAAGAATGTAAAAAGTAAAAAATTAATTTAATTAAATATTAATATTAAAATGATAATAGTATATTACTGATCCTAAAATAACACTGTATTATGTTTTAATACGCAACCATGCTGTGCTGCAAATTGTGTGTCAAATTTGCAGGAATACACTTTACAAAATTAAGTAATATTTATCTTTAACAACATTATAGAGGTGAATAGCAGGAACAATAAAGCCGGTTCAACTATAGATATCTAAGCAAACCGCATAGATTTAAAGAAAAACGTCTTCAAAAAGCTACATTTCTGGTGTGCACAGAAAGCTAAAATGAAGAGAAAAAGATTTTTATTTTTTTCAGATAGCCTTTCCAGCTATATAAACCATCCTCTGTTGTCTTTTACCTTTGAAGGTCTTGTTCAAGAGCTCATCTGACCCAGACTGCTCTTCTAGACTCTTCATCATAGTGGCGTCACTCTGAACCAGCCAATCAGCAACTTTGTTCTCCACCGACATCACCTCCGTGAGCCTGGCTATCGACTCCTTGGTGGGGTTTCGTTGGCGGATGGAGAGCTTGGCGACGTGGTCCTTGATCTTCATCTTTCCAGGGGTTTGGTCGTCAAACTCGATGGTGAAGCAGGCATGGCCCTGAACCACCGGAGGAGTGGCAGGGGGTTTGTGGTCCGTGTCTTTTGTGGGAATCTCTTGGACTTCCTGGGAAGCAGTTTTAGTCTTTGAATGGATCTCCTTTGTGGGGATCTCAAAGTAACTTGGTTCCTTGCGGTAAGAGTAACCAGACTTGCCCTGGCCATCGTGAATTTCATCTGGAGAAACGCTGAGCTCACGTTTGGTACCATCTGTGTGGTTTTCTGTGAAAAGTCATCAGCGGTAATACTGTTAATATATATAACAGTAATGGGAGAAACTGCATTTCAACACTCTTTACATTACATGAGCTGGTAACGCTGCTTATTTTAAACCACTGGTTTGAAACAAAATTCGCAAAGTTTTTCCAAGCTTCACAGAATCAGCATTTCTGAAAGTACCATCACTACTATCTATTTCCATTGAAGCAGGTGAGCGTGTGACATACAGAAGAAGAGCTAATTAACGTATTACTTAAGATTACTTACCGCACTCCTGCTTTGAGAAAACCTTATTAAGGTCAAGTATTTCAGGTCGATCTTACACCTCATCCTAACCAGGTGTACAGGTTACACAGGTGTAGAGCAACTTTCCCTATAGGTGGCGTTATTCAGCACGACACCAGAAATAAAAACCAATAAATCTCTTTCAATCCGAGTTTGTGTACAAAAATGAGATTACCATGGATGAGATTTATCATGGTATCATAGTAAACGCCAAAGAGGAGACGAAGATGAGAAGTGAAAACATCAGTGTTTAATAATATCCAGTATATATAATAATAACATTGACATCTAATGTTTGGTGGCGTCACTCTGAACTCTGCACTGTGGAGAGCATCCTGACAGGCTGCATCACCGCCTGGTTTGGAAACAGCACTGCTGGCAACCGCAAAGCTCTGCAAAGGGTCGTGCGAACTGCCCGTCACATTGTTGGAGGTGAGCTTCCCTCCCTCCAGGACATCTACACCAGGCGGTGTATAAAGAAAGCTCGGAGGATCATCAGTGACTCCAGCCACCCGTCCCACAGACTGCTCTCTCTGCTGCCCTCAGGAAGACGTCTCCGCAGCATCCGATCCCGCACTAGCCGACTGAGGGATAGCTTTTTTCCTCAGGCTATCAGGCTAATGAACAGTCAAAACTAATATACCTACAGCATAATCCCACCTTACAGTATACGCACTGCACTTTAATCCCATACAGTTCAAACTGGACTACCAGTACACTACTGCACAAATACAACAATCTTTTTGCCAGCACCGGATACCATCCAATGCACATCCATGACATTTGCACATCCGGTTATATATAATCTGCTGCATCTTCGCATATTACTGTGTGTATATAACGTAGAATGTGTACTACATACTGTGTATAATGTGTATCGGTAACTGTATGTCTGTCTAATAGTACACTGTGTGTACTGAGTATATGTATGTGTATATTACACATTGTCATCTGTATAAGTCTGTACGTATGTATGGTAATGTCTATATGTAAATTGTTTTTGCAGTGTCTGGAGCACGCTCTCAAGAATTTCACTCACGAAGGCACACGTGCTGTGGTGATGTGACAATAAAAGTGATTTGATTTTTGATTTAATGTCAGCTAATGCTAAACCAAAGGTGACTCCTGCTTGTGCTCAACAATGAAACAAAGAACTAAACTAAGTTCTCAAAACATCTGAAATGGAACAGAAGTTTCTATGGTCACCCGTTAATCTGAAGAAAACTCTGAGAAGTACTTAAAACTGGAGGAGAAACACAATGACCTCCTCATTGGACTAAGACGGCCGCTAATCCATCACGAGGCTGAACTCTGACATGTTTTAAAGCTCACGCCAGCGAGGAGTTTAGTACTGAATTCCTCAGGATCACAGAACAAAAGGATTTTTCTCTTCTTAGTTGCATTCCTATCCACACATTTAATACACTTCAAAAAGCATCTGGAAGCTCATTTTTGGTACTCAAACTTGGGTTTGATGGTTCAGGAGTCTCTGTTTCTGACCTGTGTGAGGTTCATGGACGCTCGGATCACAGCGCTGACCTTTATGTGCATCATCCTCACCCCACCAGGACGGCTGACCGTACAGAGGAGTGGGTCTGGACACGGACGGATCTGTAACAAAACGAGGGAAAAGGAAGAGTTCGATGAAACCAACAGCTTCTGCTATTAATGCTGCTGCTGCTCAAATCGCAGAAGACACTTTCCATTAATAATGATGTACAATTAAATTACATTATCTGTCAAATAAATAAATACCTACATTAAATTATTAAAATAAAAAAATATAATAAAATAAATAAACTAAAATCCTAAAAATAAATCAATACAAATTAGCTGGTAAGATTATTTATTTTAGAAATAAAGAAAATAAAAAATGTAAAATTACAATTAAAAGAAAAATATACAAAATGATAAATGTAATACTAGATATATAATACAAAAATAAAAAATAAATTAATAAAAATCATAAAATCGAATAAATCATTAACCTGACTTTACTTCTTTTTAAGAAATAACTATTAAATCATATATATATAAAAAAAATACAATTCCAAAAAAATAAAAATAATCATAAAAATAAATTAATGAAATTAGCTGGTGACATTACTTATTTTATAAAAATAAAAATAAAAATGAATAAATTACAATTCAACTAAAAATACAAGAACTATACAAAATACTACATTAAATTCATTTAATCAGATGAATAAATATCATAAAAATAAACTGGTGACATTACTTATCTTAGAAAAATACAAATATTATTAATAAATATATATACCAAAATATAAATTAAATACTTGATTAAAATAAATAAATACATACAAGTCATAAATAAATATCATAAAAGTAATTTATAAACAAACCTCCATTTATTGTCTGTTGAAAAAGAACCAAAAATTTTTAAACCCCACTCATGTCAGTGCCAGCAAGCACAACAGCTTCATTTAAAACCAAATTAAATTGGCAAAACTTTCATGCACATTATGCACATCTGGCCTGAAGCCCTTAGAAAAGCTACAGTAATTTATCAAATAGCAGACTGGCAGCGGCGCTACAGCATCGACTCAATCACCCAATCAGAGCGATCTGCTCTAATCTACAGCTACTGTCTGTCAGAGATAACCAGTCACGCTGGTTAAAGCAAGCCGCAGCATGGACACGGTTTAGAGAAGGAAGGAACACAAGTTCATGTTGCACTTGTGTGTCATTCAGCAGCACAGACACAAACAGGAGGGTCAAAGACAACCGGGTAACAGTTTCTGACCGCAGTGTAAAGAAACTCCAGCATTAAAACTGGGCTTTACTGAGAACAGACGTAGGAAAAAAGTGCTAAAACATGATTCAATCCCATGAGTCAGTTGGGCAGGACCAGGTCAGAAACCACAGGAAGTTCAGGACAGAAACTCTCTCATAAAGAGGTCCTGAGAGTTTTTACTGTTTAGCTTTTAACGCAATCTAAAAACGCATGATTTTTAAAGCTTGAATGTAAAAACATGTTTATCTACTACGCTGGTATTTCCAAACTTTTGATAGCTGAAATATCATCCTTGAGATTTAAAGTTTTTTACCTTACTTTAAAGATTTTAGCCTAAATTAATCAAATTTAACTGGTGACTTATTTTAGACAAAAAGTAATAAAAGTTCAAATAAATTAAAATAAAATAAATAGAAAACTATACAAAATGTAAAAAAAAATCTAATAATAAATTAATAAAAATCATACAAATAAAAATCCAAAATGCATGCATTTTAAAGCTTCAAAAGATGTGTTTTTAGGAGTAAACTACATTTTATTTAAAAAAAAATGTTTATCTACTACACCAAGGATTTCCAAACTTTTGTGAAATATTATCCCTGAGATTTTAAGTTAATGTTGCAATATTTTAACAACATATTTTAAACATATTTAATATAGATTTATTGTTTTCTGAGGTCGGTTAATGGTCACATGACATGCAGGAACAGTAATCAAATAAAATATGTCATCCTTTATTTTTAGTATGTTTTATTTTGATTGTTTTTAATTAAAAATGATTGACCTTTTCATCAACTCAATAGTGTTATTATAGTCAACTAAATCAAACTTAAATGAAAACCACTGCAACACATGAACAACCTGCAGTTTCGTCCAAGAGATTGTATTCTTTTTGGAAAATTCACATCATCTACAAACAGGTTCAGAGTCTGTTTTCACCAGTTTTCCAGGTCATTTACCCGTGAAACCCCTCATTATCCCACGAGCAACACGATCCCTCTTTAAGAGCAGCAAACAAATGTCTCTGTGAGTCGCTGTTCACTGATGATTTGGGGTTTTTAGAGGTTGATCACCTCACTAACCCTCAGTAGGAGCACTAGTAATGGTGCTGATTGACTTTGCAAGCTCTAGAGCACATGAAGACACACATGTGAAGTAAACAAGTCCAAACAGATCAGCAGGGAGAGTCTGAGGCTCGTTTAACAGTAATCCCATCACAGCACCTGCAGCAGAACGATGCCAGCCTCAACCATTAATCGCCTCCAAATCAAACACAGTCCCTGGGTCTTAAAGGGACTTAACTGCTGTTAATTTACTCATCCTCAGGCCAATCTAAGATGTAGGTGACCTTTTTCTTCAGTAGAACAGTAAAGAAGATGTTTAGCTGAAACTGTAGTCCTTGGTGATTCATACAATGCAAATCAGCTGTGAGAGTTAAAAAAAGCATAGGTAAGACAAAAGGAATCCCTGTGGCTCCTGATGACATATTCAGGTCTTATGAAGATAAATGATTGGTCTGTGCAAGAAACTGAATATTATTGGCTGTAATCCAGAGCCTTAGGCAAATGAACTAATCAGAGTCCAGGGTTTCTGCAGGATTTCTAAGCTCAAATTTAAGCTTTTTTAAGACCTGCACAAATAATATTAATACCATATGAGCGGGTAGGGCAATGTCTATAGTACCATATTAAACTCCACAATGACTGTCAAAAGCATCATTTACAATTCAGATACAAGTTTTCACAAAAACTACAATATAAACTTTACATTTCAGCCTTTAAACCATTTTAAGAAAATGGATAAGTCAAAAGTATTAATTATATTGATTTGAACAATTATTATCTAAATTATATTATACGAATTAGGGGTGTGCGAAATCGACAAAAAAAAAAAGATATCTTGATATTTTCTGGGATTTTAGACAATATTTAGCTGAGTGTGTTATTGTGCTGGTATTTTAAGGACTCCCGTGGACAGCTGACGCCTAAAGTTTTTTGATATTCTTCATATTCTGTGTGGTCAGTTCACAGCAGTGATAGAAATTAATCTTTCCAATAAGTTTTATGGGCATTTTTACCTTTAAGACATTTTTTCTAAAAGTGTGCACCATCTTTTGAGTCAAATTCGTGCATTTGGGCTGTTACCAAGGAGATGAAATCAGTATCAAATAAATGTATCTTTGCAATGCATCTGAAGTGGTATTTAGATGCATTTACACACTGTTTAATGCAGATCAGAGGGACATAGAATGCTAACCTGCAGTTACAAATGCATAAATAATGTTTTAACTTTGAAAACTGATGTTTTAAATTATTTAGATAATTTAAATGTGAAATTAAAACCACCAGCAGGTGGCAGCGAGTCACTGTTAATAAGCGAGTCATTGTGATTGAACTGAATCTTTTAAAAGGTTGATTCATTCAGATTCATTCACAGCATGTTGCTCAGAGATGCAATACAGTGCTGTGGCTGTGTTTGGAATTATTTGTGTTGGAGAAATAGAGCAAAAGCAAGAAATATGGTGGCTAAAACGTAACTCTCTTAACTAACTCCTTGTTTATTGAACTGTTGCATAAAATCAAAATCACGTTTGTAATCATGCTGACTTTTGGAGAAAGGAATGGCACTCTTCGTGTGATATTAACTATATGAAATGATATACCGTCATACATTTTCTGCCCCCCTTTCTTAAATTCTGTGATCATTCTAAATGCATTTTAATAGACTGATTCATGCAGTGAAAGGCGCACTAGTTTAACCTGTTAACTGATTCATTCTCTACCAGCAGGTGTCGAGTTAGGCAGAAATATAACGGTTTCCCTTTTAAAGGCAGCGCAGCATCGGACTTTCAACTTGCAGCGCTCATGTTTATTTAACGAAATCATAGCTTTTTGAAGTTTAATCACATTCAGCCATATCGCAATTCTGGTCTTTCCGTCTCCAAATTTAAGACCTCTTGAAATCATGATTAAGACTTTCTTGTACAATTTAAGACCCCGCGGAATCAGTCTGTGGCTCGAGCAGCACAGCTCTACAAGTTACTCCATCAAACTCACTTTCAGACGCCTCACAGTCACTCGCACTGTAAAAAAAAATCAAAAGCTAATAAAACTTGAACGTTTAAGGCACCCAGCTTCAGTAGATTTTCGAGTTCTCAACTTTTTGTTGTATGAACTAAAAACAACAAGTTGAAAAAACTAAAATCTCCTGAAGCTGGGTGCCTTAAACTTTGATTTTTGAAGAAAAAAATGAAGAACTGAGGAAAGGACTCTTGAATGAAGGGGCGAAATTAAAGTTATGATGGTTTCTCGTGGTTTATATAAAACGCTGAATTGATTAAGACTAGTTTATCCAAACATCCAAGTTTCACATCATTATTGGGTGCTTTAATAAAATGGTTGTGTATGTGTGACGTCATTGCATAAACTGGTGAACTGAATCAAACCGAAAGAACCAGTTCACTGAAAAGAATCAGATTCCTCGTTTATCTGCGGCTCAAAAATGTTCAGTCGATTCACTTCATAAGACCTCTATATATCGTCAGAGGAGTCACAGGTATTCATTTTATGTTCCTTGATATGATTTTTTTTTTACGCTCAAAAGACGTGCAGCTGTTGACTTGCATTTAACGAATCAAGAACCACGGATTCAGCTAAAAATCTTCTTTAGACTTAAGTCTCCTGCATCTTGGACGGCCTGAAGATGAGTAAATGAACGGTCCCTTTAACACCACACTGATGGACAGAACAGTCGTTCAAATGCCAGCAATATTCAAACTAGACTCGCACTTCCTGAAAGAAACAACAGCGCTTGTAAAGTAAATCAGCAAATATGCAAATATTACAATGACATGATCACTGTTGGTCAGATTCTGCATGCTGAACATTGAACAAACGTTAATTTCTGAAGTATAAAGTTTACAGAAATGGCACAGCTAAGGCTGAAAGGATCTATCAAACTCTGAATAGTCTGAATAGTACAGGATCTTGATGTTACCTGTGATGATTTTCCGCTCTGTTTTATCTGATTTGACATGTAATGCATCAGAGTTTCGGCGTCTCTCGTCTGTCTGGCTGTGTTTCTTGGTTTCCGGCGTCTCTTGACCCAGCTGAAGTTGACTGGTGTATTTTTCATGCTGAAATTCAGAGAACATAATTATTATTATTAAATTGTATACATTTATAATTTAGACTATTATTACTACTATTAATATGTTAGTTATTTCAACATTTAATACATTAATATTAAAAAAAATATAATATTCTTAATATTTAACAGGCCTAAGCTAACATGAAATAACAATATTTTGCTAACTAACAATAACAAATGGCATGTAGACATTTCATTGAAAATAAGCCAGAATATTTTTATGAAAGGGCAGGAAAAAAAAGAAATATGAAATAAGACCCGAATCTACCTTGAGGGCTTCCTCGGGCACTTTGTGTTGGCTTCTCTCCAGGATGTATATGTGTGAATGTGTCAACGGTCAAGAACAAACACACAAACTATCCCATAATGACCAGAGAGAGAAAACAACAGCAGGACAAAACCTCAAGATCAACAATGAGCTGCATTCAAATCGCTTGTAGCATCGTTTCTATCGAGCTGAGCACAACACTGTCCTCAAGCACACTTCTGGGCAAATCTGTCTCATAAACAAGAAAGCTGCTTTTCTGCTCTTTATCAAACAGTATTTCTGCAAGGTTACTCAGGGTTAGAGGAGTTCGCTCTCAGCATTGAGCAAAGGCCTGAGTCAAACCACACCGGCCGTACAAGCTTGTTTATTCAGTTTTGAATTTGAGGAAGGATATCATATCCGAAGCGAATGACATCTGATAAATTCAGGGTGATGTAGGTCTGATCAGGGATGCGAAGGTCATTCACGAAGGTCTGGCAATGAAAAAAAAGGGTGTGTCAATATTAAATGCTTGATATTTTAATATAAATACAATTGCAACTTACATTCTTCAGTATGCATTTTTATAAAAAAGATTTCAGCATGTTATTTAGAAGTGTTATTTCAGTTATATCACTTTCTCACACTTTGTTAATTTTGTTAAATGCAAAGTGCTCACTTTATTTGCACGTTTGCATTAAATGCAACAGCTAACCAATGGCAAAACTGTTTAATTAGAAGACAAAAGGCATTACTTGCAAGTCTGTAGTGTTCACACATACTGGGGTTTTACACATTTGTGATTCTGGAGCACAAAAGCAGTGTTAAGTCGCTGGGGTATATCTGTAGCTATAGCCAAAAATACACTGTATGGGTCAAAATTATACATTTTTCTTTAATGCTAAAAATCATTAGGATATTAAGTAAAGATCATGTTCCATGAAGATATTTTGTAAATTTCCTACCATAAATATATTAAAACTTCATTTTTGATTTGTAATATGCATTGCTAAGAACTTCCTTTGAACAACTTTAAAGGAGATTTTCTCAATATTTAGATTTTTTTGCTCCCTCAGATTCCAGATTTTCAAATAGTTGTATCTCAGACAAATATTGTCCTATCATAACAAGATTATTTATTCAGATTTCAGATGTTGTAGAAATCTCAATTTCGAAAAATTGACACTTATGACTGGTTTTGTGGTCCAGGGTCACATTTGTTCTTTTAAAAATGTGAGAAAGTTGTTTATTATATTGTGGTTTGCAATCACTATTTATCAAAACTGCAATAATAACTTTGACCAAATCAAGCAACTCTATAATCGATTGAATTTGTGTGTACAGAAACTGCAGTGCCTTTAAAAAACACAGAGAGCTTCGGTTACACATTTGTTTTTATGCAGCAGTAATGCTAAATGTTTCAAATGGTAGCTCAAATCACACTATGACAAAATCGCAATAATTTTCATTCAATCAAGCAGCCTTATATAAAATCCATATTTGTGTTTGTGCATGCAGAAACGGCAAAAGCACATTTAAGACATGCAGAGGACGCAGTGAACTCACCCCGTTGAGGCTGCCCAAGTCTTTGACCAGGTGCTCGTCTGTAGACGCATCATAGTTGATCACGGCGTGTTGTTTGTCCACACTGCGAGACTGTGAAGGTGCAAAGAACAGAAAGCAGCTTATCAGAAAACAAACATGCACGCAAATCTAGTGTTAAAATGTCTGATGAGAAATTTACTGAGCGGGACTGAGAGGTTTAAAAGAACAGAAGGCCTGTCTGCAGCTCTTATCCACCGTCTGGAGAGCAGAGCCATGGCCACAATATCATCAGCGTAGGAGTGCAGAAAACCATCTATTCCATGGAGAAAATCCCATCAGTAAACATTTATATGTGGCCACAGGAAGGCACCCAGCATTATCAGAGTCAGCAGTCTTCATGCATCAAAGCAGATCGGCCCACGCTCACTTACAGCCATCAGCTGATGTCATTGTTCTGAGCCACTGAGGGGACTTCATTACAGCTTGTGTTTTTGCGTTTACTGTCAATATTTACATGCATGTTGAACATGCATCATATGAATTACAGCACAGAAGTACAGTGTGTATTTATATATTGAAGTTGCATGCATTGCATAACACTATTGAGTCAATGATAGTGCATCTTGAAAGAGTTGCTCTGACGTGGTTGAACATACTCCAGATTTGGCGGCGGGTGAGGAATGCGATTCATGAGCGGAGAGGGAGAGGCCGAGGTTTGGACGCATTCAGTGTGCATGAATAGACCGAACGAGGCTTTTGACTCCAGCAAACTGCTGCGGTGAGAGGGCCGTGCTAAACTAACCGCACATGAACAGAACCGTATAAACAGAGTCAAAACACTGCATTCTAGTGTCAGCAGAACAACAGACCGAGAAAAACAGACGGGGACGTTTGTTTGATTGAGTTTAAGAGACAGAAATGGACCTTTTGCTGAAGCTTCATCCCTCCTGTTGCTCAGACTTTAAAACACGTGTCATATGAGTGAACGGGAGATTTCTGTGCACCAGTGGGGGTTTTCCACTAATAATTAGAATGTTTTTTCATTTTTATAATTCCTGTTTTTCTTTTCATTTAAAAAGTTTTAGCAGTTTTTTTTATTTTTTTATTACTTTAAAAAATATATATATATCTACATGTTTTTTTTTATTTATTATTCGGTTTTAGTTATTTTAGTACATCAAGTTAAACTAAATGAAAATAAGAAATATTTCTTTGGCAATTAGCTGAAGTAAAATAAGCTTAATATATTTTATTTCAGTTGAGATTTAAAGAAAATGTTATTTTTTTAAGGTTTTAATTTTAGTTCACTATAATAACCCTACTTTTTAAACATTTTAGTTTCATATGATAACCAAACTATATTTGAATGGTTTTAGTTTACTATAATAATCCAGCTGTGCATTTCAGGAAGATGTATCACGGTAAAAGTTTAATGGACATAACTCTCACATAAGACTTTGCAAAGCATTTTTTTTATTATTAAAGAAACTGCTAGATTCTGCAGCAGCATAAATAAAACCGGTAAAGTCTGTGAATCACCGATAATCGTGTCTGAGAACGACTAAAAAGAGAAAAGCCTTATTTGGCAGCAAATGTAACTGATTGCATCAGTGTACATGAACAACGTTTCAGACACATTCACTAGAGGTACTCTAAAAGAGGTATTTGCATATCACCCGAATCAATTAACATGAATTAGGAGTAAAAGCAGGTGTCAAAACATTCAGGAAAACTCCCCAACAGCTGCAAAACAAGTCATGTTTATTTCTACAGCACTTCATACAACAGATTGCTTCAAAGCAGCTTCACAGTAATAAACAGGACAATAACAGAGTAGATGTGGCAAAAATTCATCATTTATAAACTGAAATTAATCCTAATTTAATCTGTCTTCTGCTGAAACTGAACTTGTTTCATAATTGACGACGTTTGCAACAATTATGACACTTATTGTAAAATTCATTAATTATGAAACTGATTCAGCTGTTTCAACTGTTAATGGTGTGAAATTAATCAATTGTGGGTACATAAACAGCTCTACGGAAGTAGAAAGTGTCATTATTCAACTCTAATAACAGTGTTTCAAAATTAATCAGTTATGAAATATTAAACTATAAAGCAGCTCAACAGAAGATATCTTTATTCAGCTCAGATTTTCTTCTCATCTGAAGGGGTCAGTGCAGGCAAATGGATAATACTATTGAATATTATTTTTCTTTTAAAACATGTAATGTGTGTTTGTCTGACCTGCAGCATGAGCTCACAGTCCTCTCGGCCCACAAAGATCATCTCGCGGGGCAAACGGTGGCGTGTGCCGGAGCTGCTCACCAGGAACCACCACGTCACGCTCATCTTCAAAACAGCTCCTCAAAACCCCACCAGCAGCCTACAGGAGCAAAGTCATGCTATAATCACAATACAGACACATTAACCTTCACTACAGCCTCAGGTGTGGAGCTCACATCATGAAGCAACCCATTTAATCATTTTAGTACATTATGCATGTTTTCAGTGTCTCATATTTATAGCGAGGCACGTTGAATATTTGTGACTGCAATAGTTAAGCACACATTTCAGTTAAACTAGATTGTCAAAAGCAGTATTTTAATAATTAGGAACTGATTGGATGGTTTAATGTGAGTTTGATAACACATTTATCTGTTGGTTAATATATTATCTAATAGTCTGCGTCAGAAGAAAAGGAAAGTATGAACATTATGAATGAAAGAGTGGGTTTTGGGTTCACATTGACTTTGAAATGGTAAGAAACATGAAAGATTACACAACATCCACCTGATTTTGGATAAATTTACTAAAAATATATATATAATATGCCATAAAATAAGGAAATTTGTTCTGACTCAGTCTATAATCAATGATCTGATCGTGTTTGTATTCCTCATATCAAGCTAAATTTGTTATATTATCCAGACAAGTGCATTCTTCTATGTTTTGACATGAATTAATCTGGATTTCTGTTCAAGTCCAGGCTTTAAGCGTCAGAATCTGTGAAAATAACATCATTAAACACATGAAACTCAATCAAATCTATGGATTAAATCACATTAGCTGCTAGCAAACCTGCATTCATTGATTAATAACAGATTTCCAGCGGTTCTCCAGCCTTGGAAACACATAAAAGAGACTTTATGGAGGCAGAAGAGTGACGACTTCCAGGTAAAACACCTTCAGTGAAACTCAACAGGAAGTTTATTCCTGACATTCCCGAGCATCCCAGCGCTTGACGACACACTTTAAAGCGTTTAAACACGGTTCTAACGCGTCTCCAGCTCTGTTAGATGAAGTGACATCGCGTCGCCTCGGTTTGCTGCTGTTGTTCTCGATGGATAGAGACTTTTATCCGCCTTCGATGCGACGCTCCGTCAGAGTTCCTCAGGCAGTGACGTCACGACGCAGCGCCTCCACCTGAAAAACACGTTTTAATGACTGGATTACAGCATAAAGCCGTCTCTGAGACTACATCCTTCACATGCATATGCTGCTAAATTACATTTAGACATTAATGCGGGTTCAGTATTAGGACACTTAACGTGTGAATGTCATTGCATTATATTATGTATTATATATTCAATTTAATGTGTTATGCGTTATATATTCTAAATAAAAGTGGAAGAAAATGATCTAAAAATAAATATAAAATAATCCAGTGCTGAAAATGCGGACAGAACGTTGTAGTTTGTAGTTGACGTGCTTTAACCTTTATTTTGACATTAATTACAAATATGCAGGAAATCTGCAATACTGCAAATACACTGTAAATGAGTCATAATAATAATAATAATAACCGACTGCTCGTTCTCCGCTGGATGGCGCTGTCTGATCGAGAAGAAACACACTTTAGAGACTAAACTTCACAAAAAGAAAAAGGCATGCTGCTTTGATGCTTGTCAATTTATTTTATTGACAAATGAAATCAAGACAATCCTGACCTGGAGAACTCGTGTAAATTAGGCTAATTAAATTGCCATAAAATATTTATTTTATCAGGTAGAAATTGAGTAAAAAATTCCTTATGTTTAATCATTATCCAGTAAAAAAAGGTATGGAATAATCAAGATTGTTTAATGTTGCTGAAAGAAGTCTCTTCCTCTCACCAAGGCTGCATTTATTTGATTAAAAATATAGTAGAAATAGTGAAATATTATTAGAATTTAAAACAGCTGTTTTCTATGTGAATATCTGTTAAAATGTAATGTATTTCTGTGATCTGCAGCTGTATTTTCAGCATCATTACTCCAGAGGTGTGGTGTTCAAATGAATCTGGAGCATATTTGTGGATGAAACGTGTTTGTGTTGCAGCGAGGAGCACAGAGACGGGAGAAACGCTGACTCCTCTGCTTCTGTTGGGCTGTAGGTGTGTATTTCTGCTTCCTCCGGGTGCTGTCCTACACACCGTCCAGCTGTGAGGGTTTGTAAGCAACATCTGGCCCTCAGACTCAACCATCTGCTTCAGACTGCAGGAGCCACACAACGACACACAGAGTAACCGGGGCTAGTTGTCACAGCTTTTACTCAGATGAGTACTTGTCAGGACAGGTCAGTTTCTGGAAAAAATATGCAGATGGTTGAAGTTTTGTGACAACATGCCCCAGTATCCATCCTCCATAACATTTATTTATTTAAAAAGCATTATAGACTATTTAATGGTCATTGTGCAATATGTAAATAGTAAAAGAGCTGTGAAACTGATTATGCAATGACGATAAAATGCAAATATATTGGTAACGCTTCACAGTAAGGTTCCATTTAACATGAACTAACAATAAAAATACTTCTAAAGCATTTATTAATCTTAGTTATTGTTCATTTCAACATGCATTATGCAGTATTAAAATCAAAAGTTGTATCTGTTACTATTATTTAATGGACCTGAGCTGGAATGAAATAACTATTTTATGAACTAACATTAATAAAGTTGAATGTAACAAATGTTTTGCTTATTGCTAGTTAATGCATTAACTAATGGACCCTTAGTTATTGATATTTAATGAACTCTAAATTAAACTTTGTGTTTCAGTTATTGTGAAATAATCAACCAATACAATTTAGCCAAAACTTTATTTGATCAATTCAATGGAAAAAAGTCTAAATCATAAAAACAGCTGAACAGTGTATACAAATCGAATATTATTTGTATCCTAAAGCTGGAGTTCACGTGTTAAAAAAGACAATAAAATGAAAGAATAAAAAAAGTCAAATATCTTCCCGTTTAAAAAAAGAGGGCAGTATGAAAGAGCATAATTCATATGAAACATCAGATCTAAAAACAGGAAAAATAGTTTTGCATATAAAATAAGGTCATAAGGTGAACAGAAAGGCCTTTACATTCATGTACGTATGGTGATTATTACACCATATCAACAATTATCAGAGCTTTCACAATAATAATAATAATAATAATAACCTGCCAACAGATTCTCACATCTGTACAAAGATCATATTTGTGGTTGTGCTGATTACATCGCAACATTTGCATGGTATTTACACTGATGTGTAGAAATGTTGCTTTAAATTACCTTCAAAACACTTAGAATGTACAAATGAATGAGTTGTGTGTGTGTTTGTGGAGTAAAAAACGCATTTCTCCTGCAGAGTAAATCACAAACCTCATTTATAGCTGTTAATATATAAATAACGAAGGAACCGACGCTAAAAAACAAAGTCATTTCAAACAACGGCGAGGTTTATTTGACCTCGATGGTCCCTTGGACTCATGGACTGTTGATCAGTCACTGAAGTACCTCGCTGAGGTTGTGCAACACGCGTGAAAAACCTCGAAAAGAAAACAGGACGAGGATCGACGAGACGGAGAATCCAAATCTGTCCTTTAGACACGGGAGCGAAGCTTAATATCAGGCCATGAAAACACGTCCAGCTCACATAGAAAAAGAGGACAAATCAAGCCTGTTTAAGGACCAATAGGACATTTAAATCCTGCATTGGTCAGGATGATTTATTTTTTTAAATCAATTTCTGCCTTTATGCTTGTTGAGCTTTTGTGACAACATGCCCCGGTAGCATCCTCCATTATATATTTAAAATGTATTATGACTATTCAATGGCTTTTATATGAAAGTTTGTTTCACCATGGAATAAAAAAAGAATTCAGAGGTTTATAAAAAACAGTCTTTACATTTTTTTTGTTTCGGCCACAGAATATACAGAATAAATGATACAGAATAAAAAGGTAATTGCAACATTTTATCTTACAATTCTGACATTTTCCCCCTCAAAATTACGAGAATAAAAGTATGAGATAAAAAGTTGCAATTACCTTTTGAATTTTTTTATCCCATGGCAGAAACATGCTCCCATATTTTTATGCAATATTTAAATGGTAAAATAGTTATGGAACCCAAAATAATTTATTCAATGCCAAAAATGGACAGAAACTGTAATGACTCATATCATAAATTAGGATTAGTGACACATTTCAACTCTAAATTGTATCATTTCTTAATCTTTAAATTCTCATTCTCATGCATATATTTGATTTGTACCTATCGTTATTCTCATTTGATTCTCATCACTTTTTGGTCCTAAAAACAGGCTTTATTTTCTTCAAGCAAAATATAATTGCTAATTTTTGATTGAAATATGATTCAGAAATGTTCTAGACAGCTTTCACTCATTTACTATATTAGTGGGGGGTTTAATAAGTTAATTTCTTGTTAAGTGGAATTCAGTCATTTTAATAATTACAAAAAAATAATTTATCTACATTTCTACTATATTGCACATTCGATGCAAATGATCACAAATGCAAGTGAAATTTAGTCTGAGAATACTTCGGGGAGCGAGACAGTCGAGAAAAATCATGTAAAATTACAAACAGAGCAGAATTACTTTCTAGATATTCATCTAAAAGCTGCTATTCTGCTGTACTTTTTTGTACGTTTCAATTGGTCCGTTCCTAAAAATGGCGTTTTTGAATGTAAATGCAGTAATATTTGGCATGGCATTAGTTTAAAGAAGTGCTACACAATCAGTTCTGTATTAATTTGGCAGTTTGAGTGGAAATGTTAGTGTTCCCTCTCATATCCTCAGAAAACACTGAAATCAAAGGCCACAGAAGCAGTGTTGAACGGACAAACATCACAGATCCAGACGTGGTAAACGTGCTGGCGAGCGTCTGATCTCAGAGCAGTTGTGCTGTTTCTGTGACGTTGGTTTTTTACGCCGTTCCGCTGGCCGAGTAGGAGAACTGTGGGAAGTGTGGCCTCCTCTCGCTGTCGAACGACTCCATACTGCCATCTGATCAAAACACAGACACAACCAGAATCATTTATAATACACTCCTCTGACCTGAAAGACACCCAGCAGCCAGAATTTGTACGCAAATTAGGACTATTCAGGAAAAACCTGCAAATTATTGTTGGGGGGGGGGGGGGTGCACTTACTTATGCTCCAAATGCTTTGACATGCCAAATGTACAGTACAGGTGTTTTTCAGGCCAATATATTAAGATGTATTAATTGTGGTACTAATTTGTGCACAAATGAAGAATGCTGGTAACCAGACAGCTGTTGGTCCCCATTGATTTACATAGTATGGAATAAAATACAATGGAAGTCAATGGGTACCGTCAACTGTTTGGTTACCAACATTCTTTAAAACATCTTCTTTTGTGTTCAGCAACTCATACAGGTTTGACATTAGGGTGAGTAAATGAAGGCAGGATTCATTTTTGGGTGAACTGTGCCTTTAAATGAAAAAAGAGGAAAAAAACTATTACAATGTGGCCATGATTTACTAAAATGAAGGAATGAATGAGTAAATTAATTCTTAATTTGTGGCCATGATAAATATTTTCCATACAAACCAAACCAAATGAAAAGTATTTTTCTTTAGAAATGAATACAGAGGTTTATTATAGACCGTTTGTTATATGCTTAGATCATAGTTTCTGATGCTTAATTAACACTAAATTAAACTTGTGTTTCAATATGATTAAATAAAATCCCCCGCTCATGAAAGGTGTGAAATGATGCAATTTAGCCAAAGATTTATTTGATCAATTCAATGGAAAAAAAAAAACCCAGGTGTTTAGTTTTTATCTTAAAAAAAGACAATGTAAAGAAGTAAAATATTTCATTTTAAAATAAAACAAATGTATTATTTTTTATTAGCCAAAAATTTATTCGAACAATTCAATGGGGAAAATACCGAAGAAGTAAAATATTTTACTTTAAAATAAAACTTTTTTTTTTTTTTTTATATAGTGGACAGTATGAAAGAGAATAATTAATCAGATTTAAAAGTAGGAAATGAGAATTCTAATGAAAAACATTACTGAGTATTGCATCATGAGATATTTTCACATAAATAAAACTAGAAAAAAGATAAATAACATCTTGTTGCTAACTGCTTACTAATTTTGAGCTGCTGATTCCAAAAATAGTGTCTGTTTTGCTCTTTCACGTCACTCTTTCTCACAAAATGTGATGCACTTTTGATAACGTTTAGTAAGGTGAAGAAGTCTTGTATTCTCCATTAGTCGTCAGATGAATCAGAGCCAGATTACAACTCTTTCCTGGTTTCAAGATCTGAATTACAGCCGGTAACAGAAGAAAGTGTTTTACTGCATCCAAGCACAGATTTTGTTCTAAAATTCTTTGACATTAAGTTGAATATTTGAATGTGCAGACTGTACGTTAAATGATGTATTTTGAACCTTTTTTGATCAATGCATTAAAGCTGATGCATATGTATAATTTGAAAAATCTTCATTAGGTAATATGAGGCCTTTTTGTGTTCTAGAGTCTCTAGAATGAGAGGGAACCCTTGAGGAGACTGTGGTGAGGGCGCTTGAGTACCTTGTCCCGGCGGTGTGATGGTGATGGTCTGTCCTGTGAACTCCTCGTCGAAATATCTGGTGTCTGTCTCTGAGCTCACCTGCGGTTTGAACGGAGGAACCAGCTGAGGAACAGAGAAACGGTTAGACGACCCTCATCCAGCACTTCTGCTCAAACTCTAACGTGACGCAGGACCACAAAACCAGTCATACATTTAGATTTATACATCATCTGAAAGCTAAATAATCTTTCCATTGATGTATGGTTTGTTAGGATCGGACAATATTTGAAAATCTGGAATGCAAAGAAATCTAATTATTGAGAAAATCTCCTTTAAAGTTGTTCAAATGAAGTTCTTAGCAATGCATATTACTAATCAAAAATGAAGTTTTTATATATTTATGGTAGGAAATTTACTAAATATCTTAATGCTACATGATCTTTACTTAATATACTAATGATTTTTGGCATAAAAGAAAAATTTATTATTTTGACCCATACATATTATTGACTATTGCTACAAATATACCCCAGAGACTTAAGACTGCTTTAGTGCTCCAGGGTCACATATGAGAAATATGGTCTGAAATCCATTCTATTTTCATAACGTGACATGATTTTATCCATGAAGAGTCATTAAACAAATTAATTTAGCAATTTCTTTTTGTGCCACTATGGTCTCAGGATGATCTCTCTGATATATGATTGTGTGTGTGTTCAGAGTTTGTACCTTCTTCTCATAAACGTCTTGCCACACAATTCCAGTGAAGAATTTGTGGTGCATGATTTCTTTTGCATCATCCGGGCCTCCGCCTAACCTAAAACACACGAAACACACAGCGTCTCCATTACTGACACATCCACAGCAGCACATCCTACACCTGACATATCATGGAAAATATGATTATGTGTCTGTCAGCACTGCAAAAATCTATTTTTGTTTGGTTTTCCAGTACAAATATCTATAAACATTCTTAAACTGATACACATTTATTTGAGATGCAAAATGACAAGATATTAAGTCCAAAATGTATCAAAATGAGTTTAAGCTTAAAACAAGAACAAATATCTGCCAGTGGAGTCAGAAAAATAACTCGTTTCTCATTAATTAAGTTTTCTTTTCATTACTATTAAACATTTTTTTTCTTGTTTTAAGCTTAAACTCACTTAATTCTGGTCATTTTTTTTGGAAAACAAGATTTCAGAATATTTAGATAAAAACATTCCAAAAGTTTATTTACTATAATAGCTATTAATATTTAGAATACATTATTATTTTAAAATTTTCCATTTTAGTTTTAGTTGACGTTTTTATTATTCATTAATTGGTTTTATTTTTTATTAGTTTTTTTATATGTCTAATAGTTTTTATTTTTTAATTACATTTTTATTTTAATTATTTTAGTACTTCGACTTGAACAAAAATGAGAAATGTTGCCTTGTTACTGTAACTAACTGAAATAAAATAAGTTTATGAGGTTTTATATTTTATTTTATTTCAGGTAACATTCATTTTACTTCAAGTTTTAGAAAAAGAAACTCCTCTCATGCAACATCAATATCCATTAACCTGAGAAACAAAATGACATTAGTCTTGTTTTCTTTAAAATTGACCAAAATGATATGATTTTATGCATAAAACAAGAACAAATATATGTATAAATATAAGTTTATTTGCAAAAAGAGACGACTTTATGATGTTATTATTGGGTTTTATTGTGTTAGTTGTAGTAATTTTTCAACCTAATCAAAATAACCCAACTGCAGTTTGATTGAAATTAATTGCAATGCACAATTAATGAATTTTTGAAAATTGTTAATGGAGTTATCTGTTTTTGCAAATGAACTCTTCATATGCAAATGGAATCTGAAAAATAAACAGTTTTCCCTTATTATTAAGTAGATTTTTCTGGCTCCACTGGCAGATATTTGCTCTTGTTTTAAGCACAAACTCACTTTGATATATTTTTAAGAAAACAAGTCTTAAGGGATAGTTCACCCAAAAATGAAAATTCTGTCATTAATTACTATGTATGCATGTATGTATGCGGATAGGTTTTCTACGCTTTGATCTGAATGTAAACTATGTATCCGCGTACACACGTTGTTCACATATGTGATACTCTCCACTCTCTCTGCGCTATAGAGTGACGCAGAGGACATGACTTGTTGAATAAAATCGTTATTTTTGTGTTCTTTGTGCACAAAACGTATTCTCATAGCTTCATAAGATTACAGTTGAACCCCTGATGTCACATGGATTATTTAAATGATGTCTTTGCTATGTTTCTGAGCCTTGATTGTGTTAGGATCCTTGCTGTCTATGAGAGGGTCAGAGAGCTCTTGGATTTCATCAGAAATATCTTAAATTGTGTTCTGAAGATGAATGGAGGTCTAACAGGTTTGGAACGACATGAGGGTGAGTAATCAATGACAGAATTTTCATTTTTGGGTGAACTAACCCTTTCCTATCTGTCGCTTTGCTTGTATCTTGATTTAAGAAAGCACACTAAAGCAGTCTGAGAGCGTCATGTGTGGCAGTGCATGCTGGGATAGGGAGTCAGCAGTAGTATGACCGTTGTTTGGGGTCTTTCTTGAGCAGGCCGGACAGCAGGGATTTGGGGTCTGGCGCGAGCGTTCGAGGGAAGCGGATGTCCTCCATCAGGATGAGCTCGAACAGACGCTCGTGATCCTGGTTATAGAACGGCAGACGGCCGCACATCATCTCGTACATCACCACTCCCAGACCCCACCAGTCCACCGCACGGCCGTAGTCGTTGTCCTCCAGCACCTGCGCACACACACACACACACACACACACACAACAAGTTCAAGTTCACTACATATTTTTTCAGATGCGCTCGTATCAAACTACAGTATATCAATATTAACAGTATTGTATCACTTATAAAAAATATAGCGATATATCGTACAAACTCGATATACCGCCTAGCCCTATAACCTATTGCACCTTTAACTAATGTTAACTAATGAAACCTTAAAAAGTGTTACAAAAAAAAAAAAGGAAATTCTGGGAAAAAATTAAAGTGTTTTCATATAGGGCTCTAAAATATTTTTGTTAAACTTTTAATACATTTTTTTTACTTTTTTATTTTATTTTTCAATTTAACAATATTTTTTAAGTTAAAAACTGTATTAAAAGTTTAACAAAAATATTTTAGAGCCCTATATGAAAACTCTTTTATTTTTTAAATTACTAAAATTTTATGTGACCATAAAAACTATAAAAATGAGACAAAAATGGAATCTAGAAAAATTTTAATGGAAAAACTGAACTTTTAACAAACTGTTGTTAAATTGTTTATGACTTCAGTTAATTAGACATGATTTTTGATTGCTAAAATTTTATTTAACCATTAAAACTGAATCCAGAAAAAAATAAAATCCAGAAAACTTCCAAATGGGAAAAAACTACATGCATGTAAAAAAAAAAAAAAAGATCAAGCAGATTGCAGGGCCGTGTTGATGGTGTCTGAAATGAAGGCGGGTGTGTTTGTGTGTGTCACGGGGAGAGAATGACTCAGTGGTAAGGTGACGCCATGGAGCTCTCTAGAATTACTGAGCGCTGTCTATTTCCAGAGCCGCGGTCATGTGACTGGACAGCTGGGCCTGCAGCTGAAGACCAGCACAGCTGTGGAGCCCAGGACGCTCTTCAGCTGGACCCAGTAAACTAACTCACCCATAACCCAACAGTCAGATGAGCAAAACCACACACTTTCAGCTTCACACAACTCAGTCTTTTTATATTTTTCATTTTAATTCAAATGTGTTTTAGGTGTTTAAAATATGTCTAGCTTTTAAATTTGAGATATTTTAGTACTTCAACTTAAATGAAAATGAGGAATATTGCATTGTTAACTGAAATAAAATACATTTAAATATTTATAATAACTTTTTTTTTTAAGTATAAATGTATTTTTGTTCAAGTAATTGCTTATTAGAAACTTTAATATATTAAAAAATAATTAAATAAAGTATTTTAAATCATATTACATTCTTTAATTCCAGAAGTTGCAAGAACTGAATTTTATAGACATAATGTTATAGCTTATTATTATAATTTTTATTATTCTTATTTTTTTACTAAGCAATTTCTCAATGTATATTCAATGTAGAAATTTCCTTTTTAATATTTTATTAATTTCTATGACACTTAAAGGTCTAGAAATCACACTTTTAAAATTCCCTCATTTAGCCATATCATTTTAGTATCACTGATATACTATTATAGTTTTTGTTAATATTATAATTTAAGTTTTCACTTTAATTTGAAAGTTTTAGTAATTTTGTTGTGTTCTTGTCATTTTTTTAATTTGTCCAAATAGTTTTTACTGATGTTTTTAATTATGCTTACTATTTTTAGTTTTAGTTATTTACGACTTAAAGTTAAACTAAACAAAAATTAACAATGTTGCCTTGGCAACTTGGTGAATTAAAATAAGTTCACGTTTTTTTTTTACTTTGTTAGTTTTATTTTTGTAATTACAATAAAAGCCTGGCAGGAACCCTGATTTTTAAATAAAAGTTGTTGAGGATTCCAAATTAATATAAGAAATATGATGTCATTTTACATCTTGATTTTTAGCTATAAAATAAGCATATTTTGTCCTTTTTTGAATCATGTTACGCTGCTCTATTGTGAACATATAAAGCCATCATTACAGCATCAGTAACACACAGAAGTGCATTCCAGAGCTCCAGACGCACAACAAGCTCATTGTTTACAGCGGAACAACCTGTAACGCGGCCCGGGCCCCACTCCAGAGGGGCCACCCGTCGCCATGGCAATGCCCCCGTCTCTCGGCCTGGGCCCTGTTGTCATGTCAACATGGGGACTGAACTGAAGTTGCCGAGAAGAAGTGTGAGAGAGAGAGAGAGAGAGAGACAGGTGACACGGGACAACCCACATGAGTTTTCTCAATGTCCTACGCTGCTCTTTTGCATGCATTATTTTAAGCGTGTATAAATATAATTATTTTAAACATAAATATATATTTTTATATAATTTTAGTCTTATTGTTATTTTAAATAATACTAATATTATAAATAACACAAATTATACAAAAAATTATATAAATAAAATTATCACATTAAATGTTTTATTTATATTCTATTTATTTTCAATAATTATAATATTAATAATAATAACAAATATAAAAAAATAAACTAATAATATAAAACGCATCAAATTAAATGTTTAATTTTTAATGCTTAATTTAAAAAATATATTTTATATATATATATATATATATTAAGTCTTATAGCTGTTTTATTTAATAATACTAATATTCATTATTTATTTTCTTTTAGATTTGTTTGTCCTATGCTGCTGTTCTGAACGCAGTACAAGTTTGTGGACCTCGACCTCCAAACATCACTAAAGCATTATAACAGCAGTTCGTGTGACTTCTGAAGGCATTTGATGGTTTGTGTGAGGAACAGACATGAAAATGTTTCTCATACGCACGACTTCAGAAAACTAATATAGCGCACAAGTCATATGAACTGCTGTGATGATGCCTTCATGCTCTTTATTTAGTCATTTTGGGAGATTTTACAGAGGAGATACTGCTAACTATATCGTGTTTAACATAAAAAATGCAATTTTGGGCAATTTATCATGAACCATTTGTTACTGTTTACGTGAACATTCATGGAAATGTTCGGTTTATATTTCACCAAATCCAAATGGAAGCAAGCAAACGAACACAAAAAATATTTTTTTTTAGGACATTTAAAGTGTTGTTTTGTATTGTGGCATTATTTATAAATTTCACATTTTTACGTAAACATTGATCTTAGATAAATTTCAGTCCAGTTTTAGGGCAGGTCATAGTACAGAGTCTTGAGAGTTGTTAATGATCTTAATTTAATCAGAGATGCAGGTAATGCTGTAGCTCTGATATTATTGGTCTTTAGTGCAGCCTTTGATACAATAGACCATGTGATTCTTATCAATCGGTTATCTCATTTGGTTGGAATACGTGGGATGGTTTTAAAGTGGTTTAAGTCTTATGTTTCTGATAGAGCATTCTCAGTGAAGTAAGAACAACTGTTCCTGTCACTTGTGGGGTTCCTCAGGGTTCTGTTATTGGCCCCATCTTATTTTCTTTGTATATGTTGCCTCTGGGTTCGATTTTTAGAAAATATGGCAAGTCTTACCATGTGTATGCCGACGATACACAGATTTATCTCCCTTTGAAATCAGTAGAGCATTGTGGTTCTAATTTACTTTTGGCATGTCTGGAGGAGGTTACGGGCTAGATGTCTCAATTTGGTTCAGTTAAACCAAATTAAAACTGAGATTATGCTTTTTGTTCCTGCCAGAGGATGCTTAGATATTGCCACATATTTAGGCACATGGTCAGACTATTGCCATGACCAAGTAAAAAATCTAGGTGTTGTGTTTGATCCAGAGCTGAAATTTGATAAGCAGATTAATTCCGTGGCTAAGAGTTGCTTTGTCCAGATTAGGTCATTTACAACAGCCGGCGCCTGTCAAGTCTTCTTTTTCTTCTTGCTTTACGCCGGATCGCAGATTTATAAGTGAATTACGGCCATCTATCTCTCAAATGGACCAGTGACACTCTATCTACAATCTCAATTAGGAGTGTCAATAAAAGGACTCAGGACAGTTGGACCGGGCGGCGGATCAGAGGTAAAAAAAACAATATAAATACTCTTCAGTTTCTTTCACAGACCAATCGTTTCGTGTCTTTAGACCTCAATGTATCGTCACGAGCCGCAGGATTTAATTTGGTTTTGTTTGAGTACGTTTTATTTTCACTCAAATCCATGAGTCCCATTGACTGTCATTATATGACTGACAGACGGCAATGGTTTGAGTTAAAAATCTTTGTTTGTGTTCTACTGAAGAAACAAAGTCACCTACATCTTGGATGCCCCTGCTTATGTGCCAGAGTTTATTGCTCTTCACCAAGCACCTAGGTTTTTAAGATTACTTGATAAAGTTAAGGGGGATCAGGCCTTTGCTGTTGCTAGTCCAAGGCTTTGGAGCAGTCTGCCTCATGAACTTAGGGAGATAAACCTTGTTTTTAAAGTGTGTGTCAAAAGTTACTTTCTTTGTTTAGCCTTTGAGAGGTTGGGCTAGTATTCAGTGTATTACTGGGTTGTGTGTTGTTTTTATGTGTTTTATGCTGCTTGTATAGCACTTTGGTCTGCAGGTGCCGTTGCAAAGTGCTCTATAAATAAATGTTGGTAACCCTAACCCTAAACCCTGAAACTAAACCTTTTTTGCATTTATTGCACAATAAAATACACACACACAGAGTCCCCAGCAGAGGGCAGAGTTCAGGCCGGTTCACAGGGTGTTCAGGCCCCGCGGTCCCCTGATATCATGTGTTGTGGGCAGCTGTGGGGTCAGCTGGAGCGCTGGAGGCCCTTCAGCTTCAGCGGGACAGAAGCTCACGTTTCCCACAGCTCTGCCAAAACCTGTCCCACACAACCCAACATACCGGGCTAAAAACAACGCCAACGCAACTGTGTCAACACCACCAGCCCTTCACCCAAACACACACACACACACACACACACACACACACACACTCTTACACTCACAAACACACTACACTACATTACACTCACACACACACACACACACACACACTCTTACACTCCCAAACACACACACACACTCCACTACATTACACACACACACACACACACACACACACACACACACACACACACACACACACACACTCTTACACTCCCAAACACACACACACACTACACTACATTACACTCACACACACACACACACACACACACACACACACACTCTTACACTCCCAAACACACACACACACTCCACTACATTACACACACACACACACACACACACACATATATAAAATATGTTAAAATATTATACTTTTTTTTAAATGTATCAAATCAAATACTTTCATTTTTATTTTATTTTATTTATATATTTTTTGTCTTATTATTTAAAATAATACCAATATTATTTATTTACTTTAACTATTAATTTATTCACTTACGTCTTTATTTATTTATTTACATACTATTTACCTTTATCTTTTCTTTCCCCTTTTTTATTGGTTTACATTTATTTACATAATTTATTTACATTTTATTACATTTTTCATTCAGTTAACATTTATTTATAAATTGACTATTTATTAATAATACAAAAATATAAAAATGAAAATGGTTTCACTTTTTTAAATGAATCTCATGAAATACTACACTTTGAATAAGGGTTATATTTGACATCACATAATTCTGTGTTTCCCATCCACCCTTCTATCATAGCTAATAATTAAATAATAAAAATGTAAAATTGGATAATTTAAAAAGAAAAGTCAAAATAAAACACTTAAATAAAATAATTATAAAACATAAATAATTTTAAACAAAAAATAAATAAATAAAAAACTAAAAAATATATATAAATATTTTATTTGTTTATCTATATGTCATGTGCCCTTTAACCCGAAATCACAGAATAATGTGAATATGTGAATGTGTTGAATTATAGATATATTAACTTAAAATCTACATTTTTTTAAAGTCAATATTTCAGATTAAAGGTGCTCGGCTGATGAAATAATTTGTGAATCTCTGCACTGCAGATTAAAGAGGTTCTTGATGATTCCTGACAGGTTCTTCAGATCAGTATACTGTACTGGTTTCTGTGAGGGTTTGATGTGGTTTCTCTCACCTCAGGAGCCAGATACTCTGGAGTCCCACAGAAGGTCTTCATCGTGGCTCCGTCTGTGATTCCCTCCTTACACAAGCCGAAATCAGTGATCTTTATGTGACCGTCTTTATCCAGCATCAGATTTTCCAGCTGAGAGAGACAATGATAGAAAAGAGACAGGAAACATTCGATCTGTGATCATCTGATATGGGTTTTTCACAACAGTGACTGTCACCTTTCATCATATTTCCTCCAAATACATCTCAGAAAAACACTGAACCAAACCAACAGCTCCAGCAACATGAAAGCAAATCAATCAATAAAATAAAAAATAATAAATAAAATCTAAATATATATAAATAAAAAGTAAATAATACATAAATAAAAAATAAATAAATAAAATAAAAAGTATATATATATAAAAAATAAACTTAATACAAATGCTAATAAAAAAGTATCTAACTAAATAAAATAAATAAGCAAACAAACAAGTAAATAAAACAAATAAATAAAAAAATAATTAAATCTATATAATTAAAGAAATAATTAAATTAAAAAACAAATGAAAAATAAATAAATAACAAGTAAATAAATAAATAAAAAAATTATACATATATTTATATATATATATATATATATATATATGTAAGTAGATACAAATAAATAAATTTAAAAAGTAAATAAATGAACAGTGATTAAATAAATAAATTTGCGTTTGAAACACACTTTGTGACATATATCTCTAAACCTCTAAACTCAAGATTGTTTTTTAAAAATATTTACTTTAAACATTGCACATTGTTGCACTAAATTACTCTAAATCCAGTTCTTGTCAGTGATTTTCTGGCCTGGATTGTGTTGTGTTTGTGATATGACAATGTATAAAATGTAATTAAATTAAACAATAAACCAGCTGAAATGTATCTCCAAATGAACCTAATTTCAATGGAAAAGCATAAGACAGAATCAGTGTGTGTGTGTGTGTGTGTGTGTGTGAGGGGTTTAATATCAGCATGTCTCAGTCACCTGGCAGCTGTATCTCTCTCTCACACACACACACACACAGACGTGGCCAGCGGCTCAGGAACGCAGTCAGCACAAACAGTGTCCTGCTACAGCGGCATTTTCCCATGAACCTGAGCGGCTCTGAAACAGAGAAAGCAAAGCATTGCTTCTGCTTCTGCTGACCTACAGGATCATCATCATCTGGACACAACACACATCAATGCACTCTACACACACCTGTGATTCTCTATTAATGCACCAACTCGTTTACTGTGATTATTATTATTCATATTAACAGACTTAAGCCAAAGGTGCTCATTACAATGATTTTACCACTGTTAAAGGTGCTTTAAAAACACAAGTTTAAAATGTTATTATACTAAAAACAGTTGATTTTATTTTTTTTGGACATTTAAGATTTGTTTTGTATTGTGGCATTTTTTTCAGTCTGTATGAATGTGTTTTATAAAAATATCATGTTTTTAGAATTAATTTTGATTACAACATTTTAATTAATTATATTTCAGTCTTATTGTAATTAATACAATAATAATAATAACAATAATATATATTTTTATGAAAAATATAAAATTTTGCTTTTAATGCATCAAACAAAATACAATCACAACGCACAATGCATTAATATACAATTTATTATATATATTTATATTTATAATATTTTTTACAAAAAATCTTACATTTTCATATATATATATATATATACTATAAATAATAAATGACTATATATATGTGTTTGTGTGTGTAACATTTATAGTATTAATATTATGTTATTTTTTTACAATTATTTTTGACATTTTTGCACATTTCACCAAAAACATAAAATGTAATTTATTAACATTTAATTTACAGTGACTAAAATAAAAAAATTATTACAGTCATATTTTGCTATAATACAGTAAAAATAGTGTTAAAAATGAAAAAGCACACATTAACACTGCAGTTGCACCTGTCATTAATGCTTGTGAAACATGACCTGCACGTGTTTTTGTGAGATTCATCATTAAGTGACCACTGTGATAATGGATGAACTGGTTTATTAGTGATGAAATGATCAGCAGGACCAGATGTGTTATAATAGGTTACACTAGCTCCTGACCTTCAGGTCCCTGTAGACCACGTTTCTCTCTGAATGCAGGTAATCGAGCGCAGACACGATCTCTGCTCCGTAGAAACGCGCGCGGTCCTCCGAGAAAACCCGATCCCGCGACAAGTGGAAGAAGAGCTGCGGAAGAAAGGAGCGCTGCAGCGATTAAAGCATCAGATCACTGTAAACCACTGTAAACCAGATCCTCACCTCTCCTCCGTTTGCGTACTCCATGACGAAACACAAGCGGTCGTGGGTTTGGAAAGAGTACTTCAGAGCCTACACAAATACAAACAACAGTGTATTAAATAGAGAGAGAGAGAGAGGCAGAGGAGAGGATGAGGAGGGTCTCTCACCGTGAGGAAGGGGTGTTTGGAGTTCTGCAGCACACGGTTCTCTGTGAGTGTGTGAGCCACTTCATCCTGAAACACACACCACACACACACACACACACACACACAATGATGCACTGATCAAACATCTGACAGCAGTAAACACTGGCTCATATCTGAGCTTCAGGACCGACTACACGAGCTGCATCCTGGGATACTTTTAAACATCATTTATTTTTCTCTTCCACTCTGAACAGTGCATCAAAAAAAAAAAAAAAAAAAAAAAAAAATTATATATATATATATATATATATATATATAAACTTATGTTTTATAAAAAAAAAAAAATTACATTAAATAAAAATAGGCCCTGCATAGTGTCTCACATGTACATTTTATTTGAGTATTAAATTAAATCTTGGGTAAATTTTATTTATATATGTTTTTATCTTTTTTCCATTTCAACTTTTCATTTAATTTGAACTATTGGCTAAATTAAATTGTATTAATCAAAAAAGCATGTCAAATTAGTTGAAACCATGAAACGTAAGCAATTTAACAAGAATCAGTTTAACAAAAAATAAAAACTGTTTAGGACTCGATGAAATCTTTATTTATTTATTTATTTTTGGATTCTGTTTTCCATTTTTCATTTTATTCCAAAAGCATGTCTAATTAATTAAAATCATGAAACCTTTACAATTTAACTACAATTTAATAAAGATTACATTTTTAGAGCCCAATGAAATCCTTTTATTTTTTTCCCAAATTCAATGTTTTCCATTAAAAAATTTTTGGATTCTGTTATGTAATGGTTTAATTAAACTTTAATAATAACTGAAAAACATGTCTAATCAATATAATTTATAGAACTTTAACAATTTTATAATTTATCAACATGTTTTATGTTTTCAGAAATTCTGTGTTGTCTGTTTAATTTTTTTGGGTGGTATTCAAATGAATGCATTAAAAATGACAGATTTAATTAATCTTTTAAAAAATAACCAACTGAAAATGAACAATTCCTTTTATTTTTGGGCAAAACTTTTAGCACCACTACAGAGGTTTACAGTTCAAATTAAAACACGGAAGAAAAAATCTGATATTCCATAAAATATATATATAGTTTTATCAGTCAAGTATCTACAACATCTCTACTCCACATCAAACAGATCCTTCAGTGATGTGTTTAGAAGATCTTTAATTCCACTTCAGACAAAACTGTGCTCAAAATCAGGTATAAAGCACACACACGTCTCACACATACTAATATTTCTCATATTTTTACTCACTTTGGCTACAATCACTTCTTTCTTGAGGATTTTCATGGCGTAATATTTTCCCGTGGCTTTTTCCTTCACCAGAATCACCTTCCCAAAAGTGCCTTTTCCCAGCAGTTTGAGGTATTCGAAGTCATGCATAGTCTGAAACACACATCAGCCGTCAGTCACAAACATCTGACCTCTGACCTGATGCCCCCTGCTGAAACGTGAGCGTGGGGATTTATGTGAACACGAGGAAAGAATAAAAAATACTGTTGCATAATTTAGCAGTGAATATTTAGAGAAAATATCGGACTTCATTTCATTAAAACTATGCAGCGTTTATTATTTTGGGTTATAGTGTGTGTTAAGTACCACTTTGAGCCGAGGTTTGGTCAGAAACATCTCCATGTCCATGTGTTCGGGAGACACGTCCATCATCTCCTCTTGTTTATGCAGACTGTCGGCTACAGTCTGGATGGCTTTGGTCCATTCCTCCCTACACAACACAACACAACACAACACAAACAGGCAAACCAATGCTGCTTTTCTGCAAATATTATGACTAATTGTCTATGATGTTCTTTGTAAGTTGCTGGGATATAATCACCTTTTAATATACTGATATACTGTATATGTAAGTTCAGTAGCATTTATCTCATGCTACTAAACATCAGTACACCTACATCCAATTCAATTCAGTGTAGTTTATTTTCAATTATTATTTTTACATATTTATTTAAATGTATATATATTTATATAATTTATTTTGTTCTATCAAATTTTTTGCTTTTCATTTGATTTATATTTCAAGTTAAAAGAAAATCCCGAATTTTTTTTTGTTTAACGAGTGCATGATGCTTACAAATATATTTTTATAAAGTTATTTAAATGTTTTTTATAATGTACTTTAATTTTTTGAAATTCATATTTATTTACATTTTTTGTATTTAACTTTTTTGTTTTTCAGTTGAATTATATATATATATATATATATATATATATATATATATATATATATATATATATATATATATATAATTTTTTTTTTTTTAATGTTCAACAAACGCATGTTTCCAAATATATATATTTTTAATTATATATGTTTTATTTAAATCAGGTGAGTTATATTAAAAGTTCAAGGAAATCCAATATGTTTTTTTTTATTTTCAACAAATGCATGATTTAAATAAAAAATAATAATAATTATTATTATATATATATATATATATATATATATATATATATATATATATATATACAGTATATTCATATATAATGTACTGAAATGTGAATATATTTACATCAAATTTTTAGTTCAAAATCCAAGAAAAAAAAACTTTCAACAAATGCATGCTTTTTTCCAAATAAATATTATGTGTTTATTTAAATTTGTGTAAATGTAAACATTTAAATGTAATTTATTTAGTTTAATTTCAATTTTTACTATTTTTTTGTTTTTCAGTTATATTTAAAAGTTAAATATATTTAAAGTTAAAGGGAAAAAGTCACTTAACAAATGCATGATGTCTCAGTCAACCAGTAATCATGTTAATTATGATCTCGATATTGACCAAAATAAATGTCATTATAATTTTGCCATAATCAAGCAGCCTTAAGTGAAAGTTTAATGTGCTTGCCGGCGTTATTTCAGTATCATTGATACACTATTATATAGCTTTTGATAATATACTGAATATATATATATATTTAAATAATTTATATATATATATATAATATATTTATATTTATATATATATATAATATATTTATATTTATATTAATGAATATATATTTTGTTTTCATTTTAGGTTTTTTATTAATTTTAGCATTTTTATTTAGTATTAGGTTATTTAGTTTATTTTAGTACTTTGACTTAAACTAAATGAAAAATAAATGTTGCCATATCAACTAGCTGAATTTTTTAAAATATATATTTAATTTCAGTTAATGTTTATTTTATTTGAAGTAATGTAAATGCATTTGTATGATTTCTTGCACACTAGTTTCTCTGTAAATGAAGCTGAATGAGCACATATACAGTGAATAAGGAGCAGGTATGCAGGTGTGTGTGTGTGTGTCTGACCGCTCCTCAGGGCTCTCCACGTGGAAGGTGCGCTCAATGACAGTGGTCCACTGCAGGCAGCGTATGATGAATGTGTTGGGTTTGGGCCGCTCCGTCTTCATCAGCTGACACTCTGGACACATCCGGGGAAAACCACACCAGAGACACGGACAGCGAGAGAAATGACGACAGCAATCATTTATCTTTATCTGAGAGTTTCTCCAGCACTACATTACACACACTCAGTAGGGAGCAGCGAACAGGTGCACTGCGCTTCACTCCGCACGCGCTCACATGCAAACCTTACACACTTCAACAACTCATGCACTTTAAAAGGGAAAATCTGAGCTAAAACAGAAGCTAAAACCTACTGACAAAATCATTCCACTTACCGCTCAGAAAGAGTGGACTGGAAACAAACATAAGGCTTTCTAAAAGCACTTTAATGGCAAAAGACACAGCATCTTAAAAACATAAATCTCATGGCAGAAGACGGTAGAAAAAAACATGAGATGTGAAGCAATGACAAGACAGTTTAAAATGAGCACATTTTAATTATATGCCTACAGAAATTCTGCATGGTGACAATTATTCTCTGTCAATAATCAACATTATTATTGTGTGCAATAATATTAAATGAAAATCTGAAAATGTTATGTACTCCTAACATTTGCTCACAAGGATGCTTTGCAATGTTAGAAATTAAGTTTTATATCTAAAAGGTTGGTGAGATGCAAACAAAGGTTTAATATTGTGAATCAGATTTTTTTTTGGGGGGGGGCGGATTTTCTGATTTTAATTTTAAAGTTTTAGTCATTTTACTGTGCGTTTTTGTCATATATATTAGTTTTTTTTATATTAGATTCAGTATATTTAGTTTTAGTTATTTTAGTACTGAAACTTAACAAAAATGAAAAATGTTGCCTTGGCAATTCGCTGGAATAAAACAAGTTTATGTTTTTTTCTTATATTTTATAGTACCAAAAATGTTTTTAGTCTTGTTTTTTTTTATGATAATAACATTTAGTTTTTCAGAACCATTTTTAAAGCTATTTTCAATTTTTAAATCTTTTTTAACTTAAGAATGCAAAGCTCATGGAAGACAGGTTAAAAACATTAGCACATATTGATTATATGGTCAAAAGTTAGGAATAATTATGATTTTTATTGTTTTTGAAAGAAGTGTTTTCTGCTCACCGAAGCTGCATATATATAACTAAAAGAACAGTAATATTGTGAAATATTATTACAGTTTAAAACAGCTGTTTTCTATGTGAATATCTGTTAAACTGTAATTGATTTCTGTGATCAAAGCTGAATTTTCAGCATCACATGATTCTTCAGAAATCATTCTAACATGCTGATTTCTTTCAAAAACAATAATAATATTGTTTACTATTTGCTCTGAAAGGTATTTTGCGATGTTAGAAATTGTGTTTTTTATCTAAAAAGTTGCAAACAAATGTCAAACTCTGACTTTTCTAGAAGCATTTGTAAAACAAATTTTATTTTTAATTTGCTAAATTATTTTGAACTTGACAGCATCTTAAAAGCAAAGCTCATGGCAGAAGACGACGTGATGCAACGGTCAAAGAAAATATTGATTTTACACCTCTTTAAATTTTGCATGGTAACAATTCTGTCACTTTGCATAATAATCAACATCAATATCGTGCATTCATCTGATTTTACTAAACAACAGTATACCCCTACTGTATTAGTTATATATAGTTAATTTTAAAATTTTATAATTTTTTTATTTATATACTTATTTTGTTATATATACTATTTTATTATTTATTTTGCATATACATGCATTCACACAGTATTTATTGTGTTTTATCTATTTTTTCCTTTTTTAGTTGAATTAAAAGAATATAGAATTATGGAATAGAATTCAAAGAAATCCAATAATTCTTTTATAAAAAAAGTTCAACAAATGCATGGTCAATAAATTTTTTGTGGTAAATATGATGTAAAAAAAAAAAAAGTAAAAAATAATCACATATTGATTTTATGCTTGTTAATAATTAGCGCAAAGTCTAATTTGTTGCCATTTTGCATAATAATAAACATTAATATATTGTTTCCTCCTAACACATTAGGGTGTTTTGCGATGTCAGAAATGGATTTTTACATCTAAAAAGTTGTTGCAAACAGATGTCAAACTTCACGCGGCCAATCTGATATTGACGATCAATAAGTCCCGCTTGTGTTTTCCTTTCACACACAGATGCTTCTGCGATTCCAACGACGAATGCACAACTGCGTCCGTCATCAGTTGTTAAAAACTCAAACTCACGTCTTTTTCTTCAGAGAGCAGGCGAAATAAGCTGCGTCTGTGTTCTCTGCACTCAAAAGTGCTCACTCAAAGAGGAAAACTTATGCTTTCAGCGCCACAAAGCACAATCGCCTCCAATATCCAGCAGCGATTCTGCCAGTGCGTTCCCGCAAACATATGTCGAGGAGCGAGCGTGGAGGAGACATGTGTCACGTAAGAGACGACACACGGCCTGTCGACGAGATGGAGGACCCGGGTGAGACCACCACTGAGATCCAACGCTTCAACCCGAGCCTCCATCAGCGGCGAGATAAATAATGAGGATCAGCCACTTAATAACCACTATATTTCACAAGTGTCAGGGAGGAAGCGTTCTCTTGAACAAACATTATGGCTGTCTAATTAGTCTGTTCAATCATCTCAACAGTTTTCGCAGCGATGGCGGGGCTTCTTCGCTAAATTCTGCTGAGGTGCGACTGGAGGAGACGGCCTGGATGTGTTTAATATGTTCTGCACGTCCCTCGAGGAAACACAAAACTGTTTGAGTTGATGGAGGTCAGATGGAACTAGTAGAAGAATAACATCAAGTCCGGTCATGCATAATAAATTAAATTAAGCATGCATGAAATACACTGCGATCGCTATTATATTTACAATATTTTTAATTCTTGCTTCTCATTTCGGTCTATTTAAGAAAACTTTGCCGCAACTTTAGTCTTATATGCACTTTTAACCTATTTAATGTGTTATTTATCAAACTAAATGTCTAATATGCACTATTTCTTATTAACTTATAAATAAAACTTCCAACCATGTTGCAAATGAACCTGAAGTTATATATTTACATTAAGCATGCATGAAATACAATGCACTCAGTTTTATATTTACAATATATTTAATTCTCGCTTTACATTTCCATGTATTGACGATGTGTTAAAACGTGCACTGCATGTCATAAAAACATTTCATAATAACCCTTGTTGTTCACATACGTATGTAGTTTACACAATGCACATTATGAGGCAAGTACTACACTAGCTGGATTCACACATGCATACACATACGTTATGTAGTAAGTTGAGGTGTGTGTGAGAGACTCACGTGCCACGGAGAAGTTGTTTAACGGCGTCTCCAGCTGATCCACGTCCTGCGGCCGCTCCTTATAGCCGATAAACGTACCGTCACTCTTCAGCAAGAAATACCGCGGCCTCCATGTCTTTATGTACTCTCCTGTGAGACGGAGAGAGAAAGCCAAATAAATACACAAGCTTTTATTTAATTTTAACAGAGGAAAAGCAAAAAAAGTCTTCTTTGTGCAGATTAACCCAAAAATGTGTAGCCACCTAAAATCTTCAATACAGAGCAACTTTTTATAAATGCATATATGACCAATGCCACTGTTGTAATTTTCACCCTATAAAGCCTCTAAATGATCAACACGATCAAACGTTCCTGTTAAACCTGTCACACACAATCTACTCGATGTGTTTGATCATTTCAATCTCATCTAAGACATATTATTGGAGATATAGAGTGATATTTAGATCATTTTACGTCAGTATCTGCTCTACTGTTAAATCTCATTGCTTTACATTACAAGCATCAGAGTTTTATCATATTTCATCCAAGATCAGCATCTGCACCAAATTGCATATTTTCTGAGTTTCTGAATAAACAAAGCATGAAAACTTATATGCAAACCTTTCAAAGGTTTTAAAAAATATATTTGTCTGTCTTTGTTTAATGTTCCATTAAAAACTCAACTTTTTATCTCATAATTATGACTTACATTAGCATAATTCATAAATGAGCATTTTACCTCAAATTATGATTATCATACTTATGACTTTCTCATAACTTCATTTTCTTTCTCATGACAATCTCATAACTTTTATCTCATAATTAAGACGTTTTATCTCAAAATGGACTTGGGGTCTTAATTATGACTTTATGACTTATGATTTCTTTTTTCAAAATTACGATGCAGTGTGTCATAATTATGACTTTCTATCTCATAATTATGACCTTTTATCTCAATTATCACTTAGTATGTCAATTTCGACTTCTCATAATTTTGACTCAATTATGACTTTTTATCTCATAATTAAGACTTAGTATGTCATAATTTCAACTTTTATCTCAAAATTAAGATTTGATGTCATAATTTTGACTTTGTCTCATAATGATCACTTTTTATCTCAAAGTTATGACCTTTTATCTCAATTATGACTTATGTCAATTTCAATTTCTCATAATTTTGACTCAATTATGACTTTTTATCTCACAATTAAGACTTAGTATGTCATAATTTCAACTTTTATCTCAAAATTAAGATTTGATGTCATAATTTTGACTGTCTTATAATGATCCCTTTTTATCTCAAAGTTATGATTGTCAAAATTATGACTTTATTCTCAAAATTATGAAAGTCAAAGACTTTCTATCTCACAATTATGACCTTTTATCTCATAATGACATAGTATGTCATAATTTCAACTTTTTATTTCAACATTGACTTTTTACATCCGAATTTTGACTTTCAATCTCACAATTATGACTAAACGAACCACAAAAGCCTGATGTATCAAATATGCAAACTTTTTAAATATTCATATTTTCAATAAACTGTTTCAATAGACTTTCTGACTGTTCTGACTATTATGATTATTTCACATGTCAGGCTTCACGGGGTTAAAGACCTTTATTGAGTGGAGTGAAACGATTTTACCTGCGTAATGAAAGAATGACTCAAGCATGCATCTAAATTTAGATGTAAAACCTTGTTTGAGCTCCAAACAACAGCAAAACACCTCCGTTTCCAAAACAGCACAAGAGAGAGCGCCCGAAAGCTGCTGCCGTATTCTGCAAGCGAAATCAATTTGTGCTGAGGACGGTGCAGAAATCACTGCACCAGATGTTGCAGAATTGGAAGTGAAAAAACAGAGAGAGTCAGAAACACAGAGACAGTTTGAATAGTTATCCAGGAAAAGTGTAATTTATTTTTAATTACGGGAGTTGAATATTAACCCCATGCAGGGTCTGAGCAAGCTGTCCTTAATTGGCCCATTTCCTCTGTCACTAAAGTGTGGATGTGTCACGGCAAACGTCTGTCTCGCTGATTTTTAGCGGCTTTCGGCTCATTTCAGCTGTGACAGACCAGAGGAGCAGCGACTGGCCCGTAACAGAGCAACTACACATGCATTTGTCATCTAAACTCATAATCCTGCTGCCACACATGAGGATTTTACTGCCGCTTCACAGAAACTTCAGATAAAGAGAATGCCTGTTTTCTAACTTTTCCTTTTTTACAGGACCGTTCACATGATGATGAGCAAGTTAAGATCTGCAAATGTGAAGCTCAGAGTTGTTGGATAATGCGAGTGAATTGAATATGCTTTATGAAATATGTTTTGGACTTCATGAACAGCAGCTAGAGCAAACACAAAACACAGACATATACAACCACACTAATGATTTAGGCAAAGCCGTCTAGTACAAGGCTTCCCAAATGGGTTTGTGAACCCCTGACGGTGTGGGATTTAATAAAAAATGTCAAGTTAATATATTTTTAAAATAAAAAAAAGTCAAAATACATCACTTAATAAAATTATTAAAATCATAAGAATGTACAATTGAAATAAACAATTTCCAAATAAAAATTTAATGATAAAAATGTATAATAAGAAATATTTTACATAAAAAGAGTCAAAATAGGACGCTTACTAAAATGATTAAAATCATAAGAATGTATGATTAAAATAAAAATAAATCATAAAAATTTACAAATTATAAAAAAAACATTTTTAAAAGCAAAAGAAAACCATTAAAACGCAATTTTATAATAATAAAAAAAAAAGTCAAAATACAGCACAAAAAAAAAAAAAAAATCGTAAGGTAAAAATTTAAATAAATATTTGTAAAAATACAACTCGTCCTAAAAATTACTAAAATCATAAGAATGTAAAAATGTAAATCAAAGCAATCAAAATAAAACACTAAAAATAAGAAAAATGTAAAAAATTATAATAAATATTTTTTTATTAAAAAGATTTCTATTTAAATAAATGATGTTGTTTGAACTTTTTATTAATCAAAGAATAGTGAAAAATTATATATATATATATATATATATATATATATATATATATATATATATATATACACACACATACACTATGTATTTAATAAGAACAGTCAAAAGTCATACAAAAGTCACTATAAATTATTAAAATAGGAATAAAATAAAAATCTAAATAAAACACTTACTGAAAATGAATAAATCATTAAAATGTTAAATTCTAATAAACATTTTTTAAATAAAATGTGCCAAAATACAGCACTTAAAATTATTAAAATCATAAGAATGTAAAACCGAAATAAATGAATAAATTCCAAATAAAAGCAAAAAAAAAAAAATTGTTTAAATTATAACAAATATTTTTAAATTCAGCTTTATAAATCACAGAAATAATTTATATAAATATTGTAATATAATATAAAATTAACATAAATGATCTAATATAAAATATAACACATTTTATATAATAATAATAATATAAAAGCAAATTAAAATAAAACACTTCCTAAAAACTAAATCATGAAAAAATTAAATAAAAAATAAATGTAAAATTATAATAAATATTTTTAAATTCAGCTTTACATCATGGAAATAATAAATATAAATATTCTAATATAATATAAAATTAACATAAATGATCTAATATAAAATATAATACATTGTATATAATAATATTTATAAAAAATATAGTATATAAAATAGAAAATAGTTAATATATTTAATAATATTATTTTTTAAGTATAACATTTCACAACATTACAGTGTTTACTGTATTTTCAGTCAAATAAATGCAGCCTTTGCGAGCAAAAGATACTTAAAAAAAAATCTTACCAGCCCCAAACTTTTGAATGTTAGTATATAAATAGCATCAAAAAATATGATTAAGGTAAGGTATTCTTGTATCTGGGTTGTGTGTTTTAAGATAGAGATCAGTGTTACGTGAGCATCTCAAAACAATTATTCAGAAGAAACCCAGAAGTGCTCTATCTGTCCGTGTCTGATGCTAACTGAGTCGCAGGACAGTATGTCCACCGTAAAGCACTTGACACGTCCAGCCTGACTTCAGGACCTTTCACACAGAAACACTAAACTACTGCTGTTATGTGTGACGCTGCATCGACCGCAGCACGCCTGCTAATGCGCCTCAAACAGACAGACAGACAGCGCAGGCCTGACGGGCACCGACAGATGTGTGTGTGTGTGTGTGTGTGAGATTAATCTAGAGTCCAGGTCTTCATGTCAGCCACGGACGGCTCATTTGTGACAAACACACACGCCTGCATCCATAAACAAACACTGAACACAGAAGTCTGGTCTGTCACAAGTTCCTGTTTCTCAGTCAAACAGCTGTAACTTCAGCTCAATAAAAGTCAGATCTAAACATTCTGTGCATGTTTATTTGTGCAGCGCTTTTCACAACGCATATCTTTTACAGAAAATACAATGTCACTTGGCAAAATATAAGTCTTCAAAACTAGAGATCAATGAATCTAAGCTTAAAAATATTTTAAAGTATATATTTAAATTTATACAGTCACAAAGTTTTGATAATTGTTTGCATATAAAATATCTTCATAATCCAAAATACAGAGGGTTATACATTTCATGTAAGCTTTTATGAAAGAAAAAAAAGATGTGTTTTTTTAATGGTTCTGGAGAAATACTTAATAAAAATTGTTAAAATCCTGACGTCACATATTTTACATTATATTAAAACAATTTTAAAATCTTGGGGTCACATATTGAATATTATATAATATTAATTAATTATATATTAAAATAGCAAGTCTCTTCTGCTCACTAAGGCTGCATTTATTTGATCAAAAATACAGTAAAAATTGTGAAGCTTTTATGTAAGATAATTATTTTATGTATAGTTATGCATAAATACACAATAAAAAATACATTGTTAAAATTAATTACAAATTATTTTGTAATTAATTTAAATTTAAATATTAAATTAAAATAAAAAAAGTATATATATATATATATATATATATATCTATTTTCTCTCTCTCTCTCTCTCTCAATATATATATATATATATATATAAAATACAGAAAAACAGCTGTTTTCTATGTGATTATCTGTTGTACTGTAATGTATTTCTGTGATGTGCAGCTGTATTTTCAGCATCATTACTCCAGTCTTCAGTGTCACATGATCTTCAGAAATCATAATAATATACTGATTTACTGCTCAACAAACATTTCTGATTATTAGCAATGTTGAAAACATTAATATTATTGTGGAAACCATGATAGATTTTATTTTTCAGGATTTACAGATTAATAGAAAGTTCAAAAGTACAGCATTTATTTAAAATAGAAATATTTTAAGCATATAAAACCACTATCACAAAGCATTGTGGGAATGCAGCTGCTGTCAGACCAAACTTGCAGCGTTTCACACACACACACACACACACAATCTCGTGTCATGTGACCGCCCCATGGCCACCACATCTGTCTGACCATCTCCTCGTCTCTGTCACCTCCGTTTTCTCCTGTAAACTCGAGTGTTTTCCTCTCGGCTCTTCCTCTTTCTCACACTCAGCACTTCTACTTTGTTTACACGCGTCTCTTGTTTTGCTCAGATCAGTGACGCAGACGCAAACCAGGAACAATCACACAGCTCCTCGTGCAGTTTTGCATGTACTGATGCTGTCGCACACATTACCTGTGACGGACTGATGCTACTGCAGTGTGTGTGTGTGTGTGTGTGTGTGTTTCTGTGACAGTAGACAGAGAGAACATCTAAACAAATTAGATTCTGAAGAAACAGACCATTGTTTGCTAACATGGACACAGTCAAATTAACTGTATATATTTATACACAGTATTCATTTCTTAAAAAAAAAAAAAAGGAAAAAAGAAAAAAATACTGACCCCAAACTTTCTAACAGTGTATAATGTTACACAAGATTTCTATTTTGAATAAATTCTGTTCTTTTATATATTTTTATTCATCAAAGCATCCTGAAAAAATTATCACAGATTCCAAAAAAATATTAAGCAGTAAAAACTGTTTTCAACATTGACAATAAATCAGTATATTATAATGATTTCTGAAGATCATGTGACACTGAAGACTGGAGTAATGATGCTGAAAATACAGCTGCAGATCACAGAAATACATTACAGTTTAACACATATTCACATGTTATTTTGAATTGTAATAAGATTGCACATTTTTACATTTTTTTCCAGTTTTATAAATGCAAATAAATGCAGCCTTGATGAGCAGAAGAGACTTCTTTAAAAAACTTTAAAAAATTGTACTGATCCCAAAATTTGGAACAGCAGTGTATGTATATAAAATGACAAATATATATATATATATAATATAGAAATATTCAAATTTATATATTATAATATTATAATAATGTATAGTATAGTTCGTGTGTGTGTGTACTGTATGTATGTATATATATATATATATATATACACACACACACAATTCCATATTATACCATATGCACTCTTAAAAATAAAGGTGCTTCACGAAGATGCCATAGAAGAACCTTTTTTGTCTAAATGGTTCCATAAAGAACCTTTAACATCTGAAGAACCTTTCTGTTTCACAAAAGGTTCTTTGTGGCGAAAGAAGGTTCTTCAGATTATAAAAAGGTAAGAAAGAGATGGTTCTTTAAAGAATCTTTGACTGAATGATTCTTTGTGGAACCAAAAATGTTCTTCTATGGCATCGCTGGGAAAAACCTTTTAAGCACCTTTATTTTTAAGAGTGTAGTGTCCTGCACCCACAAGCAAGCAAAATATCAAAAATTATATCTGGTGTCTGAATATTTTTTGCTCCTGACACTTCCGGAGACTTTGACGCCAGTGACAGGCAGTGTTTGAGAGGAGAAAGGAGGTGTTTAAGGAAGCAGAGGAGGAGAGCTGCAGGATTTAGGGAATTAAAGTGTCTGAACACCGGGAATGGGGGGAGAGGCTCTTTTGTTGGTTTTTCCTGGGCCTCCCCCTCGGAGCGGGGATCCTGCAGCTGTGGGTCGAGCCGTCCTCTGCATATCAATGAGCCAGCGGTCCAGCAGAGGGGCCCGGCCCCAGGGGCCAGCGTTAACCAGGACCCAGGGCAGAAAGGCCACCGACAGAGACACATGCCCTTCGTGTTTAAAATGCAGAGGCATCATTTTCTCTGTTATCTAATATAATCTTATAACATATTTAATATAAAGTAGTATAACAAAATCACAAATAAACAAATAAATTACAATAAAGTGCTTAGAAAACAAAAAAAATATTTTACACACACCACTAGCTAAGCGATCAACAAAACACATATTTATATATATATATATATATATATATATATATATATACAGTGCCCTCCATAAGTATTGGAACAGTAAAGACAAAATTGCTCTGTTGGCTGTGGAATCAAGACATATACAAATATGATTAAAAGATGAATATGAGACAAAACTACAGAATGTCACATTTTATTATTAGCCGTTTCAACACATATATGTTTTATCAAATAAAAAGAACAGCACTTTTAGAGTTCATCCCACTCATTGATGTGAGCATAAGTATTGGGACAGTTGAACATAAGGCAGATATAAAAGATTAAAAGCTATTATTTAGTTGCAGATCCCTTGCACACAATCACAGCAGTGAGTCTGTGACCCATAGACATCACCAGACTCTTGCTCTCATCCTTTGAAATACTTTTCCCAGCCTTTAATGCAGACAATCCCAATTGTTGCTTGTTTTGGGGAGTTTCTGCCTTTCCTCTCCTCTTCAGCTGCTGAAATTCATGTTCAATCAGATTTAAATCTGGAGATTGACTTGGGCAATCTAACACTTTCCATTTCTTTGCTCTTATAAACTCCTTGACTGAACTGGCAGGGTGTTTTGGGTCATTGTCCTGATGCAATATGAAGCACTTCCCAATGAATCTGGTGGCATTTTCTTGAATATTGGTGGCAAGATGGTTTTGTACTCTTCCAAATTCATTCTGCTACTGTCATCATATATTAAGTCATCAGTAAAGTTGAGAGGGCCTGTTCCAGAGACAGCCATGCACGCCCATGCCATGACACCACCTCCACCATGCTTTACAGATGAGGCTGTATGCTTGGGATCATTGCAGTTCCCATTTTTCTCCACATTTTTGCTTTCCCATCACTTAGAAAAAGGTTCATCTTTGTCTCATCGGTCCATAAACACAGATCCAAAACTCTTCTGGCTCACCTTTGTGCTTTTTTGCAAACTCTACTCTTGCCTTTCTATGTTTGGTGCTGGTCAGAGGTTTGCATCTTGCTGTGTAGCATCTGTAATTCTGTGTCAAAGTCTCCTGAGGACAGTAGATTGTCAGAGCATCACCCCAGCTTTCTGGAAGTTGTTGGTGATTTTACAGACACGTCTTTTAGGATTCATTTTCACAGCTTTTATGATTTGTCTGTCATCAACTACTGTTGTTTTCTCAGCCGATCAGGTCGTTGTTGGTTGCTGGTGTCGCTGGTGGTTTCCAAACTCTTGATTTCTCCATGCTCTTTGTTTTTGCTAGAGCTCTAACTGACTTCCTCTTTTCTTTTAGCATCCAAATTGCTTGCTTTTCTCTCTAAGTCAGCTCTCTCATCTTCATCCTGGTTTGTGTTTCATCATCGAATGCAGGATTCAGAATACAGAAGTAATGGATATAACTGATACGACACATTCCCTGCTTTTAATATCTGAAGAATTAATGCAACAGGACACAGCTGATCACTTAGAAAGACCTGTGAGGCAACTGCTCCAATACTTATGGAGGGCACTGTACACACACACACACATATTGTCAATTTACACACCATTGACAGATATGTCAAAAAGTATCATATAAACTACACAAAACATGCTAAACTCTATATAGACCTAAAATAAATATCAGAAAATATTTCATAATATCCTGTGTGCATTACTAGTGTTGGTAGGGCTTAATGTATTTTGTTGAATACTTAGTATGAAGTGGTTTCTTGTGCAAAATAAATCAAATAAAATAAATTTTGTAAGAGAAAAAAACTACTTCAAGACAGCTGAAAATTTGAGCAGTCGCTATTGTTCAATATTGTCCAGAGCATTTACATTAAAAATTTGGTGTTTTTTTTATGATTAGAAAACAAATATGCCCTCATATAGATAACAGATGCCCCTGTAAATCAATTCCAGGAGGCAAAAATGCCCCCTTCACGAAAACAAAGTGCGTTCCTGAGTTTGGTCTCGGCATCCTGGCACTGCCAAGCAGCAGCTTAAACTCTTCCGCAGTTTCTCCATCTTCTCCTGCCTTTCTCCTTTTCTTCCCGTCTTTTGTTGGTGGCGTTTTTCATTGCAGCTGGATCAGAGGGAGCGTTTGGCAGCCACCACTGTTGCCGCTGGGGCGGGTTTTGCCACCGTACAAGAGAAAAGGGGGCAAACGGAGGCGCGGGGGAGGAGGAGAGGGCTCGGCCGCTCTTTCTCACGCTCGTAAGAAAGGCTTCACTTCTTCTCGCCGGCCACAGGCACCTGCTGATTACCATAGAGACACTGTGGGAAGTTTTTCCCCTCCGCTGCTTTTTGTGTTCTAGATTCTTCCCCCCCTTTTCGTTCCGGTAAACAAGCGCTCCATGGATTAGTTTACTGGGATCGCGCAAGGAAAACAAACAAACAGGAACCAAAAATTCCAGCGATCCGTACAGATGCTCGCATGAGTCGCGACAGAACGCAGTTATTGTTGGGAGAGTGAGACCTGCGCTCATGGTTCTGGGTTTAACAACAAAGAAAAACATTCGGGATTACAAAACCTACATATTATATTCACAAGTATTCAATTCACATAATAGAAAACAAAAGGGGAATCTGCGCAACGATTGTGTCAAAGTGAATGATCTGTTAGGAAACAAAATACTGTACTTCTAGATTTGTAGAGAAAAGTACAAAACTGACAAAAATGACAATGAAGTCAAAAATCTTATAAGAAATTAAATTTTTTACTGAAGATTTTCACAAAGTGAAAAAAAAAAAAAAAGCCGAAAATCTATAAAAAAAATCATTTTAGTGAAGATTTTCATATAAAGTGACAAAAAAAGTCAAGAGATCCAAATATTTTACAGAAGATTTTCATATAAAGTGACAAATTTTTTTTTTTAAAAGTCAAAGATCTAAATATTTTAGTAAAGATTTTCATATAAAGTGACAAAAATGACACAAAAAAAAAAAAATCAAAAGATCAAAATATTTTACTGACGTGGCAAAAAATAAAATATTTATTTCATATAAAGTGACAAAAGTGACCAAAAAGAGATTGTGTACAAAAAAAAAAGAAAAATACAGCAAAAGTTTCTTCAAATAATTCAGTTACAGTTGAACCTTGTCGTCACTTTATATGAAAATCTTCAGTAAAATCTTTTATTTCTTACTGGATCTTGATTTTGAACTTCCTTTTGTTTTCTAGTATCACATGTTTATCAGTGCAATATTATCACATTATGATCATCTGAAATAACAACATGACATAAATGACTGCAAATCAGCACTGGAAATTTAGCAGTTCAAGAAGTCATAAAACTGCCAGAAAAGTCTGGTATTGATGCTTTATGTGAATGAGGCAAGTCTGCTGTCAAACTAAATTGTGATTATCTATTAAATAATCAACAACTATTTTAAAAAATGTTGTGAAAAGGCACAGATGCTGAACAATGCAACTTTTAAAGGTCATTTTCGGCAAATAAAATCAAGAGTAATAGCATAGCAATACTAAAAATCCTGCAAGCCCAGACTTTTGACTAACATCTGGGGCCTTATGTGTACAACTTTGCATAGATTTCACCCTAAAAGTCTGTGTATGCACAAAATTCAGATCTTCCATAAGCACAAAGGTTTTGATTTATAAAACTGTACGTATCTGCACTACATTGCCTTTAGTGGAAGATATGCATATATGCCTCTACACATCATCCCCCAAAATAACCATATATGGAGCTCATTTGGCTATGCATAACCTCATCTGCATATAATTTCCATAAGCATATTCCCATCCATGTGATACTGTGTTTAACTGTAGCCTATAGACACTATCAAAATATAAGATACAGATCGAATCATTGTTTACTTCATTCTTCACTCACAGCAGTAAACAAATGTATTTGCACAAACTAAACTAAACTCCTGATATGTGCACAAAATGAGCACTGAAATGTGTCTGCAAGCTATTTTAGATGCATATATTGGGTTTTTAAAAAAGTAAACTTTTGAGTTTATTGTCCAATTAGACTCTGATGCCGTTAACCTCTCAAACTAGTGACTAGCTCTTCAGCAAATGCTCATTGTAGCGGTCTCTTATAAAGAGCTCCAGACGACTGATATAAACTCAAGCACACTGACTCCTGGAAATGACGTGAAGCCAGTCATTTATATTCATGCACTTAGCACACGCTTTTATCCAAAGCGATTTAAAAAAGGAGGAACAAAAGCAATTCATCAAAGAACCAACAATATTTGTCAAATACAATGCCAGCGTTATTAGAGAACTAGACTAGGAAAACCTGTAATCCTGTTTAAAAAATAAAATAAAAATTGAGTTCTAAAATGTAAGGTTCTGAAAATGTCATGTTTTCAAAAATATAAGGGTCTAAATATTTCAGGTTCTAAAACTAAATTATATAGGGTTCTAATATATAAGCTTCTAAAATTATAAAAATGTTCAATCTAAACTCCTAAAATGTAAGATTCTAAAAATCCAAGGTTCTAAAATATAACGTTATAAAAATCTAAGCTTCTAAAAATGTCAAGTTTAAAAAAAAATCTAAGGTTCAAAATCTAAGGTTCTAAAATGTAAGTTTATAAAAATGTTAGGTTTTAAAATCTAAAGTTCTAAAAATTTCAGGTTCTAAAAATCCAAGGTTCTATTATAGGGTTCTAAATATCTGTGCTTCTAAAATTTAACTCCTAAAACATAAGGTTCTAAAAATTTAGTTTGTAAAAATTTTGTAAAAAAAAAAAAAAAGTTTGTAAAAATCTAAGCTTCTAAAAATGTAAGGTTTTAAAAATGTAAAGTTCTCAAATCTAAGGTTCAAAATCTAACGTTCTAAAAATGTCAGGTTTTAAAATCTAAGGACCTATAAATATGTAAGCTTTTAAAAATCTAAAGTTCTAAAATCAAAGGCTCATAACCTAAGGTTCTAAAAATCCAAGCTTTTAGTTTCAGCATTTCATCACAACATTTCCTGTGATGTTAGGGTAACATTAATCTGCGACACTTGATTCAAACAACCTTTGTGTGATTGTATAGAATTTTTGAAACCTTTTATTTTTTACTTGTCTAACTTAACTCATCTAAATACAAAGAATCAGCCCTCTCACCCACTTGACAAACACATTCTGGAGCAACAGCAACTCTAACAGCTGAAGATCTCCGCTCATGATGGATGTCAGAGCCGGGCATGAACACCGCGATCAGAAACACGCCGGAAGATGAGTGGAGGAAGAGGAGAAACACAGAGAGAATGAACAGAAGACGAAGGCAGAGCGAACAGCAGAAAAATGGGCCGGACGTGAAGCACAATTGCAGAGCAGGAGGTTTGGGCACAGAAAAGTAAGCACACAGCGGGTGCGCCGCTGCGGCAGATACGCAGACAGAAGCGGACCCCCACACACACATGCTCGCCCTCCCTTCTGACAGCTGCACTCTGGCAATTTACATCTCTCCAGCACATTTAGCAGGAGCCTGTCTGCCATTACCCGCAGCACAGGGACCTGCTGGCCTCCAGACAGCAGACAGAGCGCGCTCCACCCGGGGAGCCCTGATCTGCCGCTGCCCCTTCCAGCCAGAGCACCGGCGCTCACGGCTCGGCTCAGCTGTCACGTTTGGACAGTGATGAATAGAGTCAGAGGAGAGGAGAGGAGATGCGTGTCGCGCTGGAGACATGGGAAACATCATCAGAGGGCCGTCAAATGAGAAACCAGCTATTTTATAAGCATGTCTAGCAGTAATGAGCTACAGAAAGTCACAATAAAAAGAGAGCACACTCTTAAAAATTAAGGTTCTTTAGTGGCATCAATGGTTCTGTGAAGAACCTTGAACATTCATGGAACTCTTCAAATGCAGAAAAGGTTCTTTATAGTCGAAAAAGATTTTAAAATGTTCTTCAAAATGGTTCTTTTAGGAACTGTTCACTGAAAGGTTCTTTGGGGAACCAAATATGGTTCTTCTATAGCATCACTGCTAAAACACCCTTTGGAACCTTTATTTTTAAGAGCGTATAGCCAAATCTAAAACAATTATTTTCTTTTATTCAAAGGTTTGGGCTCAGCAACATGTTTCATTTAAGAAATTAATGCTTTTATTCATCAATGACGCATGAAATTGATCAAAAGTGAGAGTGAAGACATTTGTAGTGTTACACAAGATTTCTATCACAAATATATGCCGTTCTTTTGAACTTTCAATTCATCAAAGAATCCCGAAAAATTAAATGTATCACGGTTTCCACAAAAATATGAATGTTTCAACATTGATAATAATCAGAAATGTTTCTTGAGCAGTAAATCAGTATATTATAATGATTTCTGAAGATCATGTGACACTGAAGACTGCAGTAATGATGCTGAAAATACAGCTGCAGATCACAGAAATAAATTACAGTTTAACACATATTCACATAGAAAACAGCTGTTTGAAATTGTAATAATATTTGACCATTTTTACAGTATTTCTGATCAAACAAATGCAAACATGGTGAACATAAGACACTTTTTTTTCCAAAACATTAACAAAATCTTACCAACCCCAAACTCTTGAACAGTAGTGTATATATAAATATACAGTTAGTGTGAAATTAAATGACTCATATTGTCATATACAATTTTAGCCATACCCCTAGAAGTGCTCATTGTATCAAGTATAAACATGATGACTGATATAAACCAGTGCACACTGAGTCTAGGAGATTGAGTAGAAGCCGGTCAATGAAACTGTCTGTGTGCAACACGATCCACGACAGTGTCGCCTGCAGCTAAAATGAGCCAATTAGTGTTCAGCGGGTTCTTTTAGTGATATCTGTAAATACTAAGAACAAAAAGGATATGAATCCCTTCCAATCAAGGCAAATTAATGGTGTACAAAAACTATGTTGGAAGTAAAGCAGGATACCTAAAAAAACAGAACATATACACTAAACAAAACATTCATAACTGAAAGAGAAAGCTAGAAAAGAGACACGCTTGAAAGAAAGGAAGAGCTATGGTAGAGATAACACGTGTCAGTGTCAAACTCAGAGATTGAGATGTGAGTTTTGTGAGCGGCACACCCACATTCACAGACACACAAACAACAGCCACAGACACACCCAGACGAGACCACCACTGACGCCTGGTGCGCTCTCATCACACCAGCAACCCGTCTTTACATAGCAAACATCTGAAACACACAACTGTGCTTCTGAGACACTGCATTAAAGCTGAGTGTGTATGTGCAGCGTTTGCGCTCCAGACGTGAAGGATTCCTCAAATCATGTGTGTTGTTTGAGGAGAGTGTGATCAGATGCACCATTTCCACCAGCTGTAATCATTGCACAAAACATTTAAACTACACAACAACAAAAAAATCGGATAAAAAAAACTATCAAAAAACCTTAGCAATGGCATAAAAACTCCTGGCAAACACTCACAACACTCTAGCATCATAGCAACTGCATACAACACCCTGGCAACCACCCAACACTTTAGCATCATAGCAACCGCATACAAAACCCTGGCAACCACCCAACACATCATAGTAACACCCAGGCAACCTCTCAGAACAGTCTAGCATTATAGCAACCACATAGCAACACCCTGGCAACCACTCAGAACAGAACAGTCTAGCATCATAGCAACCACATAGCAACACCCTGACAACCACTCAGAACATTCTAGCCTCATAGCAACCGCATACAACACCCTGGCAACCACCCAACACTTTAGCATCATCCTAGCAAGCACATATCAACATCCAGGCAACCACTTCCAAAAATCCAGCATCATAGCAACACGCTGGCAACCACTCACAACACTCTTGCATCATAGCAACCACTCAGCAACACTGTCAAAAGCTCATTCGTTAACATTCTAGCAATAACATTTGTTTAGAAACTGTAAATGTCTTATTTTTTTATTTCTTTGTCGTTTGGACAAAAGAAATTCATAAAGTACCTTCATCCAGTAAATATGTATTAGATTCACTTCCCTCCGTTCTAGTTGATTTGCCCTTCATTAGTCTAACGAGGGGACGTTTCTTTACAGCAGACACAGCTCAGACAATGGAGAGTTGAGCTCATGAATCAGGCCTTCACTGGGCTCTTGGCCCCGATGTTCTTTGGCTGCTTCTTTGATGTTTCATGATGTTCTCACTTGGCAGCAAAACAGTACATTTTTGGCTTTGTAAAACATAACCTCTTTAGGTTAGTTGGAATGAATCAGACGAACGTATGACGTCAATCCCCTCCACATGCTGAAACACAGAGAGAAGATCTCAAACTGCTGAGCTCTGGCAGACAAAACAGACCTATACAGAACCTCGGAAAACACAAGAGAGACCTTCACTTGCACTTACAAACACTATGAAACACAAACGGACATGTATTCATTTCTTAATACATGTTGGAAGCTAAATATTTTGTTTTCATAATCTTTCAAGAAACTTAAGCCATTATTTTGATGAAAGAACATCACTGCTGAGTCATTCACCGTAAGAGCAGGAACATCAATCAACTTAAACAGAGATGTGGACAAAAAACAGTGACACAAAGTAAAGGAGGAACAAAGAAATGTCAGTTTCCAGCACACGAGCACATCAATGCAGAATCAGGAGGCTAATAATGTTTTAATGAAGGAAACGAAAGCACCAGGTCGTTCTCAGATCTAGAATGTGACCTTCTCCGGTACAGGGATTGTGAGGTCGATGCCGTTTATGGAGCTCTTTCCGTAGCTGGAGAACTGAATGCCGACTATAACAAACTTTGAATCCTCTTTATAACACGGAAGAAATCCCTCGGCTGCTGCTGTTAAACTATATTTATAGACAAGAGCACATTGACCTGGATTCACTGAGGAACCATCACAGAGATAAAAACCCTCACGCTTCAGAAATCTGTCATTATACTCCAACAATAAAATCAACTACTGGTGATCAACATGCAACAAAAAGGCATCTTCTCTGTTTTTAGCAGTTCCAGCCTCTCTAATGGCATTTACATTCATGCACTTGGTAAATATATTTGATCAGTTCTTGCATTCCCTGGGACTCGATCCCATGACCTTGGCATTGCTATTTGAGCTACAGGAAATCACGAATATGCATTAAATATGCATCACGAATATGCATTAAAGGAATAGTTTAATTCACAGAATAGTTTATCCACTATACTTAAGTACTAAGTTTTCCAGTACAAATATCTAAACATTCTTAAATCAAGAATCATGCTAAATTAATTATTAATTCTTGTTCTGAAGTGAGTTAATGCTTGAAAGAATAGTTGACTCCAAAATTAAAATATGCTGAAATGTGCTCATCCTCAGTCTATCCAAGATTAGGATGAGTTTGTTTCTTCATCAGGTTTGTATAAATGTGTCTCTGCATCAGTGTCTCAGCAATGGATGCTCTGCAGTGAATGGGTGCCGTCAGAATGAGAGTCCAAACAGCTGATAAAAACATCACAATAATCCACACCACTCCAGTCCATCAGTTACCATCTGGAAGACAAAAGCTGACACAAATCCATCAAGACGTTTTCAACTAAAATATGAGTCCATAATCCATAATAACACTTCCTCCAGATGCGAGATTCAAGATTCAAGATTTTATTTGTCACATACACAATTATACAGAGTATAACCAGGAGTGAAATATAAGTCAGGTCCGCTCCAAGGACAGTGCAATTATATAGAATACAAAAACACTGAATGTACATAAATATTAAGAAAAATAAAAAGTAAAAAAAATAAAAGAATAAAATAAAATAAAAGATTAATAAATATAAATATGCAGGTCAGTATGTTTGTTGGCTTAAATAGTAATATAAGAAGGAATGTGCAAAACGTTATACAGGGTATTCACATAGCAGCAATACGAGGTAGAAACAAATGATGAATAACTTACTGAAATTAAGTCACTCATTTCAGCGACTCATTTCTCCAAATCTGATGAAGAAACAAACTCATCCTAATCTTGGATGGCCTGAGATGAGCACATTTTCATTTTTGGGTGAACTATTCCTTTAAAACAACAACAATTATCTGCCAATGGGATAAGAAAGAGAAAACAAGTTGATTTTTCTGTCCCCACTGGCAGATATTTGTTCTTGTTTTAAGCATAAGCTCTCTTTATTTCACAGAAAGCAAGACTTCTTATCTTACATCATTTTGCATCTTAAGTTAATGTATCTTGATTTAAGAATTTAGACACCTGTACTGGAAAACAAGACAGAAAGACTTGCAGTGAATAGTCTGTATGTTCATGAGTCTAGAAGAGCTCAAATCTACAGACAAGCCCTCACATTCTTCCTGCATCTCGAGCTGGACGGACGCTGTCAGATTCCACACTGTTGTATTAAACTTAGAGCGTGTGTTGTCTCTGGACAGTGGGCATCGAGACGGGTCAAACACACTAAACAAACCGTCTGTGTGATGGCAGACGGTGGCAAAGGTGAGCTGACAGTGACGTGACATCTTCACCCGTTCACCAGAAGCCTTTTGCTCTGGCCGAGGGGGACGGATGCCGTCCAATCAAAACACACGGACAGTCCCGGTGACATTTCACTGGACACAGCTGCTGGCGCTCTGACAGCTGACCGGCCAAACACTCCTGACAGGAGAGAGACGGAGAGAGAGGTGTGTGTGTGTGTGTGTGTGTGTGTGTGTGTGCATGGATTTCAGAATGAAACTACACCAAATAAATCTGGAAATACATTTTAAAATATATTTACACCTTAGACTACCATTCAAAATTTGGGGTCGGGAGACATCTTCAATTTTTTTCTGCTCACCGAGCCTGCATTTATTGCATTAAAAATACAGGAAAAACAGTAAAAAATTACTAAATATTTTTACAAACTAAAACAGCTGTTTTCTATGTGAATATGTGTTAAACTATAATTTATTTCTGTGATCAAAGCTGTATTTTCAGCATCATTACTGCAGTCTTCAGTGTCACATGATCTTCAGAAATCATAATAATATACTGATTTACTGCTCAACAAACATTTCTGATTATTACCAATGTTGAAAACAGTTGTGCTGCTCAATATGTTTGTGGAAACCGTGATATTTATATTTCAGGATTCACAGATGAATAGAAAGTTCAAAAGAACAGCATTTATTTGAAATAGAAATCTTTTAAGACATTTTAAATATCCTCACTGACACTTTTGATTAATTGAATGTGTCCTTGATGAATAAAAGTATTAAATCTTTAAAAGAAAATTACTGTCTTGACTCTCACTTGTGATCAATTTAATGCATCCTTGAGAAATAAAAGTATTATTTGCAAAAAAAAAAACTTCTGAGCTCAAATGATGCACTTTTAATTAATTTAATGTGTCGTTTATGAATAAAACAAAAGTATTAAATCTTTCAAAAAACATTACTCTTTACAGTCACTTTTGATCAATTTAATGCATCCTTGCGGAATAAAAATATGATGCCCCCCCCCCCCCCCAACAACAAAACAACAACTTTTGAGCTCAAACAAAAACAGAGTTTTTAAGCCCTTCAGATTTGAAAGCAGACACATCAAACAAACATCTAATGAATAAACGATCAATCAGCTGTTGATTTCACTTTTAAATAAGTATGTGCACCATATAACTCTAAGTGGAGGAAAAGTGAAAGAGCCAGACATTATTTCTAGTGGAAACACACTTCCCGTCCCTGCAGACCCTCCATTCACATATTTCTGTATCAGCCGCTGAGATCTAAATAACGGTCCTTCCCCTTCGCCCTGTTTCCTGTTCTGGTTAACCAGACGGCCGTCTGACGTCGCAGCAGAGTGGATCTTCTGCTAAAACCATCACACATGCCACCGTTTGTGTCTTTAAACAGCAGCTCTGGGTAGCAGCGTGCATGTGATACGACTTCATTCAACATGCATGCACAGAAATACTAAACTAAACTAACCATAACACAAACAGCTACCATGAAGTTCAACTAGTCAACGGCATGTTAATATTCCAGATGCAACACATTCAAGACAATACAATCATGTTCACACTGCAATGTGTATTCTCACAATACTCCTTGTATTAATATTCATAGTGAATCTGAAGTAGCGGCAGATCTGTTCTTTTGTATTATGGCGTACATCTGAGAAACAAAAGGAGGGCGGGACTTGGTTCTATGCATCAATTGATTGCATGTTGAGATGTGGGCGTGGCACTTAAAAATGGAGGTGGATCTGATCGTGAATGTAAGATTACAATCTTTCATTTCATTTCATTTACATGCAAATGAAATGGTTTCACTGGAAGACTGATAATAGAAATATATTTTAAAATATTTCATCTTGAATGTTTTGATTAAAAAAATTTAAATTACTTTTCATTTAATTTCATTTTAATTATAAAAATGAATTAAAAATAAAAAAGTAAAAAATGAAGCATATGCATGCATGAATCGTTCACAATAAGACTATTAACATGCATTAAAAAATAAATGGTGAATTTTCCTTTCATGCCAATTTTTGTTTTTGTGTGTGTGTTCATTCATATAATTTCCTACAGTGCAATGAATGAAAAAGTAGATCATCTAAACTGTTTCACTGGAAAATTAATAATAAAAATTTAATTATAAAATTTCTAATTTTAATTAGAATAAATTTTTTATTTATTTTATTTTTTATTTTTAATGCAAAAAGCAACTAAACAATTAAGTAAAAAATTAAACAGATGCACGCATGAATCAACTACTAACATGCATTAAAAAGTAAATATGGTGAATTTATTTAATACCGACTTCATGTGTTCATTGATATAATTTTCAATGAATGAGGATGCTAAATAATCTAAATAAGTATTTTCTCAGTGAGGCCGCTTCTATGAGACGTCGTACTGGACAAAAGTGAACTGAGCAAGAAAGACTGATACAAGAAACTGATCATGTAAATCTCTCTCATGCATTTGTGGCACAACCCTTATCAACCGCATCTGTGACAAGCAGCTGATCACCACAGACAGGACGTTCACACACACACACACACACACACACACACACACACACGACGCGAACACATCCTCAGTGCAGACAGAAACAGTCAAAGAGTGTTTGATCAATCTAGAGCAGTCATTTAAAGAAGCATCCTGGGTCAATGGGAAATACGGCTTGTAACCCACACTGTAAAACTTTACTGTAAATTTACAGGCATTTTCTAACAGTATTATACTGTATTTTTATAAAACAGTAGCATTCTGTATATTTTACAGAATGTCTGTAAATATACAGAAGTTTTCTGTTTTCAGCCCGCTAAATTTGTAATACAGTACCATACTGTAAACGCATTGCATTGTGGGATATATTTATTTCGCGCTCAATTCAAATGTGATGTGATCTCCAAAGAAGAAGAAATGTGAACAGTGTATTACAGGCAAACTAGATTCGTCAGCGGGAATTAATTGAACAAAATAATTATTCGCGTTATTAAGATAAGCCAGTGGTTTGTGAATCTGTGCGTAGATAAGCTTTGTGAGCTTCGTTTCGCGTTTCAAGCGTTAGTGCCTGTGACGCAGCAAACAATGGACGACGCTGCCTGAGCAGACGCGGAGATAATTTGTCATCTGAATCATCTAACCTGTGCCTGAGATGATGCTAATCGACTGGAGCATGAGAAGATGGATTAATGTTCGACTAAGTATCGATACGGTAAGCTTGTCTTTTTTTCATTCACATTTCTACATTGTTTCCACGCATGGTTTGATTTTGGGAACGTTAAACTTAACTTAAATCCCGAGTTAGCAATTCACTTGGGTAAAATTGGTTTTATATTCGCACATTCACAACATTCACATATTTCCGCGTTCAATAACTTTCTAATTATTTGTGCAATAAAGTTATTTTTGCGGACTAAGCCAGAGCGCGCACACACACGTCACACACCGGATGCGTGCGCGCACTCAGATCACTTGGACATGGTTGTGTACAAGAGGTAAAAAACTGTATAAATACTGTTCATTTTCTCACACAAACCGCTCGTTTCGTGTCTTAGGCCATCAATGTGTAGTTACGATGGGGAATTGTTTAATTTGGATTTCTCTGTGCATGTTCTTTTTCCCTCTTATAGAGACAGTGACCTATACCTGCCATTATATGACTGACAAGCTAGAACGATTTGACCTAAACATATCAAAATTGGATCTACTGAAGAAAAAAAGACACCTACATCTTGGATGCCTTTGGGGTAAGCTGATAGATACCAAATTTTAATTTCAAAGTGAACTATCCCTTTTAAGATGTTTATGCACACCTTCCTTTAATCCAACAATCAAAAACAACTTAAATAGCAAATAAGACACACATTCACATGACCTGCTTCTGATTATTATTTTTTTATTATTATTATTTTTCAGGCTGAACAATCTGATGAAGATCCGGTGCTAATGTAAGTGCTTCCCATTTGTAGTCCATGTTAAAAAATGTCAGTTCTATGATCGTGCTTTTTAATGTGTTATAATTTTGCCAGCACATGAAAATCCATAGTCATGTTCCTAATGCTTATTTCAAAAGTAGTATTCCTGATTGCTTCCATGTCTTCCATGGTCCTACAGCTGCTCCCACACTTGCAGAAATTAGATGGCCTTACCCTTCAAGCAGATGTAAGTAGAGATTACTTAAAGCATGTTGCAAATAAATGTGATTTGTTATGTCTTGGTTCTGTTAGTGATGGTTGTGCTGTCTTCTTAAAAATTGTTTCAGGTATTCACCACTCAATCTGATGTCCAGCAGTGTCTACATTTGCCAGAGAACACAACCTATAATTCTTGGTAAGTAAACAGTAAAGGTTTAGTACACCCTAAAATGAACATTAAGTCATCATTAACGCTATGGAAGCATATGGGTAGCAAAATTCAGTTTGAAATAATTTCAAATTCAGTTAGTAATATGCAAAATGGCAATGCATTTCTGTATTTTAATTGACATTTTACCCTAAATGTGCAAAGTTTAGTGCAAAATGAAAATGGAAATTCAGTTATATAATTTACATATGATATTTTCTACAATTGTGCATCCTGTTGCCAAGCCCTGCCTTGATGTAGCCTAAAGATTGACAGGTCGGGGGTGTGTTGCATTTTCAAATACATTTCGAATGCATTTTCAAATCCACATTGACTTTATATTCATCATGGGGTATTAAATGAAAATGCAATTGAAACGTCTTATATATGAGTGTCAATGCATTTAAGAAAAATAAAAGATATTTTAAATTACAATTTTTCTACCTTTTTACTGCACCTTTGGATCAGAATGCATTCTGAAATTACAATTATCATGTGGTATTATGATGTAAAAACAGTTTTTGCTTGGACATGTTAAACATCTAATCAATTTGGGTAATACATTTTAATTTCCATTTTGCAACTTATAAAGCATTAAAATATGTTTTTAATTTGTGTATTAAAACTAGTGTAGGAAATGGCAAATGTAAATTTTATAATTTAAATAAAATTTATGTGATATACAATAAAATACATATGTGCACTAAATATTGCACATATGTATAAGAAAATGTAAATTGAAATATCACCATTTTACGTATTGCATTTCAATTGAATTTTGCTACCCATATGCTTCCATGCACCCTGGTGTTGTTCTAATGCCCTATGACCTTCTTTGTTTTTTGGACCACTAAAGGAGAATAATACAAAATAAATAAAAAAAAAGCCTGCTCACGCTTGTCCATATAATGGCAGTGATAGTGACCAGCATCAAGATACAATAGTATCACAGAATGTTCATATGCAACATGTCATGTATTCTAAGTGTTCTGAGGGAATGCAATATTGTTTAATGAAAATCCTTACACTGACATTGGTCTTTTGTGCTCGACTGTGCATTCATGAGATACTATTATTATGCAGTTCACAGCTATAGTTGTGAACCCTGTAAATGGGATTTCCCTGCACATATTTCAGATTTAGTTTAATAGTTATGTTGAGTTGAACTATGTATAGACAACTAAACAGAACTGCAATGGAACCCACAATAGTTTATTTGAAGTATTTTCTTTCTTTTTTTATTTTCAGGTCAATCTCTAAGCAACCAGCGGTAAATGTTGAGCAGCCCAACTTTGTCTCTGGCCTTGCAGTGCTGTTTGTATTATTGTATGATTTCAACCTCCAGTATCAGGAAGAGGTGGCATGCACCCTTGCGACTGAGGTTAGCATATTTGCCATTGATATATATATGATAGAGTGAATTGTCACTAACTTGTTTTGACAGTATTTGTAAAGTACTTAAGTATATTTTAACAAATATTTTATACAGTTGATTAAAGAGCTGAATGACATATTGCATATTTAACATTATCATGTAGTCATGTAATCACATCGTAAGTGTTGCAATTCTCTGTGCTGTCTCACAGAACTCACTTCTGTGAGATGCTGTGTGTGTATGTGTGTATTAGATATATATATTAGACATATACATAATGTTCACTTTTTTTCTTTTCTGTCTTTTAGATGCTTTCTCGACATCAGCCCTGCATGTGCATCAAAAACCAAGAAAGGAAAAGTGACTTACAAGAAGACTGGACATGTTGTGTAAAAAAAGAACAGTACTGTAAACCCACAGGTTTCCTCTCTTCTGAAAGACTTTTAAAAATATATTTCTGAAAAACCTTTCCATTCTTTAAAAGTAAATAAGATTACTGTATTTTGAATTACTTGCTAATTGTTAATTGCATTTTACATGTTTTATATTTAAAAGAAAAAGGAAAAAAAAAACTACAGCTGGCATTTCAGCCAGTAAATTCATATAAGGCAATTGCCTGGTCTTTTCTTCAAAATAAATAAAATGTTTTAAAACTCAGAAAATATTATTCTCTATTTTTTTGTGAATACTGTTATGAAAAAGTATATTTTTAATTTTGTAAATCCAAGAGTACTGAAATAAAAGCAGGATTTACAGTATTCCCTGTAAAGAGCACAGTGTAATACTGTAAAAAAAAGTTATATAACAGTATAATACTGTATTTCGTAAATACAGTACAGAACTGTAAATGTTGTGTACAGTAGTAGTACTGTAAAAATACAGTATGTGGCTGGCAACCCAGCTGCCAGTATTATACTGTAAATTTACAACGAAAAGTTTTACAGTGCATTTTTCTAAACTAATGTGACATAATTCAGAGTGAAACAGGACATTTGAGGAGAAAAAGAAATGGATTAATTTATGTGGACTTGATTGGATGGTGAAAAGATCTCTATATGGCAGACGACAACGCTGACGTTATTAAAATTTGAATGAAAAATTATTTTATTGGTAACAGTTTACAATATGGTTTTATTTGTTAACTGTGCTGCATTAGTTAACTTAAACTGAAAATGACCCAGTGTTATTTCATATCATTGATATACTATTATAGTTTTTATTAATATTTTGAATCAGTTTTTATATTTCTATTTTCATTTTTGTTTTTTAAAATAGTATTCATTAATTTTTATTTAGTTCTATTTAGTATTAGTTATAATTTTTTTATATTTTATTTCAAGTAACTTTTATTTTTTTAGCATGTAACAAAAATGTTTTTAATTTTAGTTTCAGTTTTAGTTAACTGTAATAAACCTGCAATGAATAATACTTCTAAAGCATTAGGAGTAATTTATATAATTTGTATATTTAATTAATTTATTAATTATTATAAATGTATTTACTTATTATTCATGCATTATTATTATTATTATTATTATTATTTTGACATTTAGTAATACATTATTAAAATGCAATATAATTGTCTAAATTAAAATTAACTAATGCACTGTGAATTAACATGAAATTATATTCATAAAAACAAAAAATAACAGTGAATGCTTTAAAAAATATATTGCTCATTGTTAGTCAGCTATACACTGCAATTTAATTTCAAATAATTTATATGATTAATTTTATATTAATTTTACCAATTTCTTATTTTTAATAAATGTATTAATCATTAACTTATTTATTATTATAACTTTTAGCAACACATTATTAAAATGCAATAAAGTTGCATGAATGCACTGTGACATTTTTACTAACATTAACAAAAAATAATAAATGCTTTTAATATATTGCTCATTGTTGGTTCATGTTAGCTAATGCACTAACTAATCTTAACTACCAATTTTATCTTTTGAATAACATCGCTTATGAAATATTCTCAGTAAGAAGCATTGAAAGAGTACGGTAAATAGGGTGAATTTATGATCGTGTGGATTGTGTAGGAGTTCAGAAACAAGCTCAAAATGTCCCAAGTCTTTGAGGGAAACTCCAGATTCAGGCGATCAAATGAATCTTTGATGCTTTATGAACTCTGTCAGCACTCTTGAGGCTTTAGTGACTTGTTTACTAGCTTCTGCGATCTGAAGGGAAGCCTTGAGCTGCTCTGTTCTCTCATGTAAATCACTCTACCTCTGTTTGTTTTCTGAAGCTAACGCTCAGCACGCCATCAGAGCCGATCGATACACGCTAAAGCACCAACGTACCTCGCTTGTGGAGCCATCCCTCCTTCACGATCACCACATCCGTCGTCATGCTCTCCGGCGGCAGGCCGTCAGTCTATCCAGATCCGCAGAGTGCTTCGATCCGGCCAGCGTAAAGCCTCTTCACACGGGTCGCCTGCGGGAGAACGACCAGCAAACTAGTTTAAAACCAATTAAACCAGTGCTGTTCATCACATCTAAACACTTAAAGGGACAGTTCACCCAAAAATTTACAGCATTTACTGAAACTCATGTATGAGACTCCAGTCCCCATTCACTTTCACTGAAATGTGTTTCCATAGTATGGAAGTCAATGGGTACCGTCAACTGTCATTCTTCAAAATATCTTCATTTTGAGTTCAATAGAAAAATAGTAAATGATGGCAGAATTATTTCACCCTCAAATTGTTACACGATGGTCCCCATTGACTTCCATAGTATGGAAAAAAAAAACTACGTAAGTCAATGGCTACCGTCAACTGTTTGGTTACAAACATTCTTCAAAATGTCTTTTTTATGCTTAACAGAAGAAAAAAAAATCTGTCAGCATTTACTGAACCTCAAGCTGTTCCAAACCTTTATGAGTTTCTGGTCCCCATTGGTTTCCATTGTATTTTGTTTCCATACTATGAAAGTCAATGGGTACCAGCAACTGTTTGGTTACCAACATTCTTCACTACATCTTCTTTATAAATAAACTCATACAGCTTTGGAACAACTTGACAACATTTGTATTGTTTGGTGAACTGTCACTTTAAATAAATCAGGGAACTAATAAAACAGAAACACTTTCCAGACAAACAAAATGCAAACAAAACTCGAGGCAAATGCGTAAAAATTCAACAGGATTATGTTTATAAAGCTCCACCTGTGTTGTTTGACGAATGCATGATCCGATATTAAACAATTATTTTAAAAGTACACTGAGTACAATGAAACATCGATTCAAAATAAAACTTTTAGGTTTTAACGGATGATGAAACATGTAGAAACTCCTATTGAATCAAAACACTGATATTTAGAATTGGAATTTAGACATTTTAACCATCTTTATTGAAACAAATTAATACTTTTATTCATCAAGGACACATTAAACTGATTAAAAGTGACAGTAAAGATTTAGAAAAGATTTCTATTTCAAATAAATGCTGTTCTTTTGAACTTTCCATTCATCTGTGAATCCTGAAAAAAATATGCATCATTTATCGACAAAAATATTGTGCAGCACAACTGTGTTCAACATTGATAATAATCAGAAATGTTTGTTGATCAGTAAATCAGTATATTATTATGATTTCTGAAGATCATGTGACTGAAGACTGGAGTAATGATGCTGAAAATACAGCTGCAGATCACAGAAATACATTACAGTTTAACACATATTCACATAGGAAACATGTATTTTACACTATAATAATATTTCATGATTTTTGCTGTATTTTTGATCAAATAAATGCAGCCTTGATGAGCAGAAGAGACTTGTTTTTAAAACATTATCATTAAGTGCGAAGTCATTAAGTGACTTAACCCTTCTCTGTGATAAAACCAACACAACTTTCAGTGCCTTATATTGCTGTTTTATAAAACTTTAACAACAACATGATAAAAGGTTCTAATGCTCATTAAATATCTAAATGTATTAACAGCAGTCAGAATTCAGACTGCATTGCGTTGAAGTCGATCTGTCCTTTTGAAAACCTCACTGACACATATTTGATACGCTCTGAGTCAATCAGCGATCGAATTATTACAATTCACTCTCCACAACAACAACTGCTGCACGTCTGCAGCGCTCGACCGACTTTAGCGCAGAGATAATGTGACACAGTATCGCGCTCACTGCAGAAACCACCACTTCCTGTGCTAAAGGAAGGAAAGACAACTTTAAAAGTTGGCACCATCGTAAATAAACACAAATACGTTGACCAGAGACTGCCTGCTTTACAGGAACTCAATTATTTACAATAAACAAAGACGGATCACAACAGCCACAGTAACGGAGTCACCCGTAAACAACGGTACGAGATATTTGCTCTGTTCTAAATCTAGTGTGCCGCCTACATAGACAGCTACCTTCTTATAGCATCATCATACATTTAGAGTGAAAAAAATATCAAACAAATAGGTACTACTTACAAAAAAAAAAGCAAGGAAACCCTTTGCACTGCTAGAAACTTCCACAAATAACTGAGAATGACTGAAACAGTATTTTTCTTGTAAAACATACACCAATAATCTGTACTTACAACTTCAAAATGTCTTTTTTACAGTGAATGAGTGCAGGATCTACTTTGAAACACTGACTAAAATTGCTTGTAAATTTCATAAAAATGCAAGTAACACATTGAATTAAACATGAAATTGTGAAGTGAATGATTAGTTGAGTAGTATTTCCGTTTTTCTACTTCACAACTTCATGTTTAATTCAATGGAGTATTATCAGTTACTAATATAATTAGTTACTAATCTTTTATCTCTAACTTTTCATTTATATATTTTTATTTATAACTTTTATTAAATTTTAAATTATTTGCAGTCTACAAAAAATATATATAATATATAAAATAATAAATAAAAATATTTGGCACACAATTACTGAGTAAAATACTTTTAAAATGTAATCTGTTATATAATTTTAGAATGTAATCATAGTGTTTGGTTAATGAGTTTAATGGATATTATGTTAACGAAATAGGGGGAAAAAATTAGACTGAATTAGTTTTTTTTTTTTTTTTTATTTACCCCAATAATCTTTTGTATATTTACAAAATACAGCACATGCAATCGCTGGAAAAAATGTATATATCGTACATCAAATATTAATAATGAAACAATTTTTTATTTAAAAAAATATGTTTTTTATGTGGTTAAGTTTTTATTATAATTTTTTCATATGCTATTATTTATAATAAAAACTTTTTGCATTTAAAAAAAAAAAAATAATATATATATATATATATATATATATATATATATATATATATATATATATATGTATATATATATATATATATATATATATATATATATATATACACACAAAATAAAATATAAACAAAATAAAATGTAAGTTTCATTATTATTTTTTGATAAACTTTTTATATACATGTAAATATAATATTATCCAAAGCATCCTAAGATGCACCTCATAAAATTGGTTGATTTATAAGAGAGTTGTCACATGTTTTGATCACTACATCATTCCCATATTTAAAAATACTCTTACAATTTAATCAGTTACATCATTTTAGAATTTTAGAATTATAATTTTAGTTCATGTGTTAGTGGATATTACGTCTGCAAAACAAAACAAAAATTAAATAAGCGATGCACAGCTAACAAAAACAAAGATGGAAGCGAGAATGTTTTGGCCCTGAGCAGCAAACCCAGACCTGATTTTCAACATGAGCTGAGTGTTATTACTGCAACAGTCCACACACACACACACACAGCGAGTGGATGGCACACAGCCAGAGCTGGCCGTCTGAATGAACCCAATACCCTGCTCGGGGTCACATGATCTGAGGCCCTTCACTTGCCGTCCCACCCTGATTAAAGTCATTCATGATTGCGCTAGCTTCTGTAAACTCAGGCTCCATTCAATGCAAATGAGAGACATGCAGTCAGGTGGTTAACCGATTAGAATATGAGTGGATAAAACCTCATTTACAGACTCATATAGAACACTAAACAGACTCGTGCTTCTGTTTTTCAAGCCCACATTTAATATTCTGCTTGACATTACAGCGTAAAGTCTCCAGGAGCGAGCAGAAGTGCGATCTCTCCAATCAGACTAAAACAAGCAGGCAAGATCAGTATATGATGTGATTCTGCTTCAGACTGATTCCAGCGGCTCGAACTCATCTGCGCTGCGACCGCTAACATGCACAATACGCTTGACTGTGTCCGAGAGTTTCTGCATTCTTGACATTCTGCATGTTACTGGTGGCACATTTGCGTCGAAGACGTCTCGCTGAAGAATGTAAAACATTCCCTCAGCATCTTCATCCCTCATCCGCCCACATGTCACATGACGAGGAGAGACTCCTCACTAACGGCTCATGACCAGTGTTTGCATGAGAAGATGTCCAGGCCTCAGTTAGATGTGACTGTTATAAATGTCCAGAAATTATACAGAACCAGTCAAACGTTTGGACATACTTGACTGATTATAAAAACCTTTTGATCTGTCTATCTATCTTTCATACATCAAAAATTTTGATTTTTAATTTTTTTAAAATATACATATGCCTATTTAATTTTTTTCCTTTTTATCTTTAAATAGTACATCAAAAATTATTTTAGATAAGTTTAGATAAAAAAAAAACGTTTTTATGTACTATTTAAATATTTTATATAGAGAGAGATCTAATACATCTATTTAATATAGCTTTCTATATATTTTATCTGTAAATAACAAAACTGTAACAAACATGAATAAAAACTTTCAGTTTGCAAATAAGTATAAGTTTTAAAATGCATTTTTATGTACTATTTAAATATTGCACATTATTAAATGTATATATATATATATATATATATATATATATATATTATATATACATAATGTACATTTTTATTTTTATGTATTGACTAGTTTTATATATGTACAATATAAAATCTAAATATTAAAAAATTAACAAATTATCTATCTAGTGTACATTGTTTTTTTTTCATTTTTATTTAATATACTATTTGAAGCAGAAGGATGATATTTATGAAGCTACATGTTTGAATCACATAATCAGTCCCATACTTCACTATTTCTCTAAAATGTGATGCAGAACGAGTATGTGTGGAAGCTTTGGTACTGTACACCCAACCCAAGGCCCTGATTTAATGCTCCACAACAACCTATAATCAAAAACAATCAAGAATCAAAGACTAAACAAGCCTGAAGTAAACAAGATCCATCATGATTAGATGAAGTCACAGCACAGAACCACAAATCAGCTAAAGTAGCGCTTGTGTGAGTGTTTACAGTCAGGATCCTCTCATTATACTGTCAGCATCTTCAGCTCCAGTCATGTGACCTTTGACAGATACGACCCTCTCTACAGACAGACTTTAACATTAGAATTCACTTATACATGTTCATATCCAATTCATCCATTTCCATATTACTCCAGCGCTCTTCAAAGAATACATATATATATATATATATATATATATAGTAGTACTGTGGTAACTAGTGCTAGTCAGCTCTGAACACAAGCACCTCAGATTACAGTGAGATCAAATATTAACAGGAAAACAGATACAGACACACCGTCTCTGAGTCCGTTCAGCACATGTCGTTTGTAAACACAGCAGGGCTGTCACGTCCAGAGACATCGGGGTGTATAGAGAACGGCAGAGAACGACGAGAGAAACATTGGAACGTTCGAATATTGCTACATTTAAACATTGTAGCGTTTGGCCTGAGCGTGCGCGCGCTTAAAGTGACACAAAGTAACAACTAACAGATGAATAAAGAGACGAATAAAGACGCTCCCGCGCTTCCTAATCTAGAGATCACCGCTTTAACCAGCAGCTAAACTAGTACTTCCATTTACCCCGTGTGGGGCGGCGGTTTCATTTGACAGTTCGAGTCTTTTATTTTAGGCCTCTGAGAGAGAAATAACCGCATCCTATTGAGCGCAGCAGAGCTTCAATAACTGAGATCAGACTGAACGAAGAGACACTTTACCGAGACGGGTTTCACTGAGGGCTCCGGTGCATTGCTGTGGAGGAGCTCGCTGCTTCGGTTGCTACTTTAATCCCGCAGAAAACAGGTAAAAGTATGTTGATGAGCCCGAGCGTGTCCTCGCCTCTCCTCCACTATACTCCCCACAGTTAGAGACTCCAGCCTGCGGAGAGAGTCCGGCGAGAGCGGCGCGCTGGGTCCTAGAGCCCGCCCTACACTCACACTGACAATATACTACAGTACAGTACAGTACAGTACACCACAGTATACTACACTACACTCCCCACAGCGAGAGACTCCAGCCTGCGGAGAGAGTCCGGCGAGAGCGGCACACTGGGTCCTAGAGCCCAAAGCACACTCACACTGACAATATACTATACTACACTAAACTACACTATAGTACACCACAGTATACTACAATACACTACACTACACTATACTACACTACATTACAGTATACTACATCACACTACACTACAGTATACTGCAATACAGTATACAACACAACATTACACTACACTACATTACAGTATGCTACACTATACTACACTACAGTATACTACACCACACTACACTACAATATACTACACTACATTACACTACAGTATACTGCACTACACTACATTACACGACCCTACATTATACTACACACTAGACTACAGTGTACTACACCGCACTACACTACAGTATACTACACTACATTACACTACAGTATACTGCACTACACTACATTACACTACACTACAGTATACTACACCGCACTACACTACAGTATACTACACTACATTACACTACAGTATACTGCACTACACTACATTACACTACACTACAGTATACTACACACTAGACTACAGTATACTACACCGCACTACACTACAGTATACTACACTACATCACACTACAATATACTGCACTACACTACATTACACTACCCTACAGTATACTACACACTAGACTACAGTATACTACACCACACTACACTACAGTATACTACACTACATTACACTACAGTATACTGCACTACACTACATTACACTACACTACAGTATACTACACACTAGACTACAGTATACTACACCGCACTACACTACAGTATACTACACTACATCACACTACAATATACTGCACTACACTACATTACACTACCCTACAGTATACTACACACTAGACTACAGTATACTACACCACACTACACTACAGTATACTACACTACATTACACTACAGTATACTGCACTACACTACATTACACTACCCTACATTATACTACACACTAGACTACAGTATACTACACTACATTACATTAAACTATACTATACTACAATACACTACACTATACTGCACTACATTATGCTACAGTAACAATATGGGGGGGGGGGGGGGGGGGGGGGGTAAAGTGCCCTTGCGGACCGGTGACCCTGGTCTGCAATTTCTGTCGAGGGTAGGGGTGTTCGATATGACGATTTTTGATCGTGTACGATAAAATTGTCTCCAAGATCTGCTTTTTTGAAGAAATATCGTAGCATCCTGCTGCAGTGCACATTCTATCATCTGCAGTTCTGGCGCCGCCATCTCTATGCACTGTACAACGCGACATACATTCACCTCAGTGTTAACTCAGCGATAGAGTTACTCTCACGGGACACTGCACTTATTCACAATCACAAAAGTACATTATTTGAATGTGCTTTAAAACGTTTCATTCACGCAGTGGTCAGACATGCACTTTTTTTCTGAGCACATACACCCAAAGCGCGCGCACGAAAAAACCCGTCAAACAGCGCCTGATTACTGAACTAAGTTATCTTTTGTGCTAATACTGTCAAAACACACAAGGTTTATGTATAGACTCAGTTGGTTATGTATAAAATGAAAGTAAACAGCTGAGAGAAACTGATGTGTGTCTGTATATTTGATGGGAGCAGGTCTTAAAGGGACAGTACTAAACATGCTGCCGACTGTAATTAAAGGGATAGTTCACCCAAAAATTGTATTTCTGTCATTATTTACTCACTCACGCGTTTTCCCAAACCTGTATTATTATTTTTTTCTTGTGTTGAACACAAAAGAAAATATTTTGGAGAATCTGGGTAACCAAACAGTTGCTGGTCCAGATTGGCTTTGATAGTAGGGAAATCCTATGGAAGCAACTGATTGGTTTTCCATATTCTTCAAAAGAGCATTTATGTTTAACAGAAGAATGAAACTCATTGAGGTTGAAAACAACTTTTGATTGAGTAATCTACACTATTTTTATTTTTGGGTGAATTATTCCTTTAATGTTAATAAAACACCAAACACAAAGAGAAAAATCACTCACTATTCTTGACTGAAAAACTTTAATACAGTTGCTTTAATAGGAATCAGTCTATCTAGTGTTTTATTTTTATATTTGTTCATTCAATTTCTTGAATGGTCCTGCTAAATACACCTATTGCACCTGAAAATAAAACACTGTTTGTTTTATTTGTATATTGTGTGTATTTGTAATATATATCTTTGTTCTCATTTTTTAATAACAAAGATGAAATAATGACAAAGATTTTTTTATCTTCACCCTCTTTGGCCTAAATATCGACCATCCATTTTTATATTTTGATACCTTAAAAGGCTGCGTTTATAATAGGGAAATTAGTTTGGGTGTAATGCTCAAACAACTTGCAAAATAGAAAAACCAACATGATAAAGAATCGTGATAAAATCATGAATCGTGATATAAAAAAAAAAAAAAAAAAAAGTGATATTATATTTTTGCCATATCGCCCACCCCTATAGCCGAGGGGGACCAAACCCATCACCCAGTTCAGTTCATCCACATTGATCTTTCATTTCATGTGAATAATTCACAAAAGTCTAACCTTCCAACAGCCTTTCAACTTTTGTTTATTTTAAATATTAACTAAGAAGGCATTTTATAAATTAATTTTTTTATATATTTATTCCTTTTTTTACATGCATATTTAATTTTATATAAAAACTATTAATGTTTTATCAAGAAAATATGTGATTTAATTTTCTAGACAGTTAAACTATGCTTTTTATTTTATATTTTATTTTATTAATTTTAATTCATTTTAAATATTAACTAATAATATATTTATTGCATATTTTAAACCTTTTTTGTATTTAGTTATTTATTTTTTTAGTTATTTAATTTTTTTATATAAAAATTGTTACTGTATGACAAAGATAATGTGCAATTAAGATTTGAGTGCTACAGCACGTTTCTGGAGCTTAACAGTATCAATTTTTAACAAGAGTATAAAAACTATAATGTTTTTTATTTTAATTTTTATTTATTACAATATTAATTCTTAATAATGTTTATTATTTCATTTTTTTTTATTAAATATATATCTAATGTTATACAGAAATTGTTACTGTATGACAAAGATAATATGTGCAAATAGGATTTTAGAGCTACAATGATTTTCTGAAGAGTTAACAAGCTATAATGTTTTTAATTCACTTTTTATTTACATCTATTTTAAATATTAATAATAATATATTTGATCATTTTAGATTTTTTAATATTTTTATTTATTTTTAATTATATGTATATCTATATTTACAGCAAGGTTCTGGAACTTAACAGTATGAATTGTTCACAAGAGATATGAACACTGAGCTAAACAGCTTATTTTGTTCCACAGAGGACAGAAAGTGATAACATGATCCTATAAGGATCTCCTGCATCCCACTTGATCTGATGATAAATCTCCAGTGGAAATCCAGAGCTGGGAAGCCAGTTTTGTGTGTGTGTGTGTGTTTGTGAATGGCATGGACAGGCTGGCCAGAGGACAGCAGAGGAATGTGATGCTTTTGTCTGTCTGGGAGAAGAGAGGCTCAGGCTGGAATGCCATTGATGAGAACGGACAGAAACAAACGAGCCTCCAGGAAGTTTTCTCTCGCTCTAGCTCTCTGTGAGAACCTCTCGCTGTCATTCTGAGGCGCTCTCAGACGCTCTGGTCCCATGAACACAACCACTGCATTGTGTAAGCCGTAAACGCCGTCCACAAACTACAGCCGACCTCCCTCTCCGGATGAGTGAATGAAACACATTCCTGCTTACATCCGAGTCTGAGAAAAATCATTGTGTCTGTGCTGATGTCAGTCAAACAACCCATTATAGTCCTCTTTGTTTACTGTTGATTCAAAAAGCACTTTCACTAACCTGTGAAACAATAACAAACTATTTGAAAAAAAATAATAATTTGTGATTTAGCTACACTCTTAAAAGAAAAGATCAAACAAAAATGAAAATTAGCTGTAAATGTGCTCACCCTCAGTGCTATCTGAGATCAGGATGAGTTTGTTTCTTCATCAGGTTTGTAGAAATGTGTCTCTGCATCAGTGTCTCAGCAATGGATGCTCTGCAGTGAATGGGTGCCGTCAGAATGAGAGTCCAAACAGCTGATAAAAACATCACAATAATCCACACCACTCCAGTCCATCAGTTAACATCTGGAGAAGATAAAACCTGAAGACATTTCCATAATCCATAATAATGCTTCCTCCAGAGCAAAAGTCAATATTTCCAGAGCAATATTTGTTTAGAGCTGTTTTGGACTGTTTTCACATATTTTAGCCAGTTTGAACTTTGAACATCTTAAAAATGGATTTGTTTCTTACAAATATGCAGCGTTTGTCTTCAGAAGACATTAACTGATGGACTGGAGTGGATTATTGTGATGTTTTGATCAGCTGTTTGGACTCTCATTCTGACGGCACCCATTCACTGCAGAGCATCCATTGCTGAGACACTGATGCAGAGACACATTTCTACAAATCTGTTCCATTTATGAACCATTTATGGTTTCCCAAATGAACAGTTCTTAAATGTATTTCTTAGTATGAAGAAACTTAAAGAACCTTTTTTACAATGAAGACCGAAAGTAAAATGCCAATAAAAAAAACCCCCTTTATTTTAACTATTCGAATTGTTAGATAAAACTAGTTCATATCCAGTGTGAAAGAGCAGCCCAGACGAACTAATACAAGAGGAATCCACACATCTGAGTATTGTAAGAACAGCCTGCTTAACCAGTCCTTTAGAGAAGCTTCAAATGGCCCTTTCAAAGCGTTCGACAGCTGGAGTTTGGGCAAAAGGTGACCTGAACAGTTGCAGAGGCCACGAGATGAGCAGCTGCAGCTCCTGCTCACGTCTGCACTGCGTCTACAGGATCAACAACAGTTTGAGTGTTCGTACGGAAGAGCCATCCCAAAATAGCCCTGTAACTATGTTCTTCTGCTGCTTCTGCTGGGGGTTGGATTTTTCCTACATTTTTCATTGAAAATGATCAGCTATAATTAATCGAACATGAATTTGGGAATGTATCAGTGTTTTGTCTGTGTCTCTTTTGCTACATGAACAAAACCTGATGCCCATGTTCTCCAGCTTGATTAGAGACGATCCAAAGAGCATCTTGAGCTTTTGTGTAAGAAAGAAAATCTGATCGTCTATACAAAGAGGCACATGAATAGGAATTTGAAAGAATAATAATAAAAAGTTTTGATAATCAAAAAAAAATAATTAAAATGGTTTTAAACTATTTTTTAAATAATTTTTAGTTATATTTATTTTAAATTATTTTATGTTATTTATTTTTCAGAATCCTAAATAGCTTCGTTTATGTTTGTCCAAGTGTAATTAGTGTAATTGTCCAAGTTCAAATATTATTATTGATTTTGTTGTATGAACAGAGTAACTTTTTGGGTGAAAATAGTTAGACTGTAGTGCGAGTCAGTGCCAAGACATTCCAGCTCAGAGCAGGATTAGCTTTGATTAGATCCCAGCAAACGCTCTCCTAGCACACAACACATCAGCGCTCTCAACAAAGACCACAGGAGGAGGGGCAGCTTCTCAAAAGACCTCTAATTATACACTTAAATGCATTGAAAGAGAGGAATGCATTTAGGCTGGACGGGTTTGAGAGGATTGTTGCAATTTGCAATCTTAAAAATAACTTTAGCATCTAGAGCCCTCTCCAAAAAAACACTTCATTTTCTAGAGAAAGAGAACAGTCTCATATTGGTGCTCTTTAGTTTAAGTTCCTCTTCACCTCACTTTGTGTTTGCAAATGTTTCTTATTTAAAGTTTTCTTCTAACCAAAAATGCACCGTGTTATGGTTAAAAAAGCTTATTATGTTAATTTAAAAAATGCATTTATAATTTTGAAATGAACCCATTAAAATCAGTTCATATCAAATTAAAACGTTGTATATTTAGATATTGTAACTTGTGAATAAACCAAAAAAAAAAAATACTAAATAATATTTTTAATGCACAATCTCAAGATATAAAAAACATGTATAATTGTGAAATGAACCCATTTTATAAAATGAAAGCAGATAGTGTAACTTGTGAATAAACCCCAAAACATAAAATATTGCAAAAAAGAAAAGAAAATGAAACAAACATATAGGCTACCGGTATTATACATATATATATATATATATATATAGCTATAGTTAATTTTAACTTTATATTCATAACTCTTTATTTCTTTTATTTTATTTGAACAAAAATGAATGGTCTTTTATGAATGCAGAGTAACACAGCTGTCTTTCAAGTGAACACTGCTACTTACTGCCCCAGTGTGAGTTTGTCCTGAAGTACAGTACACTGGTGTTATCGCGAGACTGGACCATTAACAACCTGCTTGACACCCACCCACACACACACACACACACACACACACACTCGCAGCGCGGAGCTTCACCCGCACCGGACTCGAGTCGCGCTGAGGAGCGGAAACACAGACTCAACATCTGGACACACACCATGAGAGCACGCGGCTCCATCTGAGGACACAGCGGTGAGTGCGTGCACGCTTTGATCTGGACTCCAATGTGACACAATGTATCCGCGGCGCGTTTGATCCGCGATTCTGTCCGCGTTCCGCCGCCGCTGCTCTTCACGACACCGACCTGAGCCACATCAGTTTACGAGATGATGTTTGCGCGTGAAATAAGGCATTAAAGGAGGAGAAAATCGCGTAAAAGTTCCGCGTAATTCGCCGCTGTCTTGTTCTCGCGAGTTTGTTTTAAAACAAAAGTGTCCTGTCATGAGCTCGATCGCGCTTCCAAAACTTTCAATCAGCGAGACGCGTCCGTATAAAGATCGCATTAGAATTATAACGCGTTAAAAAGCAAAAACTCAGAGAAGTTTGAGGTTCCTCAGAGGAACATATGGCATAAAGACACAGCTGGAGATTTGAGGCTGATGTCAGAGCAGCTGACTCTACCAGAACACACACACACACACACACACACACACTCCGCTCACATGGACGAGGTTGCGTTCAGTCGTCTGCTGCTCTGGATCTGTTCTTTTCATTGAGTTTCTGTGATGTTCGTCATGTTTGAGTTGGAGATGTGAGATGTTGTTTGCGCATGACTGGATTTACTCTCATTCACTGCTGCTGTTCGATGGGAAGCGCAAAGTGAAGATCAACCGAGAGAAGAGGGTATGTTGAGGTTTGCGATCTTTTATTTGTTCTAGTTTCTAAGCTTTTATCCACTGTCTTGAATTCATCTATATTTTGGCATGTACTGTAGCTGCGCGATGCAAAATCTCGAAAGCACGACTTCTTTTGAATGATATCGCTTTTGTTCGTCTTTGGTGTCTGTGTGCTGAATTAGAAGTAAAACAAACGATTCTTTTGTAGCCTGGGACTATAATCCTGGGACAGCTGTTTGTTGTGCATCTTTGAAACTCAATTCTAATGTCAGTTTTTGACAGATATACTGCAGCTGCGCGGTGCAAACATCATGGAAGGACCTGCTTTTTAATGGAGTAGGATATCTTTGGGGGTCTGTGTAGTGAATTAGAAGTCAAATAAAAAGTTTGTTTCATAGCTTATAATTCTGAGATTGTTGTGCATTAAAAAGCATCTTTGAAACGCACAAATGTCAATTTTTGACAGTCGGATATAATGTAATCTTGGAAGCACAACTCGTTTTTAATGTATAGGATATTGCATTTGTCTGTCTTCAGTGGTCTTTGTTGAATTAGAAGCAAAATAAATGATTTTTTTTGTAGATTGAAACTATAATTCTGAGTTCTGGGTTTAAAAAGCATCTTTGAAACCCACAATTACATGTCAGTTTTTGACATTTACTGAAGCTGCGCATCGCAAACATCTTGGAAGCACATCTTGTTTTTAATGTATTACGATATTGTATGCATATGTATGTTAAATTAGTAGTGAAATAAACTATTCTTTTGTAGCTTGAAACTATAAATCTGAGACAGCTGTTTGTTGTGCATTAAAAAGATATCAGTTTTTGACAGACATACTGCAGATGCATTGCAAACATCTTGGAAGAACAACATATATTACTTTTGTTTGTCTTTGGTGGGCTGTATATGTTGAATTAGAAGTGAAATACAAGATTCCTTTGTAGCTTCTGAGTTCTGAGTGTTTGAAATGCAACCAAATGTCATTTTTTTGACAGTCGATATAATGTAGCTGGATGAACTTTCTCAGAGGCCTTCAGTGTGTTTTCATGTTGAATTAGAAAGATTTTCTGTGAGATAAAACCTTTTTTCTTTTTGTTGTGCATTTTATATGATACAGATTGTTTCAAAGCAGCTTCGCAGGTAAATAGCATGCAAAAAAAAATCTTCTACATACATATGAGAAGCGCTAGAAGAAAGAAAGCAGCTGGGAAACCCACGGCTCGTGTTTGTAATGCAGAACACAGCGAGTTGAGTCTACTTTTGTTCGTCTCTGGCGGCCTGTAGATGCACCGTTGTGAATGGCTACCCGGTTTATTTAACATCCAGTTTTTCCTGTTTTCTGGCAGGTCACGCCATAAGAATGGAGTTCCCAGACCACAGCCGCCAGTTACTGCAGTGCCTGAGTCAGCAGAGACACCAAGGCTTCCTCTGCGACTGCACCGTGCTGGTGGGAGAGACGCGGTTCAAAGCGCACCGAGCCGTTCTGGCCTCATGCAGCATGTACTTCCACCTCTTCTACTGTGACCAGCTGGACAAAAGAGACGTGGTGCATCTGAACAGCGACATCGTGACGGCGCCGGCGTTCGGGCTGCTGCTGGAGTTCATGTACGAGGGAAAGCTGGAGTTCAGCGCTCTTCCGGTGGAGGACGTCTTGGCAGCGGCCAGCTACCTGCACATGTACGACATTGTGAAAGTATGCAAAGGAAAGCTGAAAGATAAGGAACAGAGCGAGGTGGAGTGCGTCGAGAAGGCAAACGGTCACCCAGACAGGTAATAGAGTGCATGTATATATACCCAGGTGAAAAAAAAGGACACTTCCATAAAATACTTAAAGTGCTCTATCTGCGCACTTAATATATACTAAAAATGATTCTTAAGGGGAGACACTGCAGGCAAAAGCATTGTTTTTTCATGCACCTGTCAAGATTTGGGGCCTTTTGGTTTTTCATGAAGTGTTTTGTCAGACTAGTGGAATGAAAACATTTTAAAGACACTGTTAAGAGTTTCATTTATAGCACTTTATCTGTTTGTGTCAATAGCTTTCAATTACAATACATATTTTTAAAGGTCGTTTTCTCATAAAACTCCATAAAACTCCACTTTAGTAGCACTTACACACACAAAACATTACATGTTTTATTCCTGTCTGTATCCTGAACGTTTTTACAGAGGGATTTGTTCATATATATAGTTTGCTTGATTATATACAACATTTTATTCTCCAAAAAACTGTGAAAATATATTGTAAGTATTTTCTGAATTACGGAGTGACAAAAATTAGATATCCAAACTTCTGTAAAAATATTTGACTTTAATATGTCAAAATATTAAACAAGAATTTTGAAACTGACTTCATCCAGATTTGAGAAATGTATGCAAATTAGTGCATATTTCATTAAATAATGCCTCATTTGCATATTTAAACCTAACATGTTTGCAATTATCAACGTAATCAATCAACTGGATAAGGCAATAACTATTAGTAAAAAAATGACCCTATTCACCTGCAGTGTCTCGCATGAAAACAAACTTGAGATCATCTACAACGGTGCTAATTTGAGACACCATGAATCTGAACTAAAATGCACTTTTAACATACTATCTCTGTATTAAATATGTGTTTAACCATCTATCATATACTAGTACACTCAAGAGTACTACTAAATACATTTTTGAAATACATGAGAGTATGTTAAAAGCACATTTTACTTCATCTTCATGGTGTCCCAAAATAGCACAGTTGAGTACACTTAGGTGATATTAAGTTAATCTAAAGAAGTACTAAATAATCTTTGTAGTATATTAAGTACAAAATTAGTGCGTGAACATAGAGCACTTTATAACTATATTATGGAAGTGTACTTTTTTCCACCTGGGTACTGAATGTTAAATTAGTAGTGAAATAAATGATTCTTTTGTTGCTTGAAACTTTAGATCTGGGCAGCTTTGGACAATGTTACCCATTCTCAATGGGAAAGTGCCCAAGCAATATTGCCCGGTGTGTTATCAGCATCAGACAGCTGTTTGTTGTGCATTAAAAAGCATCATTGAAATGCAATTAAAATGTCAGTTTTTGACAGATATACTGCAGCTGTGCATTGGAAATATCTTATAGGGTGACCATTTTTACAGGACACGTCCTGGCCAGGACTTCTGTATTTGGCTCTGTTTTCCTGTTGTCATACTTGCTGAAGGTAATGATCGACCAATAATATGCAGGCATTGTACATAATCGACCAAACGTGTAGCATGAGAAGGTGGGATCTACAGAGAACGGTCAAAGCGATGCAAATACACACACATGTTCGGTGTGTTAGTTCATTCGTTCGCTCGTTAGCACAGACCGATCGTTGTATGACATTAAAGTACAGCGACTGCGATTCAAAAGCATAAGAATCCATCTCTCGCGGATGTCATACAACGATTGATCTACACAGCGCAAACAGCCAAAACCTGGACATTTTAGGCAATATCGAAATCCTGGCAAGGACGTGTCCTATAAAAATGGCCCGTATGGTCACCCTATCTTGGAAGCGCAGCTCCTTTTTAGTATAGTAGGATATTAATTTTGTTTGTTTTCAGTGACCTTTGTCGAATTAGAAGTGAAATAAAAGTAGCTTGAAACTACAGTTGTGTCCCTGCAGCACAAAAGCAGTCATCAGTAACACGGGTATATTTGTAGCAATAGCCAACAACACATTGTATGGATCAAAATTATAAATTTTTTATTTTATGCCAAAAATCATTAGGATATTAAGATCATGTTCCATGAAGATATTTAGAAAATTTCCTACCGTAAATATATCAAAACTTAATTTCTGATTAGTAATATGCATTGCTAAGAACTTCATTTGAACAACTTTAAAGGAGATTTTCTCAATATTTAGATTTTTTTGCTCCCTCAGATTCCAGATTTTCAAATATTGTCCTACCAAACCATACATCAATGGAAAGATTATTTATTCAGCTCTCAGATGATGCATAAATCTCAGTTTTAAAAAATTGACCCTTAAGACTGGTTTGTGGTCCAGGGTCACATTTCTGAGTTCTGAGCGTTTGAAACTCACAACCAAATGTCCATGTTTGACAGTCAATATAATGCGGCTGCATGAATTTCTCAGTGGCCTTCAGTGTGTTTTCATGCCTGAGAGGTGGACAGTAGTGAAGTATTTCACTACTTTTCAAGTGTCTGCACTTTATCAGTGTTTTTCTTTAGAAAACGTTTACTTCACAACATTCCAAAGTATACTTTTATTGCACTACATTTCATTTTAAATATCATTTAATACTTAATTACATTAGAAATCTATTACTTTCTTTCTTTTACTCGAGTAAAAATAATTCAATGTTTTACTAAAAGCACAAAATTTTTAATGTTCTTAAGTATTAAAGATACACAAAAAAACAACACCTTTTATTTATAAAATATAGTGCAGTAAAAAGTCTGACATTATGTTTTGGAATTTAGTGAAGTAAAAGTTTTCCAAAGAAAAACACTGATGAAGTACAGATTAGGGATGTAATGATTACTGGTTTGATGATAAATCAAATCAAAGTAAAATTCCCCATGGTTAGTATTACCATTTTATATTTTAATTATCATTAAAACTGTATTCGATTACCGCAATTTGAACAACTGAGGATGCAGCATAAAGCACAGTTCTCACAGACTACTTTTGTTTTGAGTGAAAATAAGGCAGAAAAGCTGGTAGGCTTTAAAAGAGTACTAAGGAAATTAAACAAATGAATGAATTATATTAATGTACCTCTGAAGATTCTGTCTGTCTTCAGAAAAGATTCAATGGCATTTAGTTTTCACCTTCGCTCCATGTAATTCACGGGAAACAGCTGTAATTCTGCTGCTCCAGAAGCGCCACCTGCTGGCAGAGAGTGGATTTACAGAGACTTACATTCACATTCAGCTTGTGTGCAGTTTCTGTCTGGCCAAAAAACAGACAGATTTTGCATGCCCTGCTGTGAATTTTGACCGGCTGATGAAAAAACAAGCTTATGTGGATTCTACACATTTAAACAATTCAGATAAGCTATATAGAATTATTTATGGAGCAGATAAAATACATATAATCATTTATTAATCAATTATCATTTTGACTCAACCCTTTTCTTTATTTAAAGGCTGAAATGTGAGGTTTACCTTTTTATGAAACCTTTTCAAAGCTTTCTTTGAACATTTACAGTAGATATCTGAACATGCTATATTAGATAAACAGTTTCCAGTCATGTTGTCTTTTAAAATCCAGACATCATTGGTCATGTTATTGTTTTAGTGCAAACCAAAACTCATTTTATTTGTTGTTTGTTGATTTCAAATATAAAACTTGGTGAAGTGATTTAGGTGTCGGTACTTTTTGAACATTTCCAGCACATTTTAACAATGCCGTGATAATACTGATCATTTTGGTCACTATAATCGTGATGAGAAATGTTTATACCAGATACTTATTAAACTTTCACTTCACTACTGTCCACCTCTGCATGATGTTGCATTAGAAAGATTTTCTGTGAGATAAAGCCTTTTTTTCTTTTTGGGTTGCAAGGTCTCCGGATCTTGTAGGTGTCAATTATGTGTCAGCCGAGGCCGAGGCCTGTGTCCGAACAGCTGGAAAAACAAAAGCTGATGTCAGTAGTTCGGCCGTCGCCGTGTCCCAGAGGTCCCGGGCGTCGGATGACACAGACCGCGCGCTGGATTTGTCTTTCAAGCCTCTGTCGAGCCGAGACGCCTTCCACCCCTCCTACGTCTCGGGACAGCTGGCCCTCGACAGCCAGCAGCAGGGCACCGAGCCACTTGTTAAAGATGAACATGACTTGCTGTCAGAGCAGGAGGACGGTGATCCGGTGAGCCCAGAGAGCCAGTGCTTTGGGAATATCGCCAGGAGTTCGGTGGTGACAGGGTTCGCTGGCCTTTTCCCCGAAAACAAGGCCACAGCTTCGCTGCTCCCTCCGGACGATGACCTGATGGAGGAGGAGAACGGGTTGCATGTGCGTTCGGAGCATCATCTCGGGGACAGCGAGGGCGAGGATGAGGACGACCTGGCGTCTTCAGACATCTCCACATCCAGCGGGGTTCTCCTCCCACCGGGCAGGCAGCAGGTTTGCATATGTCCTCTCTGCAGCAAAGTCTTCCCAAGCGCTCATGTGCTCCAGCTCCACCTCAGCTCGCACTTCAAGGAGAAAGACGGCGTTCGCTCCAAGCTCTCGCCCGACGGCTCCGTCCCGACCTGCTCGCAGTGCGGCAAGACCTTCTCCTGCATGTACACGCTCAAGCGGCACGAGCGCACACACTCCGGCGAGAAGCCGTACACCTGCGGACAGTGCGGGAAGAGCTTCCAGTACTCGCACAATCTGAGCCGGCACGCCGTGGTGCACACGCGAGAGAAACCGCACGCGTGCAAGTGGTGCGAGCGGCGCTTCACACAGTCCGGCGATCTCTACCGACACATACGCAAGTTCCACTGCGGCCTCGTCAAGACGCTCGCTATAGGATGAAGGAGGGACAAACCCGGGGAAATCACGTCCTTTTGTATAAAAACAACAGCAGTTTTTATAAAGAAGAAGAATAATAATATCCAGTATTTTGCAGGTGGCAGAAAATCAGTTCATTAATGACTGTAAAACACAATTGTGTCTCCAGCAATCAGCAGTTTGATGCACTTGGGTCTTTGACATCATATATATATATATATATATATATGTATGTGTGTGTCTGTTTGTGTGTTAAATATATTGAAATATAATTAAAATATATTGTACATTTCATAATATATATATATATATATATATATATATTCAACTGTTTTTAACTACATATATATACTGTATATGTTACATATATTAACTGTTTTATGTATATTACATATAACAGTTCTTTAACTATATATATATATATATATATATACACACACACACACACAAGATGTCAAAGTCTCAGATGCATCAAAATATTGATGAACATTAAAAAAGAAATATATATATATATATATATATATGAACACAGTGCACTGATAAAGCAGTTCTACAGCTCCGTCCAGAAGATTTGCTTTTGTATCTGCTGTAATTTATTACAAATCATCTGAGCTTCATGACAGAGAAAGTTTTGAAGAAGTCCTTTGTTCATGATTTCCTTGTTTTTCTGCGTAATCACTGAAGTCCAGAAGGGCAGATTTAATTTATGCTGTTTCAGTTGTGTGTGTTTTTGTCTCCTGAAGGGCTTCGTCACTGAAATGTTTCACTGAAGCACTTGACAACATTTAAAGTGACGTCACCTTTTAAAGCCACTGGCTATCGGTCAGGATTACGTGCTTTTCTTTTAGTCGAGGACTGGATTTGATCCGACCCTCATCAGATCGTAGCGTTTGATGGTGGTCTGGGTTTAGAAGACATGGACTAGTTAAGCTTAAACTAATATCAGAAGAACGTCGATTCTTCTATTTTTTTAACATCTGGAATGCTTGTTGTTTTATTACATATCTCTTTCTTCTTTCTGCAAACAGAAATATGGTTGAACCACTGCTGACTGAATCTCAGAAACGTTTTGACAGCATTTTCTTGATTATTTTCTGCTCATTTGACGGATTCTTTATGTAGTAACTAGCACTAAAACCCACGTTATGCTGTGTTTCATCGGTCCTGATAAACTTGATTAGTAATTTATTAGCTGGCTTTGGTTCAGGGTTTACTCTAGACTTGATGTTTAAAGCGCTCTAATGTTGGGATAATCGTGAGTACCTGATTTCATCGACTATCGAGCACTTCACTGATAGATACATTCATATACCGTAGGCTGCTATTTCTAACTGTGTATTTATTGTAAATATGTATTTTATTTATCAAATCATTGTCACATTTCGTTTAGGATACAGTATGACGGAAATCTCTGGTAAAAGCTGCAGTTTCTCACAGTCTTCCAGTTAAAATCGCTGTGGTTGTCTGAACTCTCCTCGTTGGTTCACAAGCACAAACATCCCAATGACATGAAGACTAATAATCTACCTGAAGCACCCACAAGTATGATATTTCTGATGATGATGCACATGTAAAAGCAAGCATTCTGTTGCATATCTGCATCATGATTCAGTTTATTGACTATTTACAGTTTATTATTTTAATTTCTGTGCAAATTAATATCAAGCTACGCTGGAGTTTGTGGGCTAACAGAAGATTTCTGGTGATTTTTGTGCATTTGAATGTTTTTGAATCCTTCTTTTCTTATTTTGACGATCATATGTACATTGACGCTGTTCCTCATTCGAGATTCACATTTCTGATGCTATTCAACATTCATAAAAGCCAGTATATGAATGCAATAATGAACTGAATGATTCAGCGTTTCTGCTCTTTTAACACGATGAAGGTGTTTCTCAGTTCAGTCTGCTGTAGATGTACATTAATACCAGATTATTGTCTTCTAAAGGTTCAAACTGTGAAATTGTATAATCGTGAGTAATATTTATTGATTAGTTTCTTGTGCAAAATCTCAGAATTTTGACTTCTAAATTGAAAGATGATACTAAGTTGAGACTTTTTAATAGACTTTGTAGAAGTGCCATTAGATGTAATATAATTTTTTGATAAACAAAAGCATATTTTATAGAAAACAAAAGCTTCATTGTAAGTCCTTTAGTGAATGTAGATGACAATCTGTATGAATTGATTTTGCCTGAATTCTTTGGTAATTTATTTGGATTCATTGTTTGTTTGTGTGTTTGCGCTTGCTTTGCTCTCTTTCTTTCTTTCTTTCACGTTTGTTTGTGCTGTGAAAATGTGACAATCTTTATCTAGATCTTTATTTAGCTGAAGCGTAGATTAAACAACATTTTCTGTGGAATTATTGTGCTTGGTTTTTTTTTTTTAAATGATGCTAGAGCGACGTTGCGCTTCAGAAAAACTCCATTCTATGAATATTTACCAGAAGAAAGATTATCAAGTTATAAGAATAATCATCCTCAGTTTCTCTTCATCTTCAGTCATGGAAAACCTGTGCATTTGCAATACCTTTAAAATTGCCCAGAAGCTGTTAAAATTAAAAAAGTGTGAGTGTAATCTCTGAAATATGATTTTTTAAAATCATTCTAGGTGACTAGAAAAGTCATGGACATGCATTGGTTAAATAAATCTGATATTTTTATAAGGATTATTAGAGAGAAGAAATAATGGAAGATTAAAATAATTTTGTTCATGAATGAAAAAGAAAACACAAAAGGAGTGATTTATTTCTGTAGGGTTAAAATTAAAACAACCTAAATCAGTCCAGTATGTTTCCAATGAACTCTACAGTATTTTGGCATAAGTTCATCAGCTGTAGAATCTAGTTTAATTAGACTGATGTCAACATCTTCATAAAACATCAAACTACACGGTAAAAATAATAAAAATGACCCAGGTGAAAGTTCTGTAGTTAACTTAAATTCCATAATTTGCTCAGATTTAACTCTTTTTCAGTGTAATTTCTATAAAATTATATTTTTTAAAAATGCTGCAGGTGACTGTAAAAGTCAAGGAAATTTATAGGGTGACATTTCAGAGTTGAATTCAGGAAGAAATAATGGAATATTTACATCATTTTTGTTCTTGAAGGAAAAATAAAATTATGTGCAATATAATAAAGTTGGCAACATATTCAAGGGATAAATCATTATGGTTTTCATAATAATAAAATAATATTTGCTTCTGTTGGCCTGAAAAAAAAAAATAAAAGGAAATACAAAAATAACTTAAATGAGTCCAGAATGTTTCCAATCAAACTCTACAGTATTTTGGCACAAGTTCATCATCTGTAGAATCTAGTTAAATTATGCAGTGGATGCCCTCATCATCATAAAAGTGAAAGAATATATGACCCAGGCAACTTTACTAAATTCTTAAAGTCTCGAAAAATTCTGTATTTAATATAACTTTCCTTGTTTCATTGCTCTTTTTGAGTGTAATCTCAATAAAACGATCTTTTAAATCCTTCCAGGTGACTGGAAAACTCATGGACCAGGAACAAATGATCTCAAATGTTTTTCCAAGGAGGTTTATTTTGGAGATCTATGCACAGAAAACCCTTCAGCTTCTCCTCAATACAGAGGATGATGTGGACGTAAGATATAAAGCAGGTGCTTTAGATTCAGTTTTAACCCTTAAAAAGATTTAACTTCTTTAACGAAAGAACGCCTCCTTCACTGGACTCTCATTTGCATTCTGAGCAAACAAACATTCACACCGGAGGAGGAGAGGAACTGCGTGGCTAATTCGGAATCTCAAAGCCAATTCACTGGTCATTTTCTTAGCGAGCGAGATGCTAATTATTCTCCGACTGCAGCACATGTAAAGCAATCCAGCTGCTCGGCGGTGTGATTCCCATGACCCTGCCCCCATCCGCCCCTGCAAACAGCCTGACTCTTTTGTGTGCGGTTAGTAGTTTGGTGTGTCTATTGTCCGCTCCGGCGCTCAGGTTCTGCCCTGAAGCTCAGTGAACCGCTGCAGACCCGCGTGGTGAAGGGAGCGAGGTGTAAATAAGGGTGTGTGGTGATCTGGCTGGAAATACTAGAATTTAAACCAGAGGCCTGGAGGATTACACTTTACTGACATTTCACCTGCTGCCAGAGACCAGTTATATCATCAAAAACCAGAGGAGGAAAAACAACATTAAATGTTGATGGTCTAATTGTGCATAAATAAATCTGCCTTCAAATGGGAGGAGAAAACATGCTTTTTGATGTTGATGTCAAAGGTCATGTGGCAATGAACAGGGAATCAAATTTATTTATGTATGTAGCTTTTATCACAATACACTGTTTCGCAGCAGCTTTGCAGAAAATCGTCATGTTAATAATATCTTCATGCCTTCTAGATGCAGATTAGAGAAAACCCAAGCAACGCCCTAGTAACCACTCAAAAAACAACAACAACCCAATAGCAACCATTCAGAACAGATAGAAAATACATACGTGAATATCAACAAGCTAAAATGCTCACATGTGAGCAACCACCTAACAACACCCTAGCAACCACCCAGAAAGCCCTAACAACCATTCAGTACAGAAAAATGCATACCAACAAGGTAACAATTATTTCATGTAAACGTTTTGTATAGCTCTATGTAAAGCGACCTTGAGCAATGGAAAGGCGCTATATAAATAAAACTTCTTCTAACAATGCTCAGCCTTACAAATACAAACCACCTATCAGCCACCACCCTGCAACATTGTAGCAACCACTCAGAAACCTTGGCAACACCCTAACAACCACTCAGAATGGCGAGAAAAATGCATGTTTATATCAACAAGCTAAAAATGGTCACAACACGTGAGCAACCACCCGGAAGACCCTAGCAACACCTTAGCAACCACTCAGACAGCCCTAGCAACTCCATAGCAACCACTCAGAACAGCTTGAAAAATGCATACTTGTCAACAAGTTAAAAATGCTCACAACACGAGTAACAACCTAGCAACCGCTCATAACACGAGTAACAACCTAGCAACCCCAGGCGACATTAAAAAGGGTTAACTTGGGGGAAATATTTCAAATGAATCATTCAAAATGTTTAGAGCCATTTAAAAAGCAAACACTACAGCTAAAAGGACAATGTTAAAACAATAGTTTAGTCTTTCATTTTGCATATTGTTTTCATTTCTATTGATTTTAAGGGCACTTAATTTTGCGAACTGTTTGGTCTCCCCTTGATATCTGATATAAAATCTGTAAACCAGCTGAAGGACTGGACTAGACAACAAGCAAATGAGAAGCAAGCATGCCATGACTAGTTGCACTCTTTGATGAGCGCGCTGTCGTCTCTTTGACTTAATTAGATGTGCGTTTTGCCCTCGCTTATCAAAAAGCTTCATGTAATTTCCATTTCACCACGGCTAGCACATTTGCATGTATTCCCCAGACGACAGCAAGTCTTTGTAGGAGAAGTGAAGTTGAAACTTGGATGTCTTCACCTCGCAAGGCCAGCGGTGGGAGACCTTGACCTCTGAACGGACGGCCGGGGACATCTGGTGCTGGCCATGTTTATTTATTTATTTACCTCATAACAAAAGACAGGTGGTCACACTTGAAAAGGAGCGATGCAGCCTCACACACACACACACACACACTCCTGCACATAAAACAGAAAAAGAGCAATGCTCTGTCAGAGACGAGACCTTTGTGTCATATATAATTAACATCAAAACATTATATCCTCAATATCACCTTTTTAGCACTGTGGTCATACAGTGATGCTGTGATACTTTAATAAATATCATGATATGTTGTTATGCAGCATCATATTTTCAAGGTATTTTACAGAATACCATAGTACTAACATGGTGCAAAAATCATGATAATACCATATCCTCAAAACAAACCAGCAACACTCTAGCAATTGCTTTGAACAGCTTGATTAATTGTAAAGAACACATACAACAACAAGAAAAAACACACAATTCCTAAATCTAATTTTGAAATTTTGTATTTCTGATCCAATTTGTTGTTGAAATAGTGGCTGTCATTATAATTTTTTTTTATCATGACTTTGTTTTTTACATAAATTAGACTAAACTTAAATAGCAGGTTAATAACTTCAGCTAAGTAAAACTGAATTTATATTTGGCTCATATAGGTTAGTGAGTTCATTTTTCTAGCCAACTAACGAGCAATGGGGACTAACTGTAATGTAAATGTATTGTTTACAAGTCTTTCTGCGGTTGAAACACTGATTGAGCAATTACACGAGATATGATACGTTTCAGTAAGTGGTACTGTATTTTTAACAGTATTGGGGGTAACCATTACAAGTAACGCAAATTATGTAATGATTACTTTTTTCAAGTAACTAATAAAGTAACATTACTTTTTCATTTACAAGAAAATATCTAAGTTACTTTTTTCCCCATTTGTTGACTGCCAGCTCTCCTGTCCGCATGTTGAGAAATCGAGAATAGTAAGATGTTACTGTAGTTCTAGAATAAATGTGAACATGCATCTCACTTGTAAAAAAACTGTGAAATGCAACTCAGAATGACGCAAACCTGCAATAATTAAATGTTAAATAACACATATGTGTTTTGTATTTAATCCCATTATATTAACCAATGTCTTTGCTGCTTCAATGATCCAATTCAACCATACTAATAAGCAAAAATCACTCTTGATAAACATTTGTGCTTCTTTTTTTATTGCTGAAGTGTGTTGAACTTTCTTCTTTTATGTTCTATTTTACAGACGGTGAATTTAGATTTCCTTCAGCCTGAGGCGTCTTCATTTCACTTTTGGTGTGAAAGGGCTTTTGCATTTGCCAAAAATAGAACTTTTTTTATATTAAACCAAACAAGCAAGCCCTGCCCAGATTTAAAAAGTAACGCAAAAGTAACATGATGCATTACTTTCCATAAAAAAAATAAATGAGTAACGTAATTAGTTACTTTTTTAGGGAGTAACACAATATTGTAATGCATTACTTAGAAGAAGAAACTCTGAAGAAGTAGCAGTTCACGAATCATTTACAGTATATCGGAGCTTCAAAGCACGTATCGCAAATCATTGGATTAAGATCGGGACTTCGGAGCGGGTTTGCCGGACCGAAAGACATTGAACACTCTCGGTAAGATACGTGTACCATTACTCCCTTACTAACAACATCAGAACACCATATCAAACACCCCAGCAACACCCTAGCAATCACCAAAAACAGCTAGAAAATTAATTCTTGTGTGAACAAGCTAAAATGCTAAATCACAAATGAGTAACCATCTAGCAACACCTTAGAAACCACTCAAAATAGCCTAGCAACCACTCAAACACCCTAGAAACCCCCCAGCAACCACTCAGAACAGCTAGAAAATGCATCATTTTGTTAACAACCACCCAGAACACCCTGGCAACCACTAGAAACCCCTAGCAACCACTCAGAACATCTAGAAATTACATACTTGTATCAACAAGCTATAAATGCTCACAAGCAACACCCTAGCAACCACTCAGAACACCCCAGAAACTCCCTAGCAACCACTCAGAACACCCTAGACATGCCCCAGCAACCACTCAGAACAGCTAGAAAATGCATTATTTTGTTAACAACCACCTAGAACACCCTGGTAACGACGTAGAACACTCTAGTATCATCCTAGCAACCACTCAGAACAGCTACAAAATGCATTATTTTGTTAACAACCACCTAGAACACCCTGGTAACGACTTAGAACACTCTAGTATCATCCTAGCAACCACTCATTACAGCTACAAAATGCATTATTTTGTCAACAACCTCTCGGAAAGCCCTAGAAACACCCTAGCAACCGCTCATAACAGCTACAAAATGCATTCTTTTGTCAACAACTACCTAGAACATCAATGAATCGTGAAATTATGCATAAACTTTGACTATGTTTGAAAAACTCATGGAAATCAAAAGTTGACTGTAAGAAGGGGGATTTTAGTAACATGTCCTTCTGTCCTGTATGGAGCATGAGCTGATGGAGGAGCAGAAGAGGAGTCCAGCGCACAGCTGTCACTCCTTCACTACACACACTTGTATTTATAGCAGTTGCATCACCGCGGCCGGCCGTGTGTCTGCGCACAGCTGCTCTGTACAAATGGGGGGTGATGCAGAGCCACACGCCTGGACTTAAGTGCGTCCAGGAGTCAGCAGGGCCCAGCAGGCCTTCGGGGGTCCCTGGCATGTGGCGTGGGGAAAGAGGAGCCACCTCGGATGTCACGGCTGTGACCTTTTACAGTAAAACGCTTGTGATGAAAGTCTGGACAGCTGCAGAGAAGCACAGACAAAAGAACAGGGGTGTCAGGAACATCTAATTGCTTTTCCATCTCCACAGCATGCATGAAGACTCCTGCCCTCAGTATCACGATCCACATTAAAAGATCACATCATCATTTACTCACCTCTGTGTTGATGTTGAAGTCAGTGTCAATCTTCCACACAATCATGACATGAAAGAAGTTTTCAAGCTTCAAAAAGGAGGCAAAAGTATCATAACAGTAGTTCATACAACTAGTCTGCCATATTCAGCGTCGTCTGAAGTCATATGATCCTTTCTGTGAGGAACAGACCCAAATTTGCATCATTATTTAGAATTACAGGCAGGTGTGTTTGATTTGGGTCGCAGCCAAACTCTCCATATCCCTGATTTAAGAGCTGCATGTTTAATAGTGACAGCATGTAAAGAAATGCAATATCTATTTAAATATTCATGAAAATAAACATTTTGTCATATAAGCCAAAAACAAACAGTCCGGTGCAGTAAAGGGTGTCTGCTCTTTATTTAACCTAGTGTTATGTTTAAGTCATTTATAATGGACAAATAATCCTTAAAAAAAAAAAAAAAAAAAAAATAGTACAATGCCATTAAAGTTTGGGGTCAGTATGCTTGTTTTTTCAAGGATGCATTTAATTTAATAAAAAAAAGTGACAGTAAAGACATTTATAATATTACAAAACCTATTTCAAATAAAATTCTGTACTTTTGAACTTTCTATTCATCTGTGAATCATGAAAAATAAAATGAATCCACAAAAATATTGTGCAGCACAACTGTGTTCAACATTGATAATCAGAAATGTTTGTTGATCAGTAAATTAGTATATTATGATTTCTGAAGATCATGTGACACTGAAGACTGCAGTAATGATGCTGAAAATACAGCTGCAGATCACAGAAATACATTACAGTTTAACAGATATTCACAGAAAACAGCTGCTTTAAATATTTCACAATTTTTACTGTATTTCTGATCAATTAAAAGCAGCCTTGAGCAGAAGAGATTTTTCAAAAACAATTTAACTCCAATATAAGACTAAGGTACATTGGTTACACTATGGTACTTTCTACGCCTGAAACAGCAGTTGCTCCAAGCCAGAAGTTGAGTATGAGGTTCAGTGTCTGATCGAGCTTAAAGTGTCTAGTTTACACAGAAGTATGACTTTAGCATCACGAAGTGTTACAGGAGCATCAAACCTCTGGTTCCAGTATCATTTAAAGTCAAATTAATTGTTGCATTGACTAAACAACTTTAACAGACTTCCACTTCATTCTAAAAGAAAAGGCTGCATTAAAAGGTTTCACTTTCAGCAGATGCTTTTATCCAAAGTGACTTCCAAATGAGGACAATGGAAGCAATCAAAATAGTAACGATATGCAAGTGCTGTAACAAGTCTGTTAGTCTAACAGTACACTAGCAAGGTTTTAATTTTTTATATATATATATATATATATATATATATATATATATATATATATATATATATATATGCACACAAAAACAAGTAGATAGAATAGAAAAGGCTAAAAAGGTTTTAGTGATTAGTTTTGCTAGGAGACGGTGAATGTAGTCCTGACAGACAGCTATTCACTGAGAAACTAATGAAGTATTATTCAGGTGCTGCCCTCTAGTGACAAACACCTGATCACACCACTGTTAACAGACATCCAACAATGTGCTATATACCCGTGTCTGTCTATCCATCCAAAAAAAAAAAAAAAAAAAGAAAAAAAAAAAAGTCCCAAACATAATTATGAAAGTACCAATGTCAAGAATTTATTTCAATAGTCATAGGTGTATGTACATAAGAGGGAAATAGCAAGAAACAATGCAAGCATATATAAAATAGGAATCTCATTTACATTTAATTGGTAATGCATTAAAAATATTGTCTGGCGTAATGGTCATCAGTCCATTTGGCAGTTCTGATCACTGCCATCAGGATGAACAGCCACAGCAGAGGATGCGCTCATAACGCTCACTGTAACTGAGCACAGAGAACGAACCCATCAGATTTCAGAAGAAAAACAGGCTTCAGTGAGCAGTCACTCCAGCACGAATCTACAGATCTAATACAGTAAAGTTAAGCATCATGCATGTTTGTTATAGCATGCAAATCCAAAACGTGCATATGAGCCGTTTTAAAGCAGGGCTGCCCAACCCTGTTCCTGGAGATCTACCTTCCTGCAGATTTCAGTTCCAACCCTGATCAAACTCACCTATCTGTAATTATCTCCTCTTAAGTGCTGCTTCAGATCCTAATTAGTTGGTTCAGTTGATTGATCAGGGTTGGAGCTGAACTCTGTACAATACTTCAAAATGTGCTGACAATGTGCTCATGTCAGGCCCAGATTAGGATGAGTGTGTTTCTTCATCAGGTTTGTAGAAATGTGTCTCTGCATCAGTGTCTCAGCAATGGATGCTCTGCAGTGAATGGGTGCCGTCAGAATGAGTCTCCAAACATTTGATAAAAACATCACAATAATCCGCTGGATTTGTTTCAGCTTTTGTCTTCTCCAGATGTTATCTGATGGACTGGAGTGGTGTGGATTGTGATGTTTTTATCAGCTGTTTGGACTCTCATTCTGACGGCACCCATTCACTGCAGAGCATCCATTGCTGAGACACTGATGCAGAGACACATTTATACAAACCTGATAAAGAAACACACTCATCCTGATCTTTAACAGCCTGAGGGTGAGCACATCATTTGTGGGTGAGCTCTTCTATTAAAGGAAATCAAAAGCAGTGTATAATGCGGTTGACTCACTCGGTGACGGCACATAAGGAGCAGCAGCGGTCGGAGCAGATGTTGCACTCCTGGATACACGCTGCACACGCAGGACGCTCGCACTGAGAGCACGGCTTCCTCGAACCAGAGAGCCTCTGACACACAGAACACGCTGAAGGAGCCGCCGCACAACCTGACGACAGACACAGAGTTACTACAGCAGTTCACAGCACACTGCACTCAAGAAAACAGTCTGAGCAAAACCTCAATCATTCAGCCTCAAGTAATCCCAAACATGACTGTGTGAACAACTATTGTGACGGAGGTTTATTCACTTTAACGCCATTTTCATGGCAAGCTCAGAATAAATTACACAAGGTATACAATTAACAGTTACAAAAGACTTCAAATCTACACTAGACAAACTCTAAAATACATTCAGGTCATGCATTAAATCAGCTAAGCATTAAAAACAGTACAATCTAATCAAATCTGCTTCACAGTCAGTGAAGACCGTAACCGTGATCAATAGTCAAAAGGTTTGGATTTAATGAGGTAATGAGAGTTTTTACTCATTTTTGGATGAACTACTGCTTGAAATGCTCTCAACACGTCTTATTAAAAGATTGTAAAACATCCAGTAATCTGTATGTTACGGTTGTTTTACTGACACTGCTTGATTTCACAGGCCTTTATTAAAAACAACATTTCCATCATGTAGTTTTCACAAAATATGAATTTCTAAATTATGTGTCAGCTTTAATGCACTTATCAAAATAAACATAACTCTGACATCAAGTTTCATTTTAATGCTAAGTAAGTATTTAAAATGTTTCACACTTAATTTACAATCTGGAGCAGAATATTTTTCAAAGATTCAATTTAGCTTCACAAAATCAGAAAAATAAGCTTTTCTTTTGCTGTTTAGATGCTGTAAAACACCACAGATTCATCAGAAAAAGGTTATTATCCATAATTCAGACCTTGAATCCAGGATTAGCCTTATAATAATGTTCTACATGTGAAAAACGGCTGAGAATTAAACAAATAGTTGTAATCTGGCTCAGATTCGGACAGGAACCGTGTGTTTTTCTGCTAATTCAGGGAGAAGACAGACAAATGATTCTGAAGCTTCTCAAATGCATCATTTTGTGAGAAAGTGTGACGCGCTTCAGCAAAAGACACCGTTTGTGGAATCAGCAGCACAAAATTAAAAGACTTGGATTTAATTCAGCAGATATGATGCATCTTCATCACATGACGGCACAAATAAGTCTCACGTCACACTGAACGATCACAGCTGCTCTTCTGGATTCACCTGCAGCAGTGTTTGCTCTCTGCAGCCGTCCGTCCAGCCCGATGCAGGTCTGTCCTTTGAGAAGCATCTGATGTCCAGGAGCTGCTGATACAGCGGTCTGACAGGACACCAGTGCGTCTGAGGCCTTCTCCACTCCGTCTCGACCCATCATGGCTTTGGTCCCGCTGAACAGCAGGTGCTTAGTCTTTTCTAATTAAGACAAACAAGAGAGCAAGCAGGGAAAACAAAATAAGCATTTAATAATACTTAAAAATAACCTGCTGGTAATATGAATCAGTTAAAATAACCATTTATATTACAAATAAATGTATTCCCTTATATAAAACTAAAACCTCATTTTTCATGCAACTTATATTAATATTATAAAGCAGCTGTAAGGTTGTGATTACACGCAATGAAACACTTCAGCAATTATGAGCATTAATTAAAATATTTAACAATAACCTGTTGTAAGAAATCATTTTAAATGGGTTAAAAAAAAAGAAATGTATATTAGTTGAAACTATTAATTTCAGCAGCAGAATTCAATTAGGAACAGCTTTAATTAAACTGATCATGATTAGCTGGATTAATAGTCAATATTAGCATCGTTTCTATGATTATCAATAACTCCGATCAATTATAAATGTTTACACTTAATAAAAACATTCCAGTGATTTTGCTGAGATGGTTTTGTCTGTAATAAATATGTTTATATCTCACCATAAATCTGTTGTTTGTACTCGAGTCCGAAAACTGCGCAGTTATTGATCTCCTTCTGACCAACATGCACTTTATACTGCGAGCAGAAGCTCTCGCTGAACGGATACGAGCGCTTCGGCATCTTAAAAACGACAGGTTAGAAAACACGACAAATAAAGCGACGGAGAACGAAAAACAAACTAATTATACAAACAAACAACGCGAACGCGCTCGTGCTTTAAGGACTCCGCTTCTTCTTCTTCATCCGCTGCAGCGGCGGACAGACGCGAGGACGCGCTCAGCGCCACCTGCCGGTCCTCAGGCGAAACACAGCCACTGCTGCTTATGACCGGACACTTCATCTCTTCATCTGTTGTTTGAGCATTTAAACCTGTAGTTTAACTGGTGAAGCATAGCAATGCCAGAGTCATGGGTTTGTTTTATTCTCAGGAAATGCGTGGAGAGATGAAAGATATATACTTTAAGTTTGAATACACGTCAGCCAAAAGGCATGAATGCAAATTTAGTCAAATATTGGGCTTAAAATGTGCGCTTTCCAATACACCACACTTACTTTGATATTTTGTATCGAATGCAATGACATTTAAGAATTTCTATGTTGATATGTCTTTTTTAAACTTTGTTTACACCCTGTCTGATTATTTGATTTGACCTTATTCCTGTAGTGTGCCTTTTGTTTATGTGGTGTATATGATATTTAGGGGGCACTGTACAACAAATAATAATAATAATTAGTATAAATAAAATAGCGTAAATAATAAATATTTAATTTAAAAACTAATAAATAATTATTACACAGTATAAATAAAATAATAGCATCAAGTAAATAGTGTAAATAAAATAATTAATTTAATAAACAATCATTATTAATAGTATAAATTAAATATGAAATTATTTTAATAATAATAAAAATCAAATAGCATAAATAAAGCGCTATACAAATAAACTTGAATTAAAATAAATAGTGTAAATAAATAAATAAATATTATTTAATTTAAAAATAATACATATTTATAATTATTAAATAGTATAAATAAAATAAATAAGTGTAAATACAATAATACATATTTAATTAAAAATAATAATTATTAAATAGCATAAAGTAAATAGTGTAAAAATAATAAATACAGTTTATTTAAACCCACTATGTGATTATTTGACTTGTCCTTCTCATCAGTCTGTGATTGTAAAGTCCCTACGGTTCCTCTGAGATCAGATCATCTTAGATGAGAGGAACACGGTGTTCTCTGTCCCAATCTATTTCTGACGCAGCTAATGGTGCGTCTAACCTAATTATATCTGACATCAGACAAAACTCTAGGAAAGAAGCCTGCTAAATCAGTGCGGCACAAAGGAAAAATCTCTTTTAATGGAAAGACATTCGTTCATGATCTTATTCTAAGAGCAGAGAATGAAATGCATAAAACCAAAACAATGAAATAAACACAGTTTCAGACGTGTCTCACTGGAAACAACAATTCAACAAAACATGATCAAATGCCACTTTGAATCCCAAAAACATTATTTAAGATGGGTGTAAACGTATCGCAGTCAATCTGAGAGACCGATAGATGATGGTTATAATGCCTGGACATACACAGCCATTCAGAGGTGATCTTCCATCAAGTAAAACATTGTTAAGAGAGTTTAATGAATGCCAACCAGTAAAATCAAGAGTCCCGCTGTGCTGATAGTCTTCAGGAGGATTGTGGGTAGGATGCTTCATGATCCTAGAACATCTGGATCATGCATTCCCTGGATTTCCCCACACCGACCCACTTAACTGCAGTGAAGAGATGCAAGCGTGAGTTTGGCTGACCGGAGGATAATGTGGTTTATTAGTGTGAAGGACTTACTAGGAACACCGATGTGGTTCTCCACGAAGCGGATGTAGTTCTGAGCTTTAGGAGGAAGATCGTTCCACTTCCTGGCCGCTGATGTGTCCGTCTTCCATCCGGAAAACGTCTCGTACTCAACCTCCACCTTCTGCAGAACCTCCATGTTGGCTGAAAGTACAGAGAGATTTACAGAAATAAAATATTTAGTTTTTTTACTTGAAATAAAATCAACTTTAACTAAATGAAAATAAAACAATCTTAAACTGAAACTAAAATAATTTCTCATAAGCTTTTTTACAAAAACACAACAAAATTATTAAACTTTAATAATAATAATATGCTTTATTTTTTATAGCACCTTTAAAAGTTGCATCTCAAAGCGCTTCGCAAAAATAAAAAAATATTTAAGAAATGCAAGTTTAAGAAGAATATAAATAAAAAACAATTACAATCACATAAAAGCTACTCTACTAAAGTGAGTTTTGAAAGAAGATTTAAAAACCCTTGAAAAAAAGCTAACTAAAATTAGAGTGAAAACAGAAAAAATAAAAATTTGATATATTAACAAATGCTATAATATTGTATCAGTTATACTACAATAACACTGGAAGATGTTTCAAACCATGCTGTTTATTATTAAGAATTAAATAATACAATAGTAAATACAAAATAATAGCAATAATATTTTATTATTATGTTAATGACACATTTTGATATTAAGATGTAAAAAGACACATGCACAGAAACATTTAAGCTTGGCAAAAACATACAATCAAATCTATGAGCAAATAATGTTGTGGAAGTTACACTGTTCTTAATTTAGGGTTGTTAAATGTTAAATGATATTTTAGTATGTCTGAGATACTATTATGGATAGTTTTTATTCTTACATTTTCTGTTCTCAATTTAATGTTTAGTTTAGTAGTTTTGTTTTGTGGTTTTGTCATTTTTATTATTCACACACACACACACACACACACACACACACACACACACACACACACACACACACACATCTGTGCTGGGACTCAAAAGAATCAGTGAATCATTCTTCAGAACCAATTCAGAATTTTAAATTCCAAATTCAAACTTTAATGGTTAATTCAATGCTTAATTTTAATGGTTAGTAGTGCCACTACGTTTATTCAGTTCCCAACACTGCTCCTAACACTTCTAGGAATCACTTTACCTGGGAAATACGGGACTCTCTTGCCGTTGATCTTATATGCAACACCCACTTTAATTTCATCCAAAACATCAAGGATGTCCAGTTTAGTCAAAGCAATGCTGAAGAGAGACACAAAACAACCATTAGAAAAATACTACAATTTTTACATTCATTGTTGACACAAAGCTTTGCACATTTTATGCAAAATTTGAGTAATAATAAAGAAAAAAATCTAAATCCCTGTATTTATTTCTGGCTCTCTTACTAGTGTACACATGCAATATAATGAGGTCATGTGACAATAATGTGGCATGCTTCTGTTTATTGTATATTATTTGTTGCATAATATATCATATATTAAAAAATACTATTTAGTATAGTTCAGTATGTCATTTTTTCACATTGAACCAAAGCGCTCACCCAGTGAATCCGTTGATCATATGAGCATATTTGAGAATAACCAAGTCTAGCCAACCACAGCGTCTCTTTCTGCCTGTGGTCACGCCCACCTCATGACCTCTGGTCTGCAGCAGCTCGCCCACCGCCTGGAGAGAGAGAGAGAGAGAGACACACATACATTGATTAATACTTTTGTCAATAAATCAATTAATATCATCTATTAATATATAGATATTAGTATTTTTACATCTATAATTATTTTGCTATACATATATTATTTATAATTATAAATATCAAAAATATTTAAATATTAAAAATGTATAAGAAAGAAAATATATCATATTTATACTCATATTGTAATGGGTTTTTCTTATTTATTTATCTATTGAAATATGTTTATATTTATTTTTACATTTTATTTATTTATTTGAAAAACATTAACTGGCAAAGTATATATACAAAAATGTTTGTTGTCTGATGTCCAAAACCTGGCGGTAAATCTAAATGTATCTGCTGTTTGTGTGATGGAGATTAAGCACAGCTGCTGCAAAGGGCAAATCCACTAAACCCAAACATTCATATGTGTGAACGTCACACAATCTCTAAATATAACTGCAGCAAACAACAGATCATGTTATCATGAACAGATTAGTGTTTTTGATGCTGCGTTACTGATGGAACGAATTCCAACGCAGACTGAACACAACACTGGAAAGCAGCCTCATTTTAGTATCATTGAGATACTATTATAGTTTTGGCTGATATTTTGAATTAGTTTTTATTTTTATATTTTCTGTTTTAATTTTAGTAAATTTGGATGCTTTTGTCAATTTCATTTATTTATTTAAAAATATGTCAATATAGTTTAATTAATTTTTAATTATTTTATTATTAATTTTTAAATATTTTATTATATTTCAGTTAAAAATTATTTTATTTAGGTTAGCAAAATGTTTTTTTTTTTAAAGGTTTTAATTTGAGTTATTTTAGTATATTGAGTTAAAACTAATTGAAAATGAAAAATGAATAGCTGAAATATTAATTAATTTATTATTATTAATAAATAATCAATAGCTCCGCTGAAATAATCATTTGAGTTTTTTAAAAATAATTTAAGTAAAAGTTCATTTTTTTCAAGTAATAAATGGTTTTTATGGTTTTAGTTTTAATTATTTTAGAACATCAAGTTAAACTAAATGATAATGAGAAATGTTGTCTTGGCAACTATCTGAAATAAAATAAGTTTAATTAATAATTTATATTTTATTTTATTACAGTTAGATTTTATTTTATTTTTAAGCAACAAAATATTTTTTTGAGATTTTAATTGTAGTTATTTTAGCATATAAAGTTAAACTAAATGGAAATGAAAAATGTTGTCTTGTCAACTATCTGAAATAAAAAAAAAAAATTTTGTACTTTTTATATTTTATTTCCGCGAAATTTTATTTAATTTCAAGTAACAAAAGTTTTTATGCTTTTAGTTTTAATTATTATAGTACGTCAAATCACACAAAATGAAAAAGAAATGCTGGCAACTGGCAAAAAAAAGAAAAAAGGTTTTATTCTATTTTATTTTATTTTATTTCAAGTTACAAATGTTTTTTTATGGTTTTAGTTTTAACTATTTCTTTACATCACGTTAAACTACATGCAAATTAAATGGCAATTAGCATAAAAAAAGTTTAGTTAAAGTTAATTTATTATAGTTTTTTAGATAGTTTGTTAACTATAATAGCTCTGCTGAGACTGTCAGTTTCAGTCGGACTCACATTGAGTTGTTCCGTGGGAAAGGCCCCGATCCCGACTCTAGTGGTGTAAGCCTTTGACACTCCGTACACGTCACCAATGTTTGCGGGCGGGATGCCGAGGCCGGTACACACGCCTCCCACCGTGCAGTTGGACGACGTCACAAACGGGTACGTTCCTACAGAGAAGACAAACCACCGTTCACACACACACACACACACACACACACACACACACACATATTGGTTTTTGTGGTTTATGGGGACTCTCCATAGGCGTAATGGTTTTTATACTGAACAAACTGTGTGTGCTATTGCCCTACACCAACCCTACACCTAAACTTAGCCCTCACAGGAGACTTTGTGCATTTTTAGATTTTCAAAAAAACACCATTTAGTATGTTTTTTAAGCCTTTTGAATTACGGGGACATAGGCAGTGTCCTCTTAAACCACCTTCATATTGTAATACCTCTGTCATACCCATGTCATTATACAAATTTGTGTCCTCATAAACCACATAAACGCGCACACACACACACACACACACACACTCACTCACTCACACACACACACACACTCACACACACACATACACATACACTCACACGGATCCTCACCAAAGTCGATGTCCAGCAGCGCCGCGTTTGCTCCCTCCACCAGGATTTTCTTCGGCTGCCCGTGAATTGCATCATACATGAAATAGATGCCATCCCTGACCAGCGGTCTGATCCTCTCGGCGTAGTCCTGTGAAGGAGCGCGGGTCAGTGACAGCCGGGTAACACACAGCGCATGCGTCTGCTGACCTTCAACTGACCTTCAGCTTCTTCAGCTCACCCTCCACGTCCACTTTCAGAGTCGGATACATGGACTGATACTGCTGCACCAGGTTCTTCACCCTTCAGGAGAGAGTTACCAACACTTCAGATCATCAGCGCTCTGATATGAGCAGCACTGGAAGCAATGTTCCCTCTAAGCACTTCTCAAGTCGCGACCGTGCAGAAAACAGAATATGTCGTGCACACGCAAAAATGAGTTGGGAGAGCCATTTGATCGCCTTTTAGTAAATGCAAAATAATTGCAATGCTCGGGCAAATCACGATAGAGTTGGAACCAGTGAATGCAGTTTACATGTGGTTTCCATAGAAAGAGAATGATGCACACTGAATCAGGTGCTGTAGAAATCGAGTGCTTTATTGAAATAGCTCAACACGAGCCAAACGCTCATTTGCCAATGCAAACCAATGACATGTGAAATAAAACGTCATCATGTTTGAAAGAAGGGTGGCTTGATTAATTGTCAGACATAGCGGATGATGGGCACAGAACGATAAAACTAAACCTGAGACATTTACAGTCACACACAGGTGTAGTGGTGTGCAAACTCTAATACAGATGACTATAAGAATTTACATGTTCACGTTTTCTGAAAATATTTATCTTACAGTTCTCACTTTAAATGCTTCAGTTTGTTTTCATTTTTTTTATTATTTTCTATTCTATTCTGTTCTCAGATTAAATGCTTCAGTTTATTTTTTATATTATATTATATTATAAACCTAGTAAATAATTGACCTCAAAAAGGGAATTCATGAGCAATATCTACTTCATTTTTTCATATTATATTATACAATATGTGACCCTGGAGCACAAAACCAGTCATAAGGTTAAATTTTCCGAAATTGAGATTTATACAGCATATGAAAGCTGAATAAATGGTTTGTTAGGATCGGACAATATTTGGCTGAGATACAATTATTTGAAAATCTGGAATCTGAGGGTGCAAAAAATCTAAATATTGAGAAAATCTCCTTTAAAGTTGTTCAAATGAAGTTCTTAGCAATGCATATTACTAATCAAAAATGAAGTTTTGATATATTTATGGTAGGAAATTTACAAAATATCTTCATGGAACATGATCTTTACTTAATATTCTAATGATTTTTGGCATAAAAGAAAAATCTATAATTTTGACCCATACAATGTATTGTTGGCTATTGCTACAAATATACCCCAGCGACTCAAGACTGCTTTTGTGCTCCATGGTCACATATTATATTATATTATAAACCTAGTAAATAACTGACCTCAAAAAGGGAATTCATAAGCTTCATTTTTTTTTTTACATATTATATTATTATAAAGAGCTGAACTGTTCTGTGTGAAATGCTTTTAAATATAATTTCTTGGTAACACAGCACTGTAAAAAATGTTTTCTCAGGTAAACTAAAATGTGCATCATTTGGTTACATTAAGGGTCAAATTAAATATAAATAACACATTAAAGTTAATAGTTGCACATTTTTTTTGTGTGCGTGCTGTACAGGTCTGCTATACAGAATGTTTTTGCTCAAGTGGCTGAAATGTCTGCCCAATAAAGAAGCGTTTGGCTCAGCAAGAAACATTGGGAACATCGACTGTAAGATTTGCACAGGATTTACCGGGTAGAAAACACGCTGAAATCAGCCATCAGGTCACAGATGCGGAGCCCGGTGCGAGACGCTTTACAGGAGTACGTGGGGCCAATGCCTTTCTTAGTTGTTCCTATGCTGTGAACGAACATAAACACGCTTAAACGGTTTGTTTTTAATCACCAAAAAACTATAAAACTACCAATACTACAAACAAAATACTGCATAATGCAACAGAATCAAACACAGGAGGTCAAACTAAATATTGTAAGCTGTTTTATTTGACTTTTTTCCTATTATTTTATATATTTATGTTTTATGTATTATGTTTGAAAGTTCATCATCAACAATATTTTTATTATTATCAATTATTATATGAATTTGGTCATTTCTGATGCAAAAATTTGTCCAGTCACCAGGACAAGATTAAATACATGGCAAAATCCTGATTTGTGTGATTTTGCTAAATATTCTAAGCTGTTTTATTTAACTTTCTTTTTATGTATTTACGTATTATGTTTGAAGTTGAGTATAAGTATTTATTTTTATTCAATTTATGGTACTATTTATATTATTAAAATATATTATTGTTATATGATGTTATATGCAACTAAATTTGCAACCAGTTACATTACAATGTGTTTGTTGTCTTTAACAATTACCATTAAATAAACAACTATTATCAAACATAAATACAAGTTTAATCAAATGTACATCTTTTATGCATCGGTTGTTCTTACTTTTGTCCTTCCTGAGCTTGTCTCTGAACCTCCTGAAGTCCATCCACGGCCTGATGGAAGTCAAATACTGACACAAACAGATGCAATCGTAAGATCATCTATTATATGTATTTTCCACCACCACTGTATTCAATATATTTAATACAAACACTGTTATTTATAGTTATTTTACCAATGTGAGCCCGATCTGAGATGATAAGTCTTTTATCCCATCCTTTCAGACCTTATCATGGAAGAAAACAACAACTTATTCCTGAGCACAGAATCAAGCCATGAATAATCAATGAATCAGATCTAGTCAGCAGGATTTGTGTAAGGCTGGATTAATCAAAACCATGTAATGTTTGCATGTTTATGTAAATTGTGACAAAAAAACAACCTTTCTTCTCATTCTTGTCAATCTCCTCGAATAATCCTGGAAGATGAATGACTACGCCGTTACCTGCAGATGAAGACACGTTACTGAAACTACACAGACAATCTGGATTCAACTTTACAGTCTCTGAAAACAAGCAAAACAGTGCTTTAATCATTAAGGGATAAGCTGTCTTTAATATATGGAAGCTTGTTTCTGGCACAGTACAAAACAATGTGATTGCGAAATTTTCTCTCATGACTCTGACTTTTTTCTTGCAACTCCAAGTTTAACATCTCGCAATTCTGAATTATTTACTCTGAATGCTGAGTTTATATCTCGCAATTCTGAATTATTTACTCTGAATGCTGAGTTTATATCTCGCAATTCTGAATTATTTACTCTGAATCCTGAGTTTATATCTCGCAATTCTGAATTATTTACTCTGAATCCTGAGTTTATATCTCGCAATTCTGAATTATTTACTCTGAATCCTGAGTTTATATCTCGCAATTCTGAATTATTTACTCTGAATCCTGAGTTTATATCTCGCAATTCTGAATTATTTACTCTGAATCCTGAGTTTATATCTCGCAATTCTGAATTATTTACTCTGAATCCTGAGTTTATATCTCGCAATTCTGAATTATTTACTCTGAATGCTGAGTTTATATCTCGCAATTCTGAATTATTTACTCTGAATCCTGAGTTTATATCTCGCAATTCTGAATTATTTACTCTGAATCCTGAGTTTATATCTCGCAATTCTGAATTATTTACTCTGAATCCTGAGTTTATATCTCGCAATTCTGAATTATTTACTCTGAATGCTGAGTTTATATCTCGCAATTCTGAATTATTTACTCTGAATCCTGAGTTTATATCTCGCAATTCTGAATTATTTACTCTGAATCCTGAGTTTATATCTCGCAATTCTGAATTATTTACTCTGAATCCTGAGTTTATATCTCGCAATTCTGAATTATTTACTCTGAATGCTGAGTTTATATCTCGCAATTCTGAATTATTTACTCTGAATCCTGAGTTTATATCTCGCAATTCTGAATTATTTACTCTGAATCCTGAGTTTATATCTCGCAATTCTGAATTATTTACTCTGAATCCTGAGTTTATATCTCGCAATTCTGAATTATTTACTCTGAATGCTGAGTTTATATCTCGCAATTCTGAATTATTTACTCTGAATCCTGAGTTTATATCTCGCAATTCTGAATTATTTACTCTGAATCCTGAGTTTATATCTCGCAATTCTGAATTATTTACTCTGAATCCTGAGTTTATATCTCGCAATTCTGAATTATTTACTCTGAATCCTGAGTTTATATCTCGCAATTCTGAATTATTTACTCTGAATCCTGAGTTTATATCTCGCAATTCTGAATTATTTACTCTGAATCATAAGTTTACATCTCGCAATTCTGAATTATTTACTCTGAATGCTGAGTTTATATCTCGCAATTCTGAATTATTTACTCTGAATCCTGAGTTTAAATCTCGCAATTCTGAATTATTTACTCTGAATCCTGAGTTTATATCTCGCAATTCTGAATTATTTACTCTGAATCCTGAGTTTATATCTCGCAATTCTGAATTATTTACTCTGAATCCTGAGTTTATATCTCGCAATTCTGAATTATTTACTCTGAATCCTGAGTTTAAATCTCGCAATTCTGAATTATTTACTCTGAATCCTGAGTTTATATCTCGCAATTCTGAATTATTTACTCTGAATCCTGAGTTTAAATCTCGCAATTCTGAATTATTTACTCTGAATGCTGAGTTTATATCTCGCAATTCTGAATTATTTACTCTGAATCCTGAGTTTATATCTCGCAATTCTGAATTATTTACTCTGAATCCTGAGTTTATATCTCGCAATTCTGAATTATTTACTCTGAATCCTGAGTTTATATCTCGCAATTCTGAATTATTTACTCTGAATCCTGAGTTTAAATCTCGCAATTCTGAATTATTTACTCTGAATCCTGAGTTTATATCTCGCAATTCTGAATTATTTACTCTGAATCCTGAGTTTATATCTCGCAATTCTGAATTATTTACTCTGAATCCTGAGTTTAAATCTCGCAATTCTGAATTATTTACTCTGAATCCTGAGTTTATATCTCGCAATTCTGAATTATTTACTCTGAATCCTGAGTTTATATCTCGCAATTCTGAATTATTTACTCTGAATCCTGAGTTTATATCTCGCAATTCTGAATTATTTACTCTGAATCCTGAGTTTATATCTCGCAATTCTGAATTATTTACTCTGAATCCTGAGTTTATATCTCGTAATTCTGAATTATTTACTCTGAATCCTGAGTTTATATCTCGCAATTCTGAATTATTTACTCTGAATCATAAGTTTACATCTCACAATTCTGACATTTGTATGTAAATTTGAATTTATTTCTTGCAATTTAGATTTTTTTTCTTTAAATTTTACAATTCTGACATTTTTCTTTAAATTATATCTCGCAAATCAGATTTTTTCCCTCATTATTGTGAATGTATATCTCACAAATGCTTAATATAAACCCATAATTGCAGGTTTATTTGTACTTTTCCTCACAATTCTGATCTTTTTTCTTATAATTGTAAGTTTATGTCCCACGATTCAGACTTTTGTAGTCAAAATTGTGGGTTTCTAGCTTGCAATTCTGAGAATTTATTTATTTTTTAAATTTTTGGAACCAATCTTCCATATAGAGTAAATACGCCAGATGCAACACTGCATCTGTCCTCCACAGTTACTGTAATGCACTTTACTGCAAGACTCTCCTTCTCACCGATGAATGATGTGCATTTGGTGTTGATGATTCCACTGGGGAGAAGATGGAAATCATACTCTTTCTCATCCACCACCACCGTGTGACCAGCGTTATTTCCTCCCTGTGACAGAAAAAGCACATGAAGCTCATGCAATGCACTGTGAAGCTGCAGGACGGTTAGCAGTCAAAGGACACAAACAACTTAAAGGTTCACGCTCCAGATTTTCTCCAGAAGGGAGACCTGGAAATGTGACTCTGTAAGCATCCAGACGACCGGCTTGCCCTTTACTCAGACACACTGTGTTCAGTGGAGAAGACCAGCCTCCAGCCCGATCCACCAACCAGCGAGGCTTATTTCCAACAGGCCGCTATGCCATGGGCTTGTATCGCCAGCGCCGTGCCCTTCTCACATGTCCAGTAACGCCGGGAATGTGACCCGAGTTCAGTGAAGGGCAGGAGGAATTCTGGGACTGAGATTCAGACTCGCTCAGCAACACGGCTGAACATGCAGGAATTGCTAGGAATACTTTATACTATTTGCATATAATAGTAGTTTTAAAAACACTAATAATGATGATGACTCTAAACAGAGCTGTAAACTGACACTCCATCCAATATTCAGGCTAGTTTTAGACTCATAAAGAGTGATCAATTCTTCAATTAGACATTTACTCCAACAATTCAGAATATGTAGAGAAATAAGAACAGAGCAATAGCATGCTTAATTGCAAACTATTCATATTAAAATCAGATTTGGAAAATAAATAAACAAACAAACAAATAAATAAAGTTGTATAATATGATTTCTATATATAGTATACATCTATTATGTATAGTTTTCGAACTGCAGAAAAAAATTAAAAATTAAAATAAAGTTATATAAAGTATGATATATATATATACATATAATATACATATTTTCTAGATGCTCCAAATCTGTTATTTCATAAATTAAACAAATTTTTATATTTATTATTCTTATTTTTATACTTCTATACATGTTCAGTTGCATTTTCATAAACATCAGATATGACATTATTTTTTTTCCATAATAATAAGTTAAGAATTAAAAGGCTCATGAGACCCATAAACTATGCAGAGAGGACTATAATTATAGATACGCATCAATAATACATGGTAATGATATTAAATAAATATCGTTGTAGTACTAAATCTATTTTTACTAACGTAATTACCGCAAAGAATGATTTATAACATTATTAAACTCCATTAATAATATTAATGAGATATAATAACCAGTTATTAAAATAAATTACAAATATATCTGCACTTAGTGCAACTGAATATTGAATTAAAGTCACATTCGTTACGTTTCACACAAAAAGTTACCGGTTTATGATTAGTTTCTGAAGGTATATGTTGATGTTTTGTCCGTTATTTTACCTGACACCTGCACACCACGTCAGACTCCGTCGCCAATAAATCAACCACTTTTCCTTTGCCTTCATCTCCCCATTGAGCTCCCAGAACCACCGTCACTTTGTTCCCTGAGTCGTTCCTCGGCCGTTTCACCGGGGCGGACGGCGGGTTCGAGTAGCTCTTGTGGTCGTTCGCTGACCGGCCCGAAGACATGCTGAAGTGACAGCGGGGGAACGAATCTGGCCGTTAACGAGCGCGCGCGAGAGAGAGACGCTTCTGAGACGGGCGGGACGTAACAATGCGAAACTTTTTAGATAATAATACTTCTTCTATTTTAACTAGTTACTGCTCAGTAACTGCTTTCTATCAATTTAAATAGTTTTTAAACTTGATCTGCTCCGGTGTAAATTATCTAAACCACTGCGCGTAACGTCACGTGACACCTGTTACTTTTCTCAACGCTGGATAGAATAGACCAATCACAGTCGATGATTAAAACATTTTTAAAACACATTTCATGTTTCATCACTGAGGTAGATTTTAGTTTTTATGTCACTAACCAATTCAAACCAGTTCGTTGATTTAAAAGATTACACTTGTTAGAGTACAAATCTTTCCGTTACGACAAAAAATGCATTGATATTTGAATGCGAGCCGGAGCCTGGCGGTGGTGAACAGAGACACGCGCATGCGCAGATCAGTATGCGCTATTGTTGAGTTACGAAGCCACTATAATGCACTATTGATCGGTTTCATTTTACTTTGTTGCGTGCATATGATAAAACATCAGCTGATACAATAATACTGATTTTACACAAGTAATCACTTGAGTTCATAATCCCTGAAATGGAAGCGAGAAAGTAAAGGATAAGAAGAAAAGCTGCTAGTTTAATTGTAATCCGTGTGTGATTGAAGAAATGACAGCATCTTTAACTGTTTATTTAAATTCTAATGCATTTCAAATAGCAATGAATGTGAGCTTGAGTGTTAATGAACAAACCTCAACTCTGATTGCACGTTTTTATTTACATAATTTAGAGATTTTCTTGATGAAAATACAGACATAAATATGAAAGTCACATTCAAATAAAGACAGCCTACTAAACAGTAGCTCAACCACTGCAAAAGCTAAATATAACTAAGCATTTCTGCGGAGACTAATATTCTCGAACTTATATCATAATGTACTAATACTTTTCAGCATCAATGCCAAACATCTTCATAATATATAAAGTTTACATTCAGAGCAATATTAACAGTTAACAGCAAGTTATCTTAAAGGTTTTGAGAAACACAGCAAAAATCCATAATTAGCCTTTTTCCTCTCCTGACTCATATGTAAACAACGTTTGTCTCAAATGTATCTTAGTGTGCAAATATTTAAAACAGTTTGGTCAAATCTAAAGATTTAGCATTTAAAAATACATTTCTTGAGCCAAACTCAAATACACAGTGTACAATGTGTATCTGTTGATCAGCGGCTCTGATCTGATCCGCTCCAGTGAGATCCAGAGGAATAACAGGATCACCGCAGGAACGGACTCAACTCTTCCTTCTCCCTCTTGTTCTCCTTTTCCTAGAGCTTCCTGCAATATGAGGAGAAAAAGTTTAAACTTTGAGCACCAACATTAGGCACTGATTTAAGAAGATCAGCATTAAAGGAATAGCTTCAGTGAATGGGTGCCGTCAGAATGAGAGTCCAAACAGCTGATAAAAACACCACAATAATCCACACCACTCCAGTCCATCAGTTAACATCTGGAGAAGACAAAAGCTCAAATCCATCATTAAGACGTTTATAGCTAAAATCAATAATCCATAACACTTCCTCCAGTGAAAAAGCGTTGTCTCTCATGTCAAAATCCAGCCACGTGTGTTTAGAGCCGTTTTGTCTTATAAACGCTGCTTGATCTGCAGATTTCTCTCCTGATTCAGACCAGAACACTTTTGCTCTGGAGGAAGCATTTGTAGATTATAGACTTGTATTTTAGTTAAAAACATCTTAATGCTGGATTTGTTTCAGCTTTTGTCTTCTCCAGACATTAACTGATGGACTGGAGTGGTGTGGATTATTGTGATGTTTTTATCAGCTGTTTGGACTCTCATTCTGACGGCACCCATTCACTGCAGAGCATCCATTGCTGAGACACTGATGCAGAGACACATTTATACAAACCTGATGAAGAAACAAACTCATCCTGATCTCGGAAGCGCTGAGGATGAGCACATTTCAGCAGTTTTATTTTTAGATGAACTATTCCTTTAAATGATGAAGTAGCATAAGAAACTGTATCTTTAGTAAAACTGGAGGGATTGTAGTTCAGTTACAGAAGTATACAGAAACACAGAAGCTCAAATGCAATGGTTTTAACAAATCAGCTTAGAAATTATACTTTAAAACTTCCAAAACAATACATATACATTTTATTTGTAAATATCGCTGATATTTTGCAAAAAAAAAAAGTCCAACCTCTAAAAGCTCCTATTAAGAACAAAGTGTTCTCTGTTAAACAATTTAGTCTCTCTATTCTGTCAGCTGCACATCTGGACTCATTTCTAAACTATTTGCTTTGTTTATCTTTCATTCATTCTTCACAGACAGACAGATTAAAGCCCCGGATAACCCTAAAACATGTCAGGTCAAAGGTCACACTTTTAACTGATAACATGACCAGAATCTTCACATACCTCTGCTGTCAATCATTCACTGTTAGTCAATAACAAACAAACACATTGTAATGTGATTTACATGAATATACACTTCTGTTTGGGGTCAGTAAGACTTTTCTTTTTAAAAAAATTACTTTTATTCATCAAGGATGCATTAAATTGATCAAAAGTGACAAATCTTTTGTAACACTACAAATGACTATTTAAAATAAATGCTGTTCATTTGATATTTCTATTCATCTGTGAATCCTGAAAAATAAAGTGTCACGGTTTCCACAACTGTGTTCAACATTGATAATAATCAGAAATGTTTGTTGAGCAGTAAATCAGTATATTATTATGATTTCTGAAGATCATGTGACACTGAAGACTGCAGAAATGATGCTGAAAATACAGCTGCAGATCACAGAAATACATTACAGTTTAACACATATTCACCTAGAAAACTGCTGTTTTAAACTATAATAATATTTCACTATTTTCACTGTATTTTTGATTAAATAAATGCAGTCTTGATGAGCAGGATACACTTCTTTCAGAAACATCAAGAAAGTCTTACGGACACCAAACTCATGTTAATTTAGAAAATGATTCAATTAAGTTGCTGATTAAAATTACAGACGAGCAGATATATTTAACACAAAGAAACTGAATCAGTTATGATGAGACGAGACAAACCACACGTAAAGAAATGATCCAACAGTCTCTCATGACGAAAGAGAGGAAGTTTATTTGACGGAGCGAGGACGAGAACAAACCACAGCAGATCTCCACGAGTTCAGGACGAGACAATGTTAATAACAGAGCTGGACAGCTAGTGAACACACGTGGAAATAGAGAGGTCTGGTTAGAGATCGATTAGGCGGTTTTGACACAGGCGGATGTCCAGCTCGGTCCTGTTAGTTCTCTATGGGGAGGCGTTTGACCTACCTCACTGTAACACACAGCCCTTTTTAGAGCGTCCACTCCCTCTGTTACCCTTCACTTCAGAGGGTCAAAGAAAAAGAGACACACTGAAGAAATGACTGACATTCATTTCAAGCCTCTGTACGGCATGACCTCGGCTCAGAGCGAGAGGTAATGCACTAACGCCAGATAATGAACATCTGACAGCAAAGAGAATACAGAGCACAACACATTAACAGTGCTACAAAAACACGGATGTTTCTGGAAACGACAACACATTAATATTCAGTAACTTGATGAGATGCCAAGAAAATGTCCAGGTCATATTGCACCCAAAAATCAAAAGCCTATTTTTTAGAACAATTCATTTTGTTCATCGTTACATTATAGAAATAACATTTGAATGGGATTCAAAAAAGGAAAAAAATAAAATCATATCCAAAATAAAAGTTTGTTTACATTATGTTTGTGCACTATGTATGCATGCATGTATATACACAAAAAGCACACACATACAGTATATATTTAGAAAATTGACATGTATTTACATATATATATATATATAAACATTACATGTTTTTCTGAACTATATATACACACATGCATGTGTTTGTATTTATATATACATACATAAACCGTATACACACAGTGTAAACAAAACCTTTTATTTTGGATGCAATTAATTGTGATTAATCGTTTGACACCACTTGTAATAATAAAAATTAATTATTTAATATGTATAATAACAATTTGCATTGCTGTATAATAGATATGTTAAATATTTATATATTTCCACTTGTGACATTGTGGCAGTTCAAAGAATTTGGGTGGATGGGGGTTTATATAATAATAATAATAAGCTGTTATACTGTGCTTGTAGCACGTTCTCGTCAACTGCGCACACAAATATAGTGGCGTATCATTTCATATTAAAGTGCAAATGAAACTACGATCATGAGAGTCAGATCTGCTTCACGTTCAGCAGCGGCAGCTCTTAAAGTAATAGCAGACAAAAATAACAACCAGCTGCTGTGATGTCTGTTCATCAAAGAACAAAATAAAAACAGGAAATTAATAACTTTTGTAGCTCCAAGGATGCATCTATGTTTAATTTAGATTGAATTTAATATTTCAATTTCTGTGTAGCCCATTTCCTACTCGCTGAAGGGCACAGGTAGCGAAATATGAAATTATAATGGGTTTGTGAAGATAGTTTTAAAGTTCACTTGAATTAGAAGTTATTTTTTAAAGTCAAATTGATAGCTTTAAATTATACTTAATATTGAATGGCTATAGTCCATCAATAAAAGTTATGAAAGAACTATTTCCTAGAGACATCAGTAGTATTGGTGTCAATGATACTTGCCTTCGGTCATAAAAAAAAAAAAAAGATGCCATTAAACAATTATTAAAAATATACTGTCTGTATGTTGTTCACAGAATAAATGTGCGAATAAATAGTTATTTTTTTAATAGTACTAATATATTATAATAAATTAACTAAAAATAAAATTAAAGCTTTTTTATGCATTATAACATCTCATTTAGAGGTTATATGTTTTTAAAGATTTAAATGTAGTACTTGTAATGCATTGAGCTGATTGAAGACCATGTAAATAACTGAGACAGAAAATTGTATAAATGTGACTTAGAAAAATTATTACTTTTTTGGTCCAAAAAATGACTCCTATTTTCTTTTGATCTTGGAATGAACTGTGACTCGGACTTGTTTAATAATGAGATTCAAACAATCAGCCAAATATCTGGATTAATATCAGGAAAATATTATGAAATAATATTTTAATAAATCAATATCGGCTTTATAAATAAAACCTTTACTGTGTTTGCAAGCCAAAATATTAGCGAAATGTTTTGAAAACACGTTCAATGCTGAAAAATGACCTTTATTAGATATATAAATAGATTACCTTCATTACTGCCTTTTTTGTTTCTTGGGAGGAAATGTTTTTTATTTTCAGGGTTCCGGGGGGCGGGGCCTACAGCGGGAGTGGGCGGGGCTTGTGGCATCACTCCGTCTACATCATCACACTCCTGCTGTATTCCAGACGAATCGTTAGCGTTGTCATCCGTATAATGAAGCAGCTCGTCTTTGTTCTTCACAGAGTCACTATTATCACAGCTGCTGTTTGTGCTGGAGTCGGTGGGAGTTAAAGGCTCGCTTGTGTTTACTGGCGTCACATGAGCGTCTGCAGACCTGATGCTGTTTCCGTTGTGGTTCTGATCAGTGTTGACTGAGGTAAGGCAGCTGGGTGAGGCATCGGCTGGTTCCTGAGTGTTTGTGGAGGTGGTTTCAGGGGATCGAAGCTCCTCCGGCTCCCTGTGATTCGCTGAGGAGGCTTCAGAGCTGGGTTTGGTGCTGCAGCTTTTGGCTTGATCTCCTGGAGATGTTTCGACCGCAGACGATCCAGCTTCTTCTCCGACAGACCTGACACTTGCTGCTTTAGGATGAGAAGAGACGGGTTTGTTCAGGAACAGAAGTGTGTGTTGAATGGAGATGAAGCATGGAGCAAAGCCACGTTCTTTTGAGGGTCGGTTGAGTTTTTAAATCTACAAAATGTACACAACTTCTCTGCAGAATGATAAGTCCTGCTTGTTCACATTCAGCGTACAGCTAGAGTTTGGGTAGTTGACATCAGTTCGTGACATGCTCTAACATGCTATATTTAATATTTTTTCTTTCATTATTGTGCCTGCTGTTCCAATAATTTAAGCGACAACATGGAATAGCAGTACTTCCAAAAATGTGTCACACTGCAGGACCATCTGATACACTAGTGACGGTAAACAGGTAGAGCTGAATGATTTAGGAAAAATAATTTAAAAAAAAGACAAAAAAAAAAAAAAAAAAAAATTCTGATAAAAACAACAATAAATACATTGTGTTCTTTAATATATTATAATATTATATATTAAATTATAAGTAATAATAATAGCAATTAATATATATTATATATGCCAATGATAATATTATATAATATAAATAATAATAGTAATTAATATATAATCATTGGCATAATATATATATATATATATAAAAATTAAATATAATATATTTAATAATAATAATAATAATAAACTCATTATTAAACAAAATATTAAACAATGGAAAAAAGTATTATAAAATAAGAATAATTTATTGTAAAGTTTATTTATTGTACATTGTACTGAAAAATTAAAATACAAATATTTATGGCTTAATATTCCAAATTTCTTCATTCTTCACATTAAACCATCAAATGTTTATTTTGATTGAAACCGGCAGGGTTTTAAAGCACTATGCCATATTGTGATTAATCATGCAGCCCTATATAAAGCTGAATAAAATGTTGAATGACCTAAAAGTAATTGTCACCATTTATAGGATATAAACAACTTTTCCTACGTTGAAAAACAATAAAAATAAATAATGTCAACTACCCATTTGCAGTTTACAGCTTGTATTTATAGTTCACATTGACATGCAGGTTTTTGGCATGTGACTGGTGTGAACAACCAATCAGAAGCAGTGAAGAGAGCAAGCGGCAAAGCTGATTGGTGGAGCAGCAGGATGCGAGGAATCATGTTTAGACTATGAGTGATGCTTTAAAGGGGTCAGAAACTTGTGACACTTCCAACAGTTTCAATAAAAGCGTTTTCTGGACTGCAGTGAAAATTACAGTCAGTTTTTATGGAATAATAAATTGAGCAGCTGCTCGCAGTCGGACCCCTTCAGTGCACTCACTACAGACAGCAGCGCTCGCGCGAGAAAGCGGAGAAACAAACACGAACGCTTCAGACTTTGGCACCGGAGCCGCTTCAGAGCCGCACAGGCTGATATTCTTACCGGACGCTCCTGTATCTCTATGCATTTCACTAGAAGGGGCACTTTCCGATTCGCACCTGGGACGAGTCTTTCTCAGATGGAAACCCTTGCGAATGTCGGCCAGGAGCTGATCGATGATGCAGACTTCGTCCTGCGGAGCCGGGCCTCTACGGACTGACAGAAACACATTTCTATTAGAGAGCTGAATGAAAGAGCAGCTGCATTTTTAGGCTGCAAACACTGGAAGTGAATATATAACATTTGGTCCCATTAACTGTTCATTAACATTGAAATATTAATTTTAATATTAAAACCATTTATTAATATTAAAATTTAATATTTTTATATTAGTTAAGAACAATAACTTTTTTATAATAATTTAAAATATTAAAAACAACCAATGTTAGTTAAACATTAGTTTAACTGAAATTACTAATATTAACTAAGTTAATTTTAAATATATTAGTCTTTAACTTCAAATGACTTATTAAAATACTGTAATTTTAATGTAAAAACATTTGTTTTTAATTAAAAACACTAATATTACACTTAAAATATTGTAATATTAAAACATTGGTGTTTGATTTATTGAAAACACTTTAATATTAAACTTAAATATTAAAATGTATTTGTAAATCCTTGTTTAATATTAAACATTACTTAATATTAATTTGAAACATTCATTTTTAATTAAAAACTTTATTAAAATATTTTACTAGTTACAAAATGTTTATTAAAAACTTCTTAATATTTTTATTAATTGAAAAACATTAGTTTATTTAAAATGACTATTAACAAATAATTAATATTAAAATATTGTAATTAAATAAATAGTTTAAATAAGTTAGAGAAATTACTTTTAATTCATTAAAAAACACTCATATTAAGCTTAATGAAAATTGTAATATTAAAAATATTAGTTTAGTATTAAAAAACTAATCAACTATAATATTTTAATATTAACTAGAATTGTTTAAATTAAAAATGACTTAAATATTAAAACATTTTAATATCAATTAAAAGATTATACATTAGTTTTTAATTGATCAATGATGCAGGTGTCTTCCTGCGGCTCCGAGCCTCTTCTAAATGAAAAGCGGTTTCTATTATTGATGTGAAATGAATACTGGAAGTGAATGTAACATCTGAACATCTGTATTCTACAGTGCACTGAAAAACTGAATCTCCAGTGTCACAGCAAAACAAACCCTGTTTTATTCTGCACTGAATGTGATGAGAGAGAAACGCTGGGCGCTATAATGACAATAACACAAACCCAATAAACGGACAGGAATCGTTTGTTACGACTCACTTATCTTTCCATCTTCTCCTTTCTGTCTCTTGGATTCGTCCTCCGCCAGCTGCTGCTTTCTTTTCTCTGCTTTGGCCGCTTGTTCTTTACGAGTCTTGTTTTCCTGCAGAAGAAACAACATTTCCTGACCTCTGTGATGTGAACAAACCACTCAGTCTTATTTTATTATTAAGGATATAATAAAATATTTTTTTATTTAATTTAATGATTTGTTGTTTTAATTTGAATTTCAGTTAAAGTTAATCATTTTGTTGATCGTTTATTAATGTTTTTAGATTTTCAGTTAGCAAGAACCATGCATGCAATGCCATTAAACTTAATTTTTACATTTTAGCTCCTAATGAATTAAAAATGACTATTCGTTTTAAAATTAATAAGTTTTCTTAATATAAAAAAACTATTTCACTTATAACTAGTTATTTTAATAATTATAATACTATTTTAATATTGGTTTTTAATTGAAATGACTTTAATATGAATTAAAAAAATTTAATAGTAAAAGCAACTTCAATATTAACAGTCATTTTAACTAATTATTTAATACCAATTATATAATTAGCAGTTTAATTAAAATTACTTTAATAAAAACTAATTAATTGATTTTAATATTAAATGTTACATTTTAAGAACTTTAATATTTTTATATTAATAAAAAAAAACATTCATAAATATTGTAATATTAAATTTAAAAAGACATTCAGCTTTAATTAAAAACACTAATATTATAATGTGACCCTGGAGCACAAAACCAGTCATAAGTATATTTGTAGCAAAAGCCAAAAATACATTGCATGGGTCAAGTTTATAGATTTTTATTGTGACGACCCATGTGTTATGCGTGTCATCCCTGGGTTGAATCGTAGTAGAATTAGTTTGGTAGTGTGAGAATGATTGAAATATTTGATAAATTCGTTAGTTTGGTCATGTTGTGTTTTGGATTTCTTTCATTCGTTTGAACAGTTTGAAACGTTTGCTTGCTCGTGACGTTTTGAGGGAAATCCTATTTGAATAAGTTTGGCGTCACGTTGTAATTTAGTCCAGTGTTAGCGGGCACCTGAAAGTGATTCAGTAAGTGAGACTGGAGTTCTTCCCGGTTAGGCTTAGCGACTGGTTTCCTTTGAGACATGTTTTTGTTGCTGTGGTGAAAACGGGTAGTAGCGGTGGTCTCGGGAGCACTTCCATGGTGTTGCTGGTTTACCCGGTTGCAATTTCACCCATTGAGCTCATGTGCTTAATTCCCCCCCGCCGGTAACTGCATGAAGATTAGGGTTTAGTAAGTTAGATAGGTTGTTTATCTGGAAAAGGTAAATAGGGGGAATATTCAGAGTGTTTGATTGCACAATTAGTTAAGTCGGCAGTGTTAAGTGTATGAGTGTGCGCCTGAAACCTATCGACAATGATTTAGGTCGTGCAAGATGATTCCAGGCCAGACCCATTTGGAGTTTGTGCGGGATTTAAGGCGACATGTTACATATTAGTGCACATCTCTTGATGTGGAAACATTTGATTTGCTTGAGTTGATTATAGTTGAACAGTTTAAAACCTCTGTTCCTGAACAAATTGCGATGCATGTCAACGAACACAGAGTTCAGTCTCCTGAGGAGGCTGCTTCGTTGGCTGATAACTGCGCTTACTCGCAGGACTACTGCTGCTGTGCTATGCTTTACATAAAGTGAAGCTTCGTTCCGGTTTGGTGACTGGTGAGGTAGAGGTAGGACTGCGTCCTGTTTTACCAATTGAAGGTGTTCACCTCATTTTAGGTACAAACTGGCAGGAGACCGTGTTTGGCCTAATGTGCCTTCGTCTCCTATGGTTTTGTCTGAGGGATTATAATATTATAATATTCTGGTCTTTAATACGTCTCACTGCTCAGTTGAGGTTTGCGTATAATACCGCTCACGCACCTTCAGGGCTCTGATGAAGAGCTGGCGGAAGGTCTTGATGGTGCTGAAGAGCTCATCCAGCGAGAGCTGAGCCATGTCTTCACACAGATACTGAGCCAGATTACCCTTCCTGCTGTCGATGTTGGAGAAACGCTGGTCCAGAGCTTCACACGCCGCCAGGTTCTTCTGCACAAACATCACAGGAACATCAGGAACACCACAACGCTGGAAAGAGCAGCTGTTTTCAGTGTAAACTGTACCTCGATGAGCCCTGAGAACTGCTGCTGGACGTCCTCCAGCGATGAGGAGACCTTCTTCTCCGCGTCTCTCAGTCTCTTCAGAAGCTGCTTGGTTTCGGCTTGAATCGAGTCCAGATTTACACTGAAAGAACGATTGAAAGGTGATTGAGAAACGACTGAAGCAACAGCTGATCTCGTGACATGCGCACACACACACATTTTGTTTCTGTGAATTGTGGGGACTTTCCATAGACTTCTATTACTTTTATACTGACCAAACAATATTTTCTATTCCCTAACCCTAAACCTACCCCTCACAGAAAGCCTGTTTGCATTGTTACACTTTCAGATAAACAGCATTTACTATTTTTAATAATTTTTTCCCCTCATGGGGACAGCATGTCAAAAATTTCAGGTTTTACTATCCTTGTGAGGACATTTGGTCCTTACAATGTAGCATAAACAAGTCCCCACACACACAACCACACACAGACACGCACACACGCACACACTCACACTCACACACAGATGATCTATTGTTTTACCCGGCTGCTTTCTCACAGGACTCGATGTGGTCTGGAAGCTCCAGCAGCTCTGGATGGTTTAATTCGGCTTCCTGGAAATCACAAGATCCACAGACACTCAGCACTGATCACAGAGAGCAGCAGGAGGAGCGCTTTTAAGAAAGCAGAGTTTAACTAGAGCAATTCATCCATGAGAATTTTACCAGCTCATGTCATTCTGACCTACAAAAAGGATTTATTCTGCCAGAAGACATAAAAAAGGATTAAATGACATGGTTATAAAGTGCTTGAGTCATAGGAACTGTGTTTATGATGCTTTTGTCTTTTCTTGGAGCTTGACATTATAAATCCAACAGTGGCTCTGAGATTATATCAATGCATACGAACAACAAATAATAATTAATATTTTAATATTAATAAAAATATTAGTTTTTAAAGACTATTAAGTATTAAAATATTTTTTATTTAAAACAACCATTTCAACTAATCAATATTTAAAAAAATAATATTAGTTTAAACAAACATTTATTTTTGATTAAAAATGACTGTACTATTAAAATATTTTAACAGGCAATAAACAACTGTATATTTATATAACTAAGTGTTCATATCAAAACATTCAAATGACTATTGACTTAATTTATATTAAAATATTGTAATACTAAAAGTTTTAAATATTAAAAATAACTTTAGTATTTAAATAAATTCAATATGAACTAAAAACATTACTTTAAAATTGAACATAACTATAGACGTTATTAATTAGACTATTGCCTATTGATTAAAATATTTTAATATCAATTACAATTATTTTTAACATTAACAACTATATTTATATAACCATAATGTTAAAATGTTAAAAATGTAAATCAGTTTAAATGAAAAACCTTTTTAATAAAAAAATAGACTAATGACTTAATTAAAAAAAAAAAATAGCTGAAATAAGTGTTTATTTCTAATACATTTTATTTGAATTAATATTAATTTTATTTTGAATAAAGACTTTTTTTAATGGTTTTAGTTTTGATTTTATTTAACAATAATATCCAAGACGGTATTTGTAATTCTAAATCTAATACGTTTTAAAAAGTTTTCCCCATCTAATGTTTATATTCTACTTTTCAATTACTGAAATAGTTTTAGTGATAAATAAAGCTGCTGAGGGGTATTGTAATATTGTACCTCCAGGATGTGATGTAAGAGCGTGATGCGGCTCTTGTTTGCTTTGGTTTCGGTGAGTTTCAGCAGGGAATTGATCTTGAATCCCTCTGCGTTTCCTGTGTGGCTTCCCTGGCAAAAAAGAAAAATTGACAAAATGAGGAACTAAGACACTGTAAACACAGAAAACAGTAAGTTTCCAGGGTGATTTGGGCCACAGACGCCTCCTGATCTCCTGAATCTGTCTTTGCTGCTCAGAGACCAACACAATACAACACATTGCTCACTGATGCACGGCCGCACAAATTTAACAACATTAACATGAAGAAAATCAAATTAACAGTAAAAACTACACTTCTCTCCTTAAATATGAAGAGGTCAAACAACTCTCCAAATTTCACAAAAAGCTTATGGACGCAATTATAATAGAAGTGTTTTTGTCTCTTCTGAGGAAGATTCATTCACTTGTTTTGTACTCATTAAAAATCTTTTAACGTTCATCTAATCTCATTTTGTAAGTGACTTTTCTTTCTGTTTTAAAGATGTTTTCTTTGGATTGTTTGACTACTCAAAAAAAGCACTTTACAGGGAAGAGGGGAATCTACAGGGCTTTCCTGTAGCTCAAATAGTAGAGCATGGTGCTAGCAACGCCAAGATCATGGGTTCGATTCCCAGGGAAAGCAAGAGCTGATAAAATGTAAAAACTGTAACTTGAATGTAATGTAAGTCGCTTTGGATAAAAGCGTCTGCTAAATGCATAAATGTAATCTCAATCACCACCAGTTTTCTACCGTTTAATAAAATTAAAAAAAACAGCAAACATGCTCCGAAGTCCCGATCTAAATAAAGATTCACGAACCATCATTCTAGGACTGCAGATCGTGAATCATTCAATTCAAGAAATTATTTGTGAACCTGCTCCGAAGTCCCGATCTGAATCAAATGATTCGAAGCGGTTTGAAGTCTCGATCTGAATCAAATGATTCGAAGCGGTTTGAAGTCTCGATCTGAATCAAATGACTCGAAGCGGTTTGAAGTCTCGATCTGAATCAAATGACTCGAAGCGGTTTGAAGTCTCGATCTGAATCAAATGATTCGAAGCGGTTTGAAGTCTGGATCTGAATCAAATGATTCGAAGCGGTTTGAAGTCTGGATCTGAATCAAATGATTCGAAGCGTTTTGAAGTCCCGATCTGAATCAAATGATTCGAAGCGTTTTGAAGTCCCGATCTGAATCAAATGATTCGAAGCGTTTTGAAGTCCCGATCTGAATCAAATGATTCGAAGCGTTTTGAAGTCCCGATCTGAATCAAATGATTCGAAGCGGTTTGAAGTCTCGATCTGAATCAAATGATTCGAAGCGATTTGAAGTCCCGATCTGAATCAAATGATTCGAAGCGATTTGAAGTCTCGATCTGAATCAAATGATTCGAAGCGTTTTGAAGTCCCGATCTGAATCAAATGATTCGAAGCGATTTGAAGTCTCGATCTGAATCAAATGATTTGAAGCGATTTGAAGTCTCGATCTGAATCAAATGATTCGAAGCGGTTTGAAGTCTCGATCTGAATCAAATGATTTGAAGCGATTTGAAGTCTCGATCTGAATCAAATGATCCAAAATCCGAGCGATGTCGAAATTCGAAAATGAAATTCATTTTGATCTGGTTTTTGCTAGTGAATCGCTTGAACTGAATGACCGAAGTCACGAGTTTGAATCAATCGGAGCGGTTCCGGCGTAAATGACTCACTCAATCTGTTTGTCTTTTCCTCCGCTTTTTGTATCTTCAGCCATGTTTGCACAACAATAACTGCGTTTCCATTACCCTTCAAATTGCGAATTGAAAATACGCCTAATGGAGAAAAAAAAAAAAAAAAAAAAAAAAAGTTTATGCTCGCATGAGGTGGCTTTTTAGGCAATTTGAAAAAGGAATTTCACAAAACTGCAATGGAAAAGGTTTTTTCGCATTTACAGCTCGCATGGCATATGTAAAAAGTCACCGGAGCTGATCACAGCCACTCTAGTCAATGCTTGCGAGATTGAGGTTTACAAAAAAATCTATATTTTCATTCCAAAGATAACATCCAGTTTACTGCTAACTAGTAATGTTAATGAATGTTAGATAAAATAAATAGAGAAATGATTGTTGTTCTGCTGTTTTGTGTTCATCTGCTCTTTTTACACGGACTATCACTCTATATAGACTAATACAAAGTTAAAGAGGGTGAACTTTATAATTTAGCTGAAATGTGCTCGTAGGTTTTAAACACTTTGGCTCTTATATGTTCTTACTCCACAAATGTATTAAATGTGCGTCCTTGAAAGCGGCTTCTTCTCTAACTTCTCATGTAATATCAGTGGTGTGACCCATTTCAGATGTGGCCAAATTACAACAGTGTTACATACACATTTAATTGTTTGATCAAAATTATCGCTAGAGACAATTTAGTAGTCGCTGGATATTGGTAGGGAGATGTCATAGTGAGTCTACTTAATTGCTTTGATGAAGATTTTTTTTAATTGTGATATTCTTACATAGTTGAGAAAGTTTCCAACGTCGAGGATGAGTTTGCAGAAACTGGGCAGCAGTGAACTTTTCCTGAGATCTGCGGGCGACACACTTCACTGAGATCAAAAATGTTATTTTCAGGTGCATTCATTAATTTTGCAAAAACATTAATTCTGTGCGCACTAATAAATACTGTACATTAAACAAATGTGTGAAAAACCTTAAATGCATAAACGTGGGAATTTTTTTCCAGAGAACTTTAAATGAGAAACGTAAATTTCAACAAAATAACCCAAATAAATAAAATGCCTGAAACAAAATAAATAAAACAAACAAACATAAAACAAAATACATATAATAAACAAAACAAATACAGAACAAAAATAAAATCTAAAACAAAATACACAAACACAAAAATTAAAAATTGTAATAAACTAAAATTATATGATTAAATAAACAAAATAAAATACACAAAACAAAAACAAATTAGCTAAACAAATAAATTGATAAAATAGAAAAACAAAATAGATAAATACAAAAACAATACATTAATGAATAAATAAAATACAAAACATTAATCAAAGAAATAAATGAATTTAAAAAAAGTGATCTCTCACGTTGCACAAGAATCCCACTGAACGAGTCAAATTTTAAACTGGCCGATCCACTTTGCTCTGCTGAAGATCTTTAGGAGCAGAATGGTTTTAAGCAGCAGCGGTCAGTCGTGGTTTGTACTCACCCTCACAAGCCGTCTCCACCAGCTCCACCTTCGGCTTCATGATCTCCAGCACAGACAGCGTCTCCTCACACAGCAACATGCATTCAATCCTCAGCTGGTAACTGATGACAAAACAAACTCAATCCTCCATAATAACTGCCTCATGCACATGTGTGACCCTGGACCACAAAACCAGTCATAAATCATCTTTCCATTAATGTATGGTTTGTTATGATAGGACAATATTTGTCTGAGATACAACTATTAGAAAATCTGGAATCTGAGGGAGCAAAAAAATCTAAATATTGAGAAAATCTCCTTTAAAGTTGTTCAAATGAAGTTCTTAGCAATGCATATTACTAATCAAAAATGAAGTTTTGATATATTTACAGTAGGATATTTACAAAATATCTTAATATTCTAATGATTTTTGGCATAAAAGAAAAGTGTATCATTTTGAGCCATACAATGTATTTTTGGCTATTGCTACAAATATACCTGTGCTGCTCATGACTGCTTTTGTGCTGCACAGTCACATTTAGTATTAGAAGAACAATGTGTGAATTTGTATTTTAGTGACACTTTACCAGGGTACAGCCAGCAGTGAGAGGTAAAAGCGGTCCACGTTGGCCAGTTTGTCTGGATCTCCTTGAAAGGACTTTAAGTTGTCAATCTGGAGAAGCAGAAGCAATAAAGTTAATGCAAAACACTCAACTGACCAGAAGCAGGATAGACTGCAGATTTACTCTGATACACGTCAGAAAAAACCAATTGCGAGCTTCGTTTTCATTTGCATCAAGGTCTATGAATGTAAAATATTTGCAAATTATCATATTTTACAGGGAAGCACCTCGTGTTTTTCTGGAAGCAGTTTTAGAAGCTGTTTCAGGGACTCAACATCAAATTTCGAACAATCTCCTTTCTGCACCATCGAGACAAACTCTTCATTTGAGCTGTTTGTGAGTGAAACAAACAATTAATCTCGTCACAACATCATAAACACACCAACCAATCCAAAACCTCTGATTTTACCACTTAAACTGCTTCAGAAAGATATTCAGGTTCAGATTCTTCTTGGGGTCAATGAAGGAAATCTGAGAAATAGGAGAAAATTATTAAATGTTTATTTGTGACTTATTCATCAGTGATGTTATACTACAGGCCCTATGAAACCGGTTTATTTTTTCACAAATTCCCTCTTTATTTTTAAATCTCTTTTTGCAAGACTTGTTTTGTTCCATTACAATTTTTCTGGTTAAATTAAAGGTTAAATTACATTTTAGTAATCTAAAAGCAATTAATTGTAATCATAGGACTTAAACAATTTAATGATTTATTAAGTGTTTAATAAATTAAATTTTTACATTCCAATGAAACCTTTTTTTTTTTTTTATTCTGTTTCTCATTGTAATTTTTTAGGATTCTTTTTTTTCTATTTAGATTTTTTTTCAAGACTCCGTTTTAAAAGGTTAAATTAAATTTTAGTAATCAAAAAGCATGTGTAATTAATTGTAATCATGAGACTTCTGCAATTTAACCATTTATTAAATGTTTGACAAATAAAAGTTCATTTGTGTGAAATTAATTTCTCAAATTTAGTTTTTTACCCAAAAATTCCATGCTTTTAAATTTTTTTTTTTTTTTCAAATATCAGTATTCAACGTTTTGTGTTTAAAATATCAAAACATTATTTCTGCATATGTAACTGCAGGTTAAATGCATTCATGTCCTGCATTAAACAGTGTAAATAAATCTAAATGCCACTTTAGATGCAGCTTCTGTGTTTCCTCTGCACTGCAAAGATGAATTTTGTTAAGGATTTAATTTGCTTGATAACAGCCAGATTAAAATGTAAGCATTTTTTAACTGTAAAGGGTGATGCACACTTAAAATAAAATAGAAAAAAATAAAAAGGCTTTATAATGGTAAAAATGCCTATAAGAGGTTAAAATCAATTTAAAAACCACTGACTATCACAGAATAAGAAGAATATCAAAAACTTGGGAGTCAGCGGTCCTTAAAATATCACACTGTAAAATATCGCCTAATTATCATTGACGATAAAATTCCAGAAAATATCAAGATATTTGGTCAATATCGCACAGGATCTCTCACCTCCTTGGGCTCTTTCTTGAGCAGCGCGGCCGGACTCTTGTCTTTGGGTTCGGCCAGCGGCAGACAGAAGAGCTGCTCGATGCTGCTGTAATTAGGCTCCAGCGGAGAATCGCTCGTGACAGACGCCCACATTGAAGGGCCATCTATGAAAGAAAAACAGATACTCAAACATGCGCTGTATTTGCACACAGAAATACAAGAGCTGGTAGAAAGCATGACTTCCGGTCTGATTTAATGTCTAAGCTGATTTAATGAATGCTTCTTACATTCAAAGTTCAGTTTGAAGCACTTTGCAATTACAATATCCATATGCAGAAACGAATACGCTGAAATAATTATACTTTTGGACAGACAAAGAGTCTAATTAAAATCTACAAATATTTCTAGTAATTTGACTCTCTCAATATACTTTCTGATGTTTTAATAATAAAAAAATTTAATTAAATAAAAAGGTCTGTACAGCCACAGATTCAAATGAATTTTAATTATTTATTCTGTTATTTTGCTCTCAACTTAATCAGACAAACCTGCTCCTAAATGGCCCAAAAAACCTAAAAACATTTAACATGCCAGTCTCTTCTAAATAATGAATGGCCTGGCTATTAGCACTGTTATTTTAGTATCATTGATAAGCTATTAGAGTTCTTAAATTAGGTTTTATTTTTATATTTTATTATTTAATTTTAGTTAAACTTTCTGTAAGTCTATATATTTAAATATGAAGTTTAAGTTTTCTGTACATTAAACTAAACAAAATACTAAAACTAAACACTTATTACTTTATTTTTTTGTAAAAAAAATGTAATGTCTATATTTGCAACTAGCTGAAATTCTGCATTTCTGTATTTTATTTGTATTAATATTTAGAATTTGATAATTTTTATATTGTTTTTTTTAAATTAATGTTTTAATAATTTTGAGTGTGTGTTTTTATTTAGCATAAGCTAAATGTTCCCAACATGCTGTTTTTTCCCCCAGATATTTTAAAATATTTTATTTTGTTTTCAATTATTTCAAATAATGATTTGACATTGTTTTAGCTTTAGTTAATGATATTACGCCTTACATTGATTACATTACATATTGTGATTCTCATGCGTTTGGTGCAGTGACAGCTCTGCATGTTCTCAGTTCACGTGTTCTCTGGGAACCGCAGCAGCATTCCTCACGGATCTCACCGGTGACAGCTCTGGAGTTCAGCTTCTGCCAGTTGAGTTTCTTCATCCGGAGCGTGGGATGCGGGCCGCTCCTCGCCGGCACCGAGTAACACTGGCCAACCGGGTAAAACGTCCGGGCCACGATCACATCACCCGCTCCTGGAGGAGGAGGAGGAGGAGCTCCCATTCCTGGAAGAGGAGGAGGTGGTGGAGGTGCACCCATGCCAGGTAAAGGTGGAGGTGGTGGAGGACCTGCAGAGGCCATTCCTGGAAGAGGAGGAGGAGGTGGAGGTGCACCCATGCCAGGTAAAGGTGGTGGAGGACCTGCAGAAGCCATTCCTAGAGGAGGAGGCGGCGGCAGCAGCATCGCTGCTCCTGGTAAAGGAGGAGGAGGAGGAACGGTCTTTGTGGAGTTGTGCTGAGGTTCCTGGTTTTTGGCTGGTTTGCAGGAACACTCCAGTGTGACGTCTTTGGTCTCCGTCTGAATGGCTTGATTCTTTCTTCTGGAGCCGTCGACCTCATGAGAGCCTTTGGATGATTCCTTAAAGACGAGACGCTGCAGGATCTTCTCATACGACTCCATCTCAGCTGAACCCACAGAGAGAGAGAGAAAAATCACTTTGTGAAACCATCACATTTCATCAGTGCATTACAGGCAAAATCAAATCTTACAAACAAATAAATAAAAACAATTAAATGAGTAACTACAAGTAAATATTAACAATTTAGTGATTCATTCGATATTGTTCCTTTTACATTTATGTTTATGAACAAGTTTATAAGTAAATAAATTAAAAATAAATTAAATAAGCAAGTAAATAAGTGAAATAAAAATGCAAATAAGTAAATAATTAAATAAAAAGTTAAATAAGTAAATACAAGAAAATAAGTAAAAAATAAGCAAGTTTGAAGTAAATAAAAGACCATAAAAGTAAATAAATAAGTACACAACTGAAGTTAATATAGTAGAAAATAGATCATTTATTGTTTATAATATATAAAGTAAATAAGTAATGGATACGTAAATAAGCAAGCAAATATAGTAAATGATCAGGTATATTAGTAAATAAAGTAAATTTATAGGTAAATAAGTAAGTAAAGTAAACAAGTGAATTAATATATGTAAATAAGTGCTGTGTATGTGTATATATATATATATATATAAATAAACACACAGTGTATATATTTAGAAAATATTTACATGTGTATATACATTCACATTTATATTCTTATATTTTATGTTATATATAAATATATTTTATATATAAACAACATTTTTCTTAAATATATACATGCATGTGTTTGTATTTATATACATAATAAATATACACATTATGTAAACAAAAACTTGTTAAATAAGTAAATAAGCGTGTAAACAAGTAGAAGTAAATAAAGTAAATAAGTATACAAGTAAATACATAAAGTATTGAATGATTGCTGTATGTCATTGTAAAGCCACAGAATATTGTAATCCAAAAAATAAATAAGCTTTCTTAGTGATGGATTGTGCTCCTTAGTTCAGTTATATTGACAGCCCGCCACAACGTTTCTACATTTGAGAATAATGTCATGTGTTAGATTGTTGTGATCTCCTGATCAGACCCAGAGAGAGAGGCCACAGAAGGACAGTTCAACTATTCAAAGCACTAATAATGAAGGGGTCAGTATTCAATCAGAATCCATTCTATGAGAAACAGAGAGACTCACAGCTCTGAGCGATCAGCGTGGCTCTGTTAGCGAGCGCCTCCAGCGCCTGCCAGATATCCGCTCGCTCCGGACCCAGCAGCAGCAGCGCCTGTAAGACGGACAACAGCTGCAGAGACGACGGGAAACTGCTCACCTGCAAACACACCACACCAGCCCAACAACACAGATCAGGAAGAGCAGCAGTGACCACCAGAGAATTCATCTGCACTGTTGTGCACTAAAATATACAGCGAGGGCCAAAATTATTAGAGCACTAGTATTCTCAGCAGCTAAAAATGCTTGTTTGCTGTAGTGTGTCAGTAGGAAATATCAGTTTACATTTCCAAACATTCATTTTGCCATTAATTGTAATAATCCAGTGAGATTTTTGTGCTCCACACAGAGATCAGATCATCATCCAGTCTGTCTGGAGTGACATTTACTTTTAGCAGATGCTTTTATCCAAAGCGACTTACAATGAGGACAATAGAAGCAATCAAAACCAACAAGAGTGTAATGTGCTATAACAAGTCTCAGTTAGTGTAACGCAGTACATGTAGCAAGGCTGTTGTTTTTTTAATTATATAATAAAAAAATAAAAAAAAATAGATAGAACACAAAAGAATAGAGAAAAAACAAACAGTTAGTAAATGAATAGTGCGCAAGTCTAAAAGGGGCAAGTATGTTTTTTGATAGAATAGAATTAGAATAGAGTGCTACAGTTAAAGGGTCAAATAAACATGAAGAAACAGAACAAACTGAGACAGACTAAATCCAGAAGAACTGTGGCAACGTCTCCAAGATGCTTCAAGAAACCTCCTGCAAAGCTACAGCACTGTTAAACGTTTTAGACACTTGCTGTAAAATGAGGATGCTGTCAAAAATAGATTTTCTTAACTAAATGAAATCAACATTTGTTGTGAGCATGCTTTGTGTTTAAAGCAGCTTTTGTCCTCGGTGCACTTGAGCAGAGTTTCTCAGGAGGTTTCTAGAAGCGTCTTGGAGACACAGTTCTTCTGGATTTAGTCTCAGTTTGTTCTGTTTCCTCATGTCACTCCAGACAGACTGATGATGATCAGATCAGATCTCTGTGTGAAGCACTGGCTGCTGTCAAAAATCTCACTGGATTATTATAATTAATGGCAAAATTAATGTTTGGAAATATAAACTGATATTTCCTACTGACACACTACAGCAAAAGATAGAAATAACTGACTTCAAACTATTTTTAACTGCTGGAAATACTAGTGTTTTAATATTTTGGCCGTCACTGTATATGGGACAGAGATCAAACCGATAAAAAGTTTAATACAGCCTTTAAATTAGAATGTGTCCCGTTTCATTTTACTTTTTGCAGAACAAAAAAAATAAATAAATTGACTCTCATACATTTTAACCATGATTACAGAAGAAAACAGCCAAAAAGTGTAACACTTCTTATAGCAAAAAATATCTTGTCAGGCATATTTAGAACAATAATAATTAGATGACATTAAAAGACCCAAAATACTAATATACTAAGTCTTTGCCACCATCCTAGCAATACCTTTCTTCATTTAAAATCTAATAAAGTTTAGTATGATCACTTATTCGTTTATATATTTTAATAAGTGCAGATCAGAATAAGTATGCTGTTTGACATTTACATAAAAGTGTTATGCTGAATGACGATGGAACATTATTTTTAGCCATATTTTGACTTTTTCCACTAGAGTTACTCGAAACATTAAAGTAAACAATATTTGCATTTATTATACTGTCTATGTATAAAAAATTACTTTTGTAAATTTAATTAAAACGGGATAAATTGTCTGACCCACTTCTTAAAGAAAATTAATATTTTTATTTTTAAGGAATATCATACAACCGGATATTTTTTCATCCATGTCTTAATTCATACAGTTCTGTTTTGCAGCATCATACTTGAATTAAAAAATAAATAAAAATGCAATGTTTTGTTGTAAATTGTTATTTTTTTCCCTATTTGATTACATTCAATTTGTATTAAATCATGACACAGAATGCATAAAAAAATAAGTGAAAAACGCAGAATTTAGGGAAAAATTAAATGCATTTCATGCAGCACTAAATTTAAAGGTTGTGAACAAACAAGTTATGTTTACAGTCATTCTCCAGGTCAAACAAACATGTGGAAAGCATTTCCTTCCCCATTAATGGCAAACGACTAGATCATATGAAATGGAAAAAAATAATAATAATATTTTTGGTATTATAGCTGATCCCTTGCTGCTCACCTTGTTAAACAGAGATGTGAAGACTTCCTGATGGTTGCTCATGTCAATTCCTCCATAAAGCCTCAGGAGCTCGTCCTCATCCTCAGCCATGGCCTCTTCAAACGCCTCACACTGGATGATCAAGTCTTCATCATCTTCTTCTCTAAAACACACACGCACACTTTAACTGAACATCTCAACTTGAGCTTTATTGCATGTTTCATTTCCTTTGCTCAGTGTGCATTTCTACTTTGTTTTTCTGTGCACATTTCAATTAATTAAACATAAACTCACCTTAACTTTGGCAGCAGGTGAAGTAGCTGTAATCCTGGTAGATGAAAATAAACAAAGTCCATGAATATATCATAAATAATGCTCAAAACATCTAGTGCTCTGTTGGAAAGCTCAGTTGTGTTAAAGCACAAACAGGAGGCGTGTGCTTGAGTGACAAACAGGTGAATGCAATTAAGACCTGATCACTTCTGTTAGCACTTGCATACTAACCACACTACTCATACTAGTTTTGCAGTATGCACTATGTATATTGTGCACAGTTCAGATGACCTACTAAAATGGTCCAAATGTGCAATATACAGATGTCATTTTAGTATCGAGGTACTATTTTAGATTTTATTAATAAGGGCTGTGTTCAAAATAGCACACTTGTATGCTACTCATACTATTTTTGCAGTATGCAATATGAATATCATGCACAATAGGTGGCACACCTAGATGACCTACTAAATATGCCAAAATGTGCTATATACAGTAAGAAACAAGAGTTTTTAACACTTTTCTTTACTCGTTATGTGATCAGACTGCAATTTACATAAAAAAAAACATTTATTTTCCAGGAAAAAACTCGAAATGAACAAACTTATAGCATACTACTGTTTGAATGGTTGCACACTGCATGATGTTTCCCATGCTATTTTTAATAAATAGCAGGCAGCCTTCAGTGTACACTGTGCAGTATGCACCAATTAGTATGCAAGTATCTATATTCCATGCTAAGGGCATGTTTTGATTAAGGACTGTGCTCATAATAGCATTCTTCCATACCATTCATAATATTTTTGCATTTACTAAATCAGTCAAAATGTGCAAAATACAGTAAGCAACAACAGTTCTTTACTCATTATGTGATCAAACTGCAATTTACAGAAATAACACTAAATTAAAGCATACTACTATCTCAGTTGCACAATGCATGCTGTTTCATATTTAATTTTTAATCAAAAGCAAGCAGCATTCAGTGTACACTGTGCAGTATGTAGTATGCTAGTATTCTATAAAAGCTGTATTCTAAACAGCATACTTGCATGCTACTCATACTATTTCTGCAGTATACAGTAAACAATTAAGTTTGTACTATTCAAAATATTACAGGGAATTGCAGACAGTATAAAGTGCATAGTATGCAGTATCTAGGTTTAACATACCAATGAACTCCTTGCGCATCTTGTCTCTCTGGCGCAGGTCGTCGGCGCTGAAGATCAGGGCATTTATGACGCTCAGAAGGGTCACCATGTAAGGCACATTATCCGTGGATTGGAGTTCATTCATAATCACACTGAATCGATACTGCTGCGTCTTCACAGACTGTTAACAAACACAACACTCGCATCAACACTAATGTCATGCAGACTTTATATTGAGCTTATTTTAACATGCAGGGCCTGTCAATCAACCTTTGCGCTTTAAAAACAAAAATAATTGTCCAATTGAAAATTTGATAAAATATGCATGCAAAAGATTTCACAGAATATCTCTGGTTTAAGTTCAGTTAATATAATTACCACAACATATTTTGTGGTAGCATTTTTTCTTTTTTCAATAACAAGTACCTAAACATTCTTAAATCAAGGCACATTTACTCGAGATGGAAAATGACAAGATATTAAATTTAGTTTTTAAATAAATAAATTACCATGAGTTCATCTGCCAAATAAACTTAATTCAACAAAACAAGACTCTCATTAGTACATTACAGACAAAATTACATCTAGTACATAAATAAATAAAGTATATAAATAAGCAGATAGATATGTAAAGAAATATGTAAATAGGCAAGTAAATAAGTAAAGAGATATGTACATAAATAAGCTAATATTAGTGCTGTCAAACAATTAATCGCATCAAAAAGACAAGTCTTTGTTTACATAATATATGCATGTGTATTCATTATGTATATATAAATGAACACACATACAGTATATATTTTGAAAATATTTACATGTATATACATTTATATTCTTATATTATATATAAATACATTTAATTTATAAACACATTTTTCTTAAATATATACATGCATGTGTATTTATATATACATAATAGATATACACACCACACACACACATTATGTAAATAAAAACTTTTATTTTGGATTAATCGATTGATAGTACTAGTAAATATATAAGTAAAAAAAAAATAATCATAATATATGCCAGAAAATATTCATGAAAACTATTTTTTTTAAAAGTATTTAAGTATTTTAAGTAAAAGTAAATAAATAAATATGCCAGCAAGCAATTAAAAAAAATTAAGTAAATGTATCTTGATTTAAGAATATTTCGGAATATATACCGGAAAACCAGACAAAAATACAACAAAAAAAATTCTCAGTCCATTTAGAAGCTACAGCGTGTGAAGACGAAATCCATCACAAACAGTCGCATTTGAGACTGTTATCTGTCTCAGCTGAGCACTTCAGATCACCAGGTGTAAAGACGCTTAAAACTGGCTTTCTGACCTGATATCAATCCCTTAACTCATCCAGATGAAGGAGCATGATCATATGAATACTTGCCTTGTAATGGTCCAGAGCGTCTAAAGCGAGTCTGTGTCCCTCAGAGGAGAACATGCTGAGGGCCGCCAGCAGCTCAAACACCTGCTTCTTCACCATGGTGTTGGACGTGTCCAAAGCTGGAGAGAAAGGGAGAGGAAAGGCAGTGTTTTTAGCTTCCTCCTCCATCATTTTAGCTTCCTCCTCCGTCGTTTTGTCCCTCTCCACTTTTAGGAGCTAATTTTTGGGAGAGGTAATGTGAACTTTGTACTTCTGATGGTTAACAAAACAGCCAAAGCATGTGATAGGTGTGAAGATTGTGCAATGCTTTGGAGGAATGCGTGATTTCTGACAGTGCACAGTTTTAAAGGAGTAGTTCTGTCAAATCCTACTTTCAGATGTAGAAACAGCGATTGCACGACTTCAGCAGGTTTGTTTTTGGATTGTGAACATATGCGTCGTCAAAAGAGAAGCATGAAAGAAATTCATGCGGGTTTGGAATGACATGAGGTTGAGTAAATCAATTTTGGGTGAACTATTCCTTTATCCCTGTAAAGCCTGACAAATAAAACTATAGTGAATATAAATATTTTTTATTTAACAGTTTATTTGAACCATTAGACAAATAATATAAGTATATATAAGTATATTTTTAAAAAAAAAAACGTTTGCATGTGTTTTTTGTTGAGTATCATATTTTATTTAGGTTTTAGGGGTCATAATGTTAAGATGAAAAGTTGAAATTATCACATTGTAAGCCATAATTCTTATATATAAGTCATAATTATGTCAGAAAAAGTCATATTAATGACACTGTCAATTTTGAAGTAAAAAGTGAATTATGAGATAAAGTCATAATTATGAGACAAAAAGTCATGACACACTAAGTCATAATTTTGAGATAAAAAGTAAAAATTTTGATATATGAGACAAATTATGAGTCTCAATTATGAGACAAAGTCAAAATTATGAGATAGTAAGTGAAAATTATGACATAAGACTTCTTAATCACAATTGACTTGTCATAATTTTGACTATATATCTTGTAAGTTTGACTTTTTATCTCATAATTATTCCTTTTATCTCATAATTGACTTGTCATAATTTTGACTCTCTATCTCATAATTATGACTATCTCATAATTCACTTGTGAGATAGAAATTCAAAATTATCAGATTATGAGATAAATTAAGTCAATTATTAAGTCAATTATGAGATAAAAGGCATAATTATGAGATAAAAAGTCAAACTTACAAGATATATAGTCAAAATTATGACAAGTCGATTGTGATTAAGAAGTCTTATGTCATAATTTTCACTTACTATCTCATAATTTTGACTATCTCATAATTCAGTTGTGAGATAGAAAGTCAAAATTATGACAAGTCAATTATGAGATTAAAAGTAATTAATTATGACTATAAAACAATCCTTTAAACTGATATTTTTTTGGAAATGGAACGAATTAATGACACTTTAGAAAAAATATGTAGAAATATTTTTTAAAAAGTTTGCATACATGTTTTTAATGAGTATTATATTTGATGCATCAGGCTTTTATGGCTCATATATTCTGATATAGTGAGAATATGGAGGAAAAAACAACTCAATTTTATTCAGAGACTCAAACCAAGCAAAAATACGCAATATTTTGCTAGAGGCTTTTGCATATCAAATATGATACGGCAGGACTTATAGGGTTGAAATAAGAGCGTCTCTACCCTGCGACAGCTTGCGCACGTATCCCTCATTATCCACGATGAAGTGAATCCCGGCGGACGAGTTCATGACGGCTCTCACGCAGTTCACACACGTCAGCTGCAGCAGCGCGTCTGCGATTCGAGAGCAGCTGCGTCCCGACAGACGGTCCAGGGCCTCCAGCAGCAGGTCGAGGCCCGAGAGCTCCAGGAACTGCACCATCCAGGCCTGGTCGCTCTTCTCCAGACGCTTCTTCAGGCCCGAGTAGTTGACCACGGTGGGCACCTGCAGCAGACGGATGCACAGCTCAGCGTCTGCGTTCTCCAGGTTGGCCTCCTGCGCGCCGTCCGAGTCCTGAGACGAGCCCATTCGACCTCGTACGGCTGCCCACTTCTTCTGCGCGCCGTCTGACTTCCCAGACATGATGATAATGAGGATGAAGATGAAGATTGAGGGAGGTGCTGCGAAGGTAAAAAGCAGAGAATTTAATTAAACACACAATAATAGTAGTTTTATTTAGATTCACACAAAAAACTAAAATCTATTCTCTACAACCTGCCAAAATATAAGTTTGGTTTAATTTGAAGAAGTTGTGACAGAATTATATAACTACTGTACAGCAAAAAGTACTTCTCAAAGCAATACTAATAACAATAATAATAATTTATTATTATACAATTTACAATTTTTTTTTTATTATTATTGTCATAAAATGAGGTGTTGCGGAACAAAACTTGTATACTGTATAAATTAAATCGATTACTTTTTTTTGTTTTAATGATATTCCTAATAGTAGTAATAATAATAATAATAATAATACAATTTATTACACTGACATTGCTATTATTATTTATTATTATTATTATTATTATTACAAAGTAAGTGCTGTGCAACAGAACTTATATACCATATAAAACAGTCTTTTTATGATAATAATAATAAATAAATAAATTATAAATATAATAAATAAATTATTAACGTTACATTAATTTATTATTTTTAATAAAGTGTGGTACAATAGAGCTTGCATACAGTATAAATTAAAACTGTTAATAATAACAACAACAAAAATGATTGTTTTAATAAATTGAATATTATTATTATTATACAAAATATCATAAAACCAAAATAATTTTGTATCTGTTTTAATTTACAGAAGTTGGGCAGAAACTTTTTTGACCAGAAAAAATAAAAATAAAAATAAAAATAATAATAATAATTCAATAATAGTATTTTATTTAGGCTATTGTAAATTGTTATATTTTCACGTGATTACATTTTAAAATCAAAGTTTTAAAAAGTTTAAAGAAATAATTTCTTTAGACACCATTTTCAATAAAAAAGTCATGTTAAAACATAAAACACAGAATCCAGGGTAAATAAAACGGAAAACAGAATTTAGAAAAATAAATAAATAAACAATCAATAATTTAAAATTTCATGGAGACCTAAATTAAAAGGTAGCTGACTCAGTGAAGTTTACATTCATTTTCAAGGTCTAACAAACATGAAGAATGCATTTTTCCCCATTAATGGTATGAAATGAATATTGTAATAAACATAGATTATGAATAATATGGAAATCATATAGCCCAACCTATACTTTCATAAAAGAGAGACAAATTCTGAGTCATTAGTGCACATTTGGTGCCGCTGGTGAAACATAAAGCAACATCTGGCAAGCATAAAGACACTTGATTTGAGGAATAATTCATCTCTTAAAACTCTCACGCTGCAAAACCTCCAAACCAGGCTTGAGGATGCAGGAAGGTCAGAGCGTCTATCAGAAACGCCCGTATTTAGAGGAAATAAGGGGGAGTATCACAGGAAGGAAGGCTAAAACAGCAGCTTTAACACATTCTTTAATCCAGAGGAATGGATGATTAGTTCAGACTTGCAAAACCCAACATGAGCTCTCCTCGTCTTTCTCCACGCGGGTTCAGACTTTCCTGGCATGTTTCACTGTGATTCATCAAATGAGCTGTTCTGGGATCAACAGATGCAGAAAGAGGCTCTGAATGGCAAGCGCTGGCACGAAATTCATTTTAACCACAGACTTGAGAGTTTTTATAGTAACTCTGAAGATTAAAGGTTTTTTTCAATGCAAAATGATTATGTCAATCTGAAAGCAAGTTCAGATGTATTCCACATCACTGTAAGTAAACAGGAGCTGAAAGCTTTGTCTGAACACACCCTCAAACTCAACAAACACAGGAATGTCTCAGATTCAGACAGAGATGAGATATTCCATTGATCTCACACACAAACTCCAATGCAGAAGTCAGAACGTCATTCCAGGTTAATATAGGCTACAGAACAAAATAAGCTTAACGTAAGCTTTTTGGATGAAAAATAAAAATCTGCATCACTTAAATTAAAGTAGCTGTGTATTAGAATGATTTCTGAAGATCATGTGACAATGAAGACTGGAGTAATGATGCTGAAAATACAGCTGCAGATCACAGAAATAAATTACAGTTTAACACATATTCACACAGAAAACAGCTGTTTGAAATTGTAATAATATTTCACAATTTTTACTGTATTTTTGATCAAATACATGAAGCTTTGGGGAGCTGAAGAGACTTCTATTTTATAAATCAAGTCTATTTCAGGATGCTCACTGACTAGAAAGCATTGCAGTGTATTGTACATGCATCTGTACATCTGCTGATTCAACCCGATCTTCACTTCACATCTGATTATCTTACAGAAAACAAACCAGCCCTGCGCTGGAATCTGTCCCATCAGCCACATCGGGACGTCCTGCTGACAAAAGAGCGTTTATGCCACAGCGATGCTCAACAAAAGTGCCAGAGCGGCTTTGGCACCGGATTCAGTTTCCCTTTTCTAGTTTGTTTTGACCGAGGAAAAGTCAGAGAGATGCTTTATTTGGCTTCATAGTTAAGGCTGTTTTAGATGTTTGTCTTGGGGAAAGTTGGGCATATTTGGACTTGTTTCGTCTCTGGATGCCAGTTACTCAATAAAAAACACCCTCTCAGAACAAGAAATCACAAGAAAAGTTCATTTACGACATACTGAAGCACATCTCCAGCTGATACAGATCTACAGAAACAGACAATCTGGTGAAATACCGGTCATGCTGTCATGTTAAGTCACACACAGCCGCTCAGATAAGACAAAAACATTCCCTTTCTGCAGTTTACAGAACAAATTACGCAAGCGTTCATGCAAGAAGGAATCTCAGCATGAATGCCAGGAATGTCCTTCACACAGCCCCTCCAATGTCTTCAGCACACGGTCACACGCTGCGGTCAGGAAGGAAACACTTTCACGTGAAGGGAAGCTCACAGAACAATACGACCCAATACTTCTGCTTTTCTCAGTCATGTATAATGTGGTCCTTTTTTCTGAAGAGTGAATTGCACAAAATCGTAAAATCAGGCCGTATTTGAACCTAAAATCAAGCTGATAGAAACAGGGAACTATATCATGCTGAAGCTTATTTTTAGGATGATTATCGTCATGGCAACTTCACGATTTTCATTCCTATTTTCTACATTTTTTAAAATCCCACTGCAATGCTGTGTTTGGGAATGGAATTGTGACACTTTCTTTTAATAATTATTTTAACATTTTGACTTTAAAAATCCCATTATATCGCTATTTCTTTGGGATGGAATTATCAAGAAAATAATGTGACAAAAGCACATTTTCCTTTAATCATTTTGAATGTTTAACATAAAATCATATTGCATTGCACTTTTGGAGGGGAATATAAAAAATTTTAAAAAACACATTTTCCTTTAATAATCATTTTAACATTTTATCTTTAAAATGAGTTATTTTTCATGATGGAAATGTCAAGAAAAAAATGTCACAAAAAGCCAATTTTCCTGTAATAAATATTTTAATATATTAACTTCAATGGAGTTATCAAGAAGATAGAAATCACAAAAATACATTTTCCTTTAATAATTATTTTTTAACATTTTAACTTTAAAAATCCCATTGCGTTGCTTTTTTATTATTATTATTTACTTATTTATTTTTGGATGAAACTGGCAAGAAATAGTGTTACAAAAAGAAAATTATACTTGAATATTCATTGTAATATTCTGACTTAAAAAATTCCATTTGTGCTGTTTTTAGGGGGGGGGGGGGGGTTGGAATTATCATGAAAATAATGTCACAAAAAAAGCACGTTTTCCTTTAATAATCATTTTAGAATTTTAACTTTAAAAATCATATTGCATTGCATTTTTGGAGTGAAATTGTCAAGAAAATAATGTCACAAAAACCCATTTTCCTGTAATAATCATTTTAACTTTAAAAATCCCTTTGCATTGATTTTTTTTTTTAGAGAAGCAGCAAGAAAGTCCAAAGGTTATTTGACTCTTACGGCTTTGAGCAGAAGCGTCTTCTCCGTGTTGACCTTGATAAAGCTTCTCTGCGAGGGCAGACGCTCTCATGAGCGATGATAACCTACATATGAACAACACAATCACGTGTGTTTGTCACAAACCTGCTAACATGAAAGCCACTCTCACTCAGATGATGTCTGGGTGAAACTAGCTCAGAGGAAAGCACAGACCATATAAGTACAGAGATTTCAGACAAACACTCCTGCAAACGACGGCTTGCTTATTTCACTGGAATGTGTGACTTATTAAGAGCACCACTAGAAATAGTGTGAATTTATCACATTTCCTTCTTTTCTGACTGTCACGCTCACATGACACAATCTAACGGGACAAACAGCAGCCGTTTCCTGTGAAATGCAAATAGGCCGTTTAATAACCACTTACATAAAATGACATGGATCGTGCCAGAATGATAACAGCATGAGAGCAATGCAGTTTTGTTTCTGATGACTGGATGCATTACTCAATCTAGCCAACCTCTCACTTTATTATCATCATCAACAGGAATCTAGAGAATTAGACATTATTCAGAGCAATAAAACCAGTTTAATAGCCGGAAATAAAAATTAAAAAAAATACCACAACGCATCGCATGAGATGCAACTTCACAAGCTTCTTGCTCATAAATATCATTATATACAGCCATAAGCACATAGTTGCCTTTTAGTGAGTGAGCCTGACTACACTGGAAATCAATAATTACAATAAATGACCTGTTGCAATAATCTGCTGTTATTCACCAGTGTCTCCAAAAAAAAAGAATCAAAATGACTGATTGTGAAAGGTTTTTATGCTATTTTCCTTTCATGATAATGTACAAATTTTGACTTTAAAATCATATTGCAATGCTATTTTTGGGATGGAATTGTCAAGAAAATAATGTCACAAAAAACATTTTCCTTTCATAATAATTTTAAAATTTTGACTTTAAAAATTATATTGCATTGTTATTTTTTGGGATGGAATTGTCGTGAAAATAATGTTACAAAAAGCATATTTTCCTTTAATAATCATTTTAAAATGATAACTTCCTTAAAATCCTATTGCATTGCTATTTTTTGGGGATTGAACTGCAATGCAGCCATCGTGACAAAAATTCACATTAATACAGTAAAACTGTAATAATGTGGTGGAAAAAGAAAATAATCAGAATTACAGATTGTGAAAGGTTTTTACACCGTTAGGTCACATATTAATTTACTGTTGTAAAAATATTCATAAATACTGACAAACTAAAAATGATACAAGGACAAAGATTATGTACGTAAGAAAATACAAGTTATTTTTTTTTACCAGAAAATATCATGTTGAATTGAATGTGTTGCTTGTCTTTTCTTTGTAATTACTTAATAATTTACTAGCAATTTCTAAATGAAAATGGTTTCAAAGTCAGTCCTACAGCAGTTTTTCTGGTACATTGCCAAAAACATAGGTCTGAAACACCAGATTGTCTCTTTTGTGCATCCATGGGTAAATCCATCTAATACAGTGTTTTTACAGACTGCAGCTGCATTTCAGCACAACATCTGCTTCATATTAAGACTTTTCCAACTCCAGCAGTAACATAACGCAGTGAAAGCTGCTCGTGCTCCTGAATATATCGCCCACACTGATGCACTTCCTCCCACAGAGTCTGACCAACACCTCCAGACTCAAGAGGACCGCATGTCTTTAATGACCAGACAGCATCACACAGTAACACAATGACACAAACTCATATGATTTATATGACGAACGCAACATTGTTTCCATATTCAGATCAACAAATAATAACACAATCTCCGCTGTTTCACCGACAGACAAGCTTCATCTCATCAAAACATGGCGATGTTTCCTCCTCAGCGCCATATTCATGATGTATATCCACCAACTACAATAATACTTCAGATTTTTATCTTAAACTAGGTTTTACTTGAACTCAGATGTGTTTTTAGGGTGAAAGAGGAATGTTTAAGAGATTAAGTATATATTTGTCTTACCTGTGATTCAGCGAGTGTCCTTTAAGATGTGATGAAGAGGAGGACTGATGTGGGGAGACACATTCCGGGCGTCTCTCCTGTTAGTTTGAAGTAATCCGGGCGGATGAGGGTGAGATTGTTGGATTGACTCAGGCTGCTGACACATGTGCTGACCACGCCCACTGGTCGCGGCGGGGCGTGGCTTAACGCGCCACTCCGCCAATCCAAACATTCCTGGAAACTGGAGTACTGCAGGAGTATGCAACAATAGACCTTTTTTTCATCATTTAAAGGAATAGTTCATCTAAAAATGAAATGCTGAAATGTGCTCAACCTCAGATCATCCCAGATTAGGATGAGTTTGTTTCTTCATCAGATTTGTAGAAATGTGTCTCTGCATCAGTGTCTCAGCAATGGAGGTGAATGGGTGCCGTCAGAATGAGAGTCCAAACAGCTGATAAAAACATCACAATAATCCACACCACTCCAGTCCATCAGTTAACATCTGGAGAAGACAAAAGCTGAAACTAATCCAGCATTAAGACGTTTTTAACTAAAATACAAGTCCATAATCCATAATAAAGTGAAAAGTGGTCTGGTCTGAATCAGGAGAGAAATCTGCACAGATCAAGCAGCGTTTACAAGACAAAACAACTCTAAACAAATGTGTGTCTGGATTCTGATGTTCTCCACTTTTTCACTGGAGGAAGGGTTATTATGGATTATCTGATTTTAGCTGGAAGCATCGGTTTGAAGTTAAAAACGTCTTAATGCTGGATTTGTTTCAGCTTTTGTCTTCTCCAGATGTTAACTGATGGACTGGAGTGGTGTGGATTATTGTGATGTTTTTATCAGCTGTTTGGACTCTCATTCTGACGGCACCCATTCACATCCATTGCTGAGACACTCATGCAGTTTCTACAAACCTATCTTTAACAGCCTGAGGATGAGCACATTTCAGCAGTTTTATTTTTAGATGAACTATTCCTTTAGTTTTCATTGTGCACTTGTTTGAGTAATTATGTTGGAAATCATGAACTTTAGTGTCAAATCTAATCTCGCTGGTTAGATGGAGAGACACACCCGAGCCAAAGAAAGCAATGTCATGTTGCAACACGTTACCAAACTGTCTGATTTAGAAAAAGATGATTAGGAAGGCAACAGATTTTCCTCCACAATTAATTATATTTTTGGGTTTACCATAATAATTCAAATCTTATTTAAAACCAACATGACTGTATTCTAAATCTCTGCGACTGATCAACAGTGATCTTGTGCAGTGTTTTGTTTGATTGAATCAAGTGTTATCAGATGATAAGATGTTTTTTTACAAAATCCACCAGCATGTTGATAAATGAGATTCTGCACATCTGAGAGATTCAGACTTCTCTGGACAGAAGCAAATCTGATAAACTGACAAACAGGAGCTGAATGAGCTCACAGCTGACACATGCATGCATGACAGAAAAAGAGAAGGAAATGATTTCCACGCCTGTTTTTAATGAATATACTAAGAAAATCTTATGATTATGAATCAAGTTTGGTTTTAAATATACATAAATGCAAGATCATATCAGCATGTTAGCAAAGTATAGATTAATTCTGTTTATGCCTAAAAAGTGTTCAGGTGTTATAGAGCACTGGCAGATATAAACATGCTAAATTAATACACTACATCAAAGGGTTTTGAACAGTAATATTTTTAACAGTTTTAAAGAAAAGCTCACCAAGCCTGCATTTATTTGATCCAAAGTACAGTCAAATGTTGAAATGTTTTCTATTTGAGTATATTTCAAAATGTCATTTATTGATTTTTTTTAGCATCATTACTCCAGTCATGATTCTGACATATTCTGATTTGCTGCTCTAAAACATTTATTATAATTATTATTATGTTGAAAACAGCTGAGTAGAATTTTTCAGGTTTTTTGATGAATAGAAAGTTCAAAAGAACAGCATTTATCTGACAAATAAATCTTTTGTAACATTACAAATGTCTTTTTGATCAATTTAAAGCATCCTTGATAAATAATACTGACTCTAAGCTTTTGTATAGTATAGTGTATAATGTTACAAAAGCTTTTTATTTCAGATAATTAAAATTAAAAAATAATTCAAATGAAGTTTGACTTGACAGATATATTGCAAAGGAACTCATATTAATTTTTTAATGCTTTATATGAAAATGACTTATTTAGATAAAAGAATATATATGTTAGGAGGTATTAGAAAAAAGATTTTGCGAAGTTTTGTAAGCAGCAGGTGGCGGTAATGTATTAAAATCTACGAGATGAAGAAGAAGCAGATTTGATCGTTCATCCCTGCCTGAGGGGGCGCTGCGCTCCTCCAGCAGTCACATCTCAACAGACTTCAACTCGCACAGAAGAAGTCTTTAAACTGCTGCTGAGGAACACAAGAATATTGTTTTTCACGCATTTATTGTTTTATTTAGTGAAATTAAATCATGGCGTCAACAAAAGAGATTTTAGAGATGGATCTTTACGCTTTATTGGGGATTGAATCGACCGCGACAGCGAAACAGGTGCGTTAGTTTGAGAGCTGCATTCTGTCAATAAAGAAAAGATTAATAATCATGTATGAAATTATACACAATAACAATAAAATAACATCGTTTCTATCACACGTGGAGCTTATAGAGGGAATGTGACTTGGTGTACAAGAACCTGAAGTGTTTACATGTTCAATATTTTACTTTTACATGTTCAATATTGTATTTTATTCTCTACGACAGGCTTATAATGACATATTTTTGTGTATTTTATATGTTTTAAAGATAGTTTTAGACAAAGTCACTGTTTTGCCTGTTTTGCTGGTTGATTTCAGTAAGTAAACACAGATGTTGAAGACAACAAGCTTTACAAATAATATAGTCTGGAAGGAGAATGAAGTTATTTTGAGTGTTTAATGTTTGAGTAACCATGTTTTCACTAGAGTAGAGTAATGTTTGAGTAACCATGTTTTCACTACAGTAGAGTAATATTTGAGTAACCATGTTTTCACTACAGTAGAGTACTGTTTGAGTAACCATGTTTTCACTAGAGTAGAGTAATGTTTGAGTAACCATGTTTTCACTACAGTAGAGTAATATTTGAGTAACCATGTTTTCACTACAGTAGAGTACTGTTTGAGTAACCATGTTTTCACTAGAGTAGAGTAATGTTTGAGTAACCATGTTTTCACTACAGTAGAGTACTGTTTGAGTAACCATGTTTTCACTAGAGTAGAGTAATGTTTGAGTAACCATGTTTTCACTACAGTAGAGTAATGTTTGAGTAACCATGTTTTCACTACCAGTAGAGTAATGTATGAGTAACCATGTTTTAACTACAGTAGAGTAATGTTTGAGTAACCATGTTTTCACTACAGTAGAGTAATGTTTGAGTAACCATGTTTTCACTACAGTAGAGTAATATTTGAGTAACCATGTTTTCACTACAGTAGAGTACTGTTTGAGTAACCATGTTTTCACTAGAGTAGAGTAATGTTTGAGTAACCATGTTTTCACTACAGTAGAGTAATATTTGAGTAACCATGTTTTCACTACAGTAGAGTACTGTTTGAGTAACCATGTTTTCACTAGAGTAGAGTAATGTTTGAGTAACCATGTTTTCACTACAGTAGAGTACTGTTTGAGTAACCATGTTTTCACTAGAGTAGAGTAATGTTTGAGTAACCATGTTTTCACTACAGTAGAGTAATGTTTGAGTAACCATGTTTTCACTACCAGTAGAGTAATGTATGAGTAACCATGTTTTCACTACAGTAGAGTAATGTTTGAGTAACCATGTTTTCACTACCAGTAGAGTAATGTATGAGTAACCATGTTTTCACTACCAGTAGAGTAATGTATGAGTAACCATGTTTTCACTACCAGTAGAGTAATGTATGAGTAACTACCAGTAGAGTAATGTATGAGTAACCATGTTTTCACTACCAGTAGAGTAATGTATGAGTAACCATGTTTTCACTACCAGTAGAGTAATGTTTGAGTGACCATGTTTTCACTACAGTAGAGTAATTATGTTTGAGTAACCATGTTTTCACTACCAGTAGAGTAATGTATGAGTGACCATGTTTTCACTACAGTAGAGTAATGTTTGAGTAACCATGTTTTCACTACCAGTAGAGTAATGTATGAGTAACCATGTTTTCACTACAGTAGAGTAATGTATGAGTGACCATGTTTTCACTACAGTAGAGTAATGTTTGAGTAACCATGTTTTCACTACCAGTAGAGTAATGTATGAGTAACCATGTTTTCACTACCAGTAGAGTAATGTATGAGTAACCATGTTTTCACTACCAGTAGAGTAATGTATGAGTAACTACCAGTAGAGTAATGTATGAGTAACCATGTTTTCACTACCAGTAGAGTAATGTATGAGTAACCATGTTTTCACTACCAGTAGAGTAATGTTTGAGTGACCATGTTTTCACTACAGTAGAGTAATTATGTTTGAGTAACCATGTTTTCACTACCAGTAGAGTAATGTTTGAGTGACCATGTTTTCACTACAGTAGAGTAATGTTTGAGTAACCATGTTTTCACTACCAGTAGAGTAATGTATGAGTAACCATGCTTTCACTACAGTAGAGTAATGTTTGAGTAACCATGTTTTCACTACCAGTAGAGTAATGTATGAGTAACCATGCTTTCACTACAGTAGAGTAATGTATGGGTAACCATGCTTTCACTACCAGTAAAGTAATGTTTGAGTAACCATGTTTTCACTACCAGCAGAGTAATGTATGAGTAACCATGTTTTCACTACAGTAGCGTAATGTATGAGTAACCATGTTTTCACTACAGTAGAGTAATGTATGAGGTAGTTTGTGACCAGTAGGTGGCGCTGCAGTTTAACTAATAACTGTCAAGTTCAAGTTGAGCTTTATTGTCATTCTGCTACATGTGTGGACATATAGTGGAACGAAATGTCGTGTCTCGCAGGACCACGGTGCTACATAGTAGCTAAACATAAGATAAACATACAACAATGCAAGTATAAGACAGAAAACAAAAAAATAACAAAAAAAAACTGAGCATCTGACTATACATATACTATAAATACTATACTACTATACTTAGTTGCCTAGACATACACAAACTGAGACTGTACAAGAACTTTACATATATACTGTACATGAAATTGTGCAAAAAGATAGAAATAAAAATAAAAATTGTATATATATTTCATACATTAAATTGTTGTGCAGATTAAAGAGAGATTTTGTGGGAAGCAGCGCATAGTGCAAAAAGATTTGTAGTGCAATGCTCAAGTAAACATTTTCTTATTGAGTCTTTGTAGCAGGGAGTGTTTATAGAAAGTGTCTAGTGTGCATATAGTGGGATGAGTGCGTTACTACAGGTGGTTTGTATAGCCCACTCACCTGTGTGTAGCACACTCAGAATTGCACTTAGGAGAAGTTGTCAACAGTATTAATGAGTTTGGTGGGTGGGGGGTCAGAGGGGGACAGGGAGATTGGAGTTAAGAGCTCTCACAGCCTGGGGAAAAAAGCTGTTGAGCAATCTGACAGAGCGAGCTTTGATACTCCGGTACCTTCTACCTGATGGTAGGAGCTGGAAGAGGTTGTGGGAGGGGTGGGTGGGGTCTTTCACAATGCTGGAGGCCTTGCTGGAGCATCGTGTAAGGAAAATGTCCAGGATGGAGGGGAGAGGGGCACCGATGATCTTCGCAGCTGTGTTTACTGTCCGTTGTAGGGTTTTGCGGTCAGCAGCACTGCAGTTCCCGAACCAGACAGTGATGCAGGTGGTCAGCACACTCTCAATGGTGCCCCTGTAGAAAGTGGTGAGGATGGGTGACGGGAGACTTGCCCTTTTCAGCCAGCGGAGAAAGTGGAGGCGCTGTTGTCCCTTCTTGTTGAGTGACGTGACGTTGATGGTCCAGGTGAGATCCTCTGAGATGTGCACCCCCAGGTTGAGCCGTCGATGGTCAGTGGGGGGTGGTCAACAGAGTTTCTCCTGAAGTCCATCACAACCTCTTTTGTCTTCCCCAGGTTGTTATCTGTGCTATGGGACGATGGTCATTCAGACGGGACACAGGTGACTTCTTTGGTACTGGAATTATGGAGATGGATTTGAGACATGTGGGAATGACCCCCTGGCTCAGCGAGGTGTTGAAGATGTCTGTTAGGACATCCGTCAGCTCTGCAGCACAGTCTCTCAGTACACGTCCAGGTATGTTGTCAGGGCCCGCAGCCTTTCGTGGGTTAATCCGGGACAGGGTCTTCCTTACGTCGGCTGGAGAGAGACAGAGTGCCTGGTCGTTTGGAGATGTGAGTAGTTTCTGTGCAGGCGTGTCGTTTTGTATCTCAAATCGTGAGTAGAAGTGGTTGAGTGCATCTGGTAAGGATGTGTCATCGTTACTGGCCTGTGGTGGGGGCTTGTAGTCAGTGATGGTCTGAATGGCTTGCCACAGGGACCGAGTGTCTTTACTGTCTGTGAAGTTGTTGTTAATTTTTTTAGCATATTGTTGTTTTGCCTTCTTGATGCCATGAGACAGATTGGCTCTTGCTGTTTTGAGGGCTACTTTATCTCCTGATCTGAATGCTTCATCTCTGGTCTTTAGCAGCCCACGAACCTCTGCTGTCATCCATGGCTTCTGGTTTGCACGTGTGGTGATGGTCTTGGTGACTGTCACATCATCAGTGCACTTTTTGATGTAAGCAGTCACAGTTTCAATGTACTCTTGCAGGTCTGTGTGGTTGTTGTAGGTGGCTGTCTCTTTAAACATGTTCCAGTCTGTGTCCTGGAAGCAGTCCTGCAGTGCTGAGGTGGCATTGTCTGGCCATACTGTGATCTGCTTTTGAACCGGTTTGGTGAGTTTGAGAAGTGGTCTATATGCTGGGATTAGCATAACAGTGATGTGGTCCGAGTACCCGAGGTGGGGGCGGGGTACAGCCTTGTATGTGTTTTTCTCTGTTGTGTAAACAAAGTCCAGTGTGTTGTTTCCCCTTGTTGCAAAGTTTACATGTTGGTAGAACTTTGGCAAAACTGTCTTTAAGTTTGCGTGGTTGAAGTCACCGGCTATGATTTGTTTGTTGTTCACTGATGGCGCTATACAGTTCACGAAGCGCGTCCTTAGCGTTTGCACACGGGGGGATGTAAAGCGCGACGATAACAATGACCGTGAACTCCCGCGGCAGATAGAACGGTCGACACTTCACAACCATAAACTCCACCAGCGATGAACAGTGTTTTGATAATACCGCAGCATTGTTACACCAGTCTTTGTTGATATACACACACAAGCCACCTCCGCGTGTCTTACCAGACGGTGATGAATCTCTATCCGCTCAGAAGCTGGTTAGCCCGTGCTGCTGAATGGTCCTCACAGTTAATCTGTTTATTGTCATTGAAGAAATGTCCAGGTCAGAGTTTCACCATAAAATCAGAATTTCATTCATTTAATTTTTTTTTTTTATTATTCAATTAAAATTAAATAATAAAAAAATTATAATATTTGAATGAGTATATATAATTAATATCAGTACATTAAATGTTTGTTTATAATAAATAAAGAATATGATTATGTATTAATTGTTTTATAAATTTGATTTGATTTGATTGAGCAGAGCTCACCATACAATAAATAAATATATAAGATACAAATAAAATACTGCTTCAAGCATCAAAGTATGCACTCCTCCATATTTATACTCGATACAAGTCAAATTCAACATCAGTCATCTAATATGACAAACAATCTAATAGCTGTTGGTAAAAATGACTTTCTGTATCGTTCCTTATAACACTGGGGCTGAATTAATCTTGAGCTAAAAGAACTCGGATAAATTCACAAATTATATTAATTTTATATTTATGCAATCATTATTTTCACAATATAATTGATCAAATAATGTATTTAATTTTCTGTATGAAGTTATTTTATTTAAAAAATTTTCACTATGTATATTTAATATTGTAAATTATATTATAAATATAACTTATATTTTATATGTATATATATCATACATTAAACGTATTGTAAATGATTAACTTCATGTATAAATATTATATGTATTTGTGCATATTGTAAAGCATTTAATACGCTGATTGTACATTGTGTACATGATAGATATTGTGAATATAGTGCATTCTGTACGTTGTGATATACATACATCCCGAAGACAGAGGCATTTGATAAATGTTATATATGTATAATTAATATAATTTTTTTTATATTAAAAATTAAATAATAGCACACATACAGTTAATGTCATGCATTTATTTAGGCATAATATTTAGTAAAACACTAATATTGTATACAGTTTAATAAGTAATAAGTTTAGTATTTTAATATTTACATATATAGATTGTTAAAATGATATTTAAAATGATATATATTTAATGTAATTTTACATAAAACAGTTTTTGAGGTGAATAATGAGCTGGAGATGTTCATGGCAGGTTTCATGAGATTCACCCTTTGCAGAATATTTTTATTTATTTATTTATTTTTTGTGCCTGTTTTTACACATGAATCCAGACAGATGTTGCATGAGTGCTTGTAGTTTAATTAAGCTGTTCAGGGTCTGTTCTGCTAACTCACAGTTGCTGGATCAATCCCGGTCCAGAGGTGATGCTGTAATATCATTCGCTGAGCACAAAACATCCAGCTGTGGCTTTGAATAGATGCTGATGAATAAAAGTAAATGTCCAGAGGGACGCTTGGCCCGTCAGTGCTGGAGTTGATGTTTAAAAGCCCACCAGCCGTCTGAAATGTCTGGAACGCCAAGCATCTTTAATATCTTGAGTAGATGCAACTTTTGTAGCCATTTTCAGTTGTTTTATTAAATTGTGGACTGTTAAACTAGAGACGACATGCAAACTACAGATAGATCTGAGTCTAGATGAAGTCAAGAAGAGCCATTTACTGATCATGTCTCACAGACAGAAAACACAGGGATTTCTGGCATTATTTTAACCCTGTGAATATATGAAACAATAGTCAGAAAATTGAACAGTTTATTGAAAGTTTATTCAAAATATAAATAAGTAATAAAAAAAGGTTTGCATATTTGTTTTTTGTTGAGTCATATTTGATGCATCAGGCTTTTATTGCTTGCAGTTATAGTTTTGAGATAAAAAGGGCATAATTATGACATGGCTATTATGAGATAAAAAGTTAATTATAAACTGTAATAATTTTTAGAATAAAAAAAACTAAATTATGAGAAGTCAGATATGAGCTGAAAGTTAATTATGACACACCAAGCCATCATTTTAAGATAAAAAGTCAAAATGATGAGGAAAAAAGTCAATTAAATTATATAGAAAGTCATTATGACATTAAAATATTTTTTTTAATGGAAAAGTTTATTGAAAAATTATACAAAATATTTTTTTAAAAATCTTTTTGTGTTTTTTAATGTGTCATCTTTGATGCCTCCCATTAAAATATGGAGGAAAATGGAGGAAAAAATATCTCAATTATATTTATATTTTCATATATTCATATATATTTAAAGACTCAAACTGAGCAAAACATTAAATTTGGTGCAGTATGCAATATTTATATGATGACATTCTGATGCTTGTAATGTTTGTAAAATTATTTTTTAACTTTATTTTATTCTTTTAAACATTTATTTATTTATTTATTTTCTGTATTTATCTTTAACTTTGTTTAAAAAAATTTGTTCTTTTAAACTTATTTAATTAATTAATTGATTTAATTAATTAATTAATTAATTTATTAATTTATTCCTTTATTTTCTGTATTTATCTTTATCTTTATTTTATTTTTTGTTCTTTTAAACTTATTTATTTATTTATTAACTTTTTTGTTCTTTCCTTTATTTTAAATTTAATTTTTTTTTATTTTAATATTTATTTATTCCCACATGTATCATTTAGAGGCTATACATTAATAATGGTTATAAATCATAAAATGGTGGTGATATTGAGAATGATCACAAACTTGATCGCTATTAAATCTAAATTTCTTTTGAGGTCACATTTTACTGTAAAAGGAAATTTATAGTGTATATACTCCATTGTGTAGCAATAAACTATTTATATCATTGAGTCAGATTTATTAGGAAGTGTTTTTACGAGTCTGTTGCTCCATGTACCCCCGGCAGGCATCTTTTCATTAGTCTGCTTCATAATGAGTCTAGATTGCAAAAGATAGTGTTGATAAATGGGTTTAGAGAGCAGCTCGACACGTCAGTACTGAGACCTGTTGATACGGACGCCAGAATCAACACATGTGATGTATTTGTGCTGGCAGAAGCGTGTGAATCGTGTGAATCAGTGAGACGCTGCCAGGGCCGCTTTGAGTCTCTGTCAGCTGATAGACAGCGTCTAATGAGAAACACACCATTGTCAACTCGATGAGACGTGCGGTTCACATTCCCAAAGGCTCATGGGAGTTGATGGCATATAGACGTGTGCAGTCTGACATTAATGTGTGCCGTGATTTAGCGGCGTTTGGGTCGGATGATGCTGGGATTTCTGGGTTGCAGTGGATGTGACCGCAGTCTATTGTTATAAAACATCACCTTCCAGGAAAGCGTGAGCTGCTTGGAGTCCTGAGTTATGTCAAATGCTTTGCATAATAATGTTTTCTTGTGAAATAGCTGCAGCAGAAACAATCGAGAATGAAATTTGGTAAATGCAAAGAATGGCACGGCGATATCAGGCCGGATGCAACTGGATCTGATTCTTCTTTCTCCTCTTTTGCAGATCAAGAAAGCGTACCGACAGAAAGCTCTGTCCTGCCATCCTGATAAAAACCCCGACAATCCCAAAGCTGGTGAGTGATTGAGACACCAATCCATGAGATATATGAATATCAAATATGAAGGCCCAAACCTGAGGCCTGTTTCATAAAACAGCTTTACCAAACAAGCCAGGCTTATTTCAGTTAGTCTGACTTGTTTGAATCAAATCATCTGACAATAAGACAGAACTGAAGTAAGCCTGGCTTGTTTGGTAAAGCTGTTTTATGAAACAGGCCTCTGCTCTGCTATAACTGACTGACTAACTACAGAAGTAAATAATAGCACAATAAATAAATAATAAATGGAAACAAATAAAGGAATATATTAGTTGATAAAATTCATTTTTAATTAAATTTAGCCCTAATTTATTATTTATTTTCTGTATTTATTTTAACTTAATTTTTATTCTTTTTAACCTGTCTTTCTTTTCTTTTCTGTATTTCTTTTTGTAACTTTTTAATTCTTTCCTTCATTTTTTTGTATTTTAACTTTATTTTATTCTTTTAAAGGTTTTTATTCTTTCCTGCATTTATTTATTTAAACTTTTGCTCTTTTCTTTCTTTGTTTTCTTCTAAACGTTTTGATTTATTTATTCATTCCCACATGTATTTTTCCATATTTAAATACATTTATTTCAACATTTTTTTTATTGATGCACGTGCTTGACTTGTTGATTACAAATATTTATAATGGAATATTTATAATATTAGGTTTCATGCACCAAAAAGCAGGCCTGTTTTTCACGATAATTTCCTCACTCTCTCTGATCCTGTGCTGTATGATTATCTAACATCTGTATACTTGCAGTTTCTTAACACTCAGCGTTGATATGTACATGTGAACGGTCATATGTTAATGAGTGTCTATGATGTCACATGATTTCTGAATCAGTTATTTTTGCAGGTTCAGCAAATGTATGTCAGTATAGTGCACTGCACACTTGTTTGGAAAGAGCAAGAAACATCCTGTTTTCCAGCATATGAGCCTTTAAGAGAAACCCTGTTATTTATTGGCAGTAAATCATTATAACAGGGCACTACATTTGGTTATGAGTCTCACGAAAGCCTGTCAAGATCATGACTAGATCATATTTCACTCCCAAATCACAAGAAATTATAGTTTGCAAACAATTATGTTTTCAATTAAGTGCAGTGAACTCCACCAAATTCTCCTCATTTTCAAATTCTTATTTCTATTACTGTATGGCAAAAGGTTAGAGTTTATATTAAGTATAGATTAAGTATTTATAATTCGTATTAGTATTTTTAGTACTGCCTAATTTTTTTATTTTTTTTAATAAAATAAAGTATTTATTAATTACTTATTATTTGATTTTTCTTTCTTTTATTATATATTATAAAATTATTATAATTATATTATTAAAATAATTACAGTGTTATATTTAATAAAAATATAAATGCTGTTTTTAATAAAAATAATTATTAAAATAATGAGAATCTATAATTCATACTGGTATATTAAATGCTGCCTTGTTTAAATTGAAACAATAATTTTAATAAAATGCAAAAATGTATTTATGTATTAAATTATACAGAAATACATTATTGTTGTTGCTCTCATAGTTTTTATTATTTAGAAAATTATTATAATTATATTATTAAAATTATTATAATATTATTATATAAATAGTGCTTATTTTAATTTAATAAAATACATATTACGATAATGAGAATTTAATGTGAATCACTATAAATAAATGAGTATTACAAAAATGTGTTCATGCATTACCGTAAAGTTGCTTAATTGTTGTGAAAATAATGCTGCAATTCCATGAACACGTTGTTGCAAAATATATCCTACAAAATTATTTTCATGAGAGTTGAAGCACAAAGCCAACAACATAAAGCCACTGTAGATCAGATATGGTTAAATTGATGGGTTAAAACCAAGCGGGCCAAGACAAGCACAGACTTCCAAACTGAGACCAAACAATCGGGGCAGATACGAGGCAGCATGACATAAGACTGATTCCAGCACAAGCGCTCAGGGCTGCAGCATGTGGCTTCTCTTATACCCCCCGTGACTCTGTCTGCCCAGAACATGTGCATAATCAATGCTGGGAAAATCATTCAGTGTCAGGAAAAAAACACCTTGGACGAAGATGGCGTGTTTGAGGGCCGTTTTCTTTTGCGGTCTCTGGAGGCCTTCAACAATTCCTGATTAAGTCAAAACTGGGAAACGAGGCATAATGGGTTATGGTGCAGGTTTGCTTTCTCAGAAATCATGGAATATGCAGACTCTCATATGGCCGCTCACGCGAGAGCCGTCCGACTGCACGGGGGTCAGGCAAAGGTCACGGTACACTGGCGGCAGTTTGGAATAATTAGGATTTTTCAATGTTTTTGAAACAAGGCTCTTCTGCTCAGCAAGACTGCATTTATTTAATAAAAATACAGTAAAAAAATATATTTTTTTTTACAGTTTAAAACAGCTGTTTTCTATGTGAATATCTGTTCAAATGTAATTTATTGCTGTGGTCAAAGCTGTATTTTCAGCATCAGTACTCCAGTCTGGATCATTATAACAGGCCACTAAATCTGGTTGGTACTTGCATGTCTCATGTAAGAAATGCTACTTTGCATAAAGAAGTTTTTAAGACCATTTTTGCTTTGTGACATTATTTTCATGACAATTAAGTGCGTTTAACCCCATCAAAATGCCATCATTTTCCAGTCAAATTCTCATTTCCATCACTGTAATGCAAAAGTTTAGAGTTCAGAAGAAATAAATGATATAATTATTATATTCTGTATTAATAAATAGCTTATAATATTCTAAAATTATTCTAATATTATTATTAGTGCTTATTTAAATAAAAATACATTACAATAATGAGAATCAATTAATAAATAGTACAACAAATTAAAATGTTCATGCATTACAGTAATGAGGAGTAGGTGCTTAATTGATTTAAAAAAATTATAATTTTATTCAGCAAGGATGCATTAATTAGATTGATGAAAAGTGACATTTATAGACATTTATAATGTTACAAAAGATTTCTATTTCAAATAAATGCTGTTCTTTTGATCTTTCTATTAATCTGTGAATCCTGAAAAATAAAATGCATCACTCTTTCCACAAAAATATTGTGCAGCGCAACTGTGTTCAACATTGATAAATAAATTACACTTTAACACATATTCACATAGAAAATAGTGATTTTAAATCATAATAATATTTGACTATTTTTACTGTATTTTTGATCAAATAAACGCCGCCTCGGTGAGCAGAAGAGACTTCTTTCAGAGACATTTTAAGCTGCCGCTGGTGTATATTTGACCCGGTTTGCGTGCGGACGGCTTCGCTCTGTTAATCACGCAGGTATCGCTGTAACCCGAGCTGCTGGGGGTCGGGGGTCTCTGGGGTGAAAGTGGAGCTCGCAGACGCTTGTTAGTGGAGAGCAGAACCTTCAGCGAGTCATTAGGGGTCCGGCGGCCCCTCGTGTGCTGCGGCGGGGCCCCGCGTTTATACGCAGGAGCCCAGCAGGGTGTCATTAGCGGGAACAGCTTTCGTGAGAGCGCCGGCACCCTGCTGTAATGCAGGAAACAGAGTCAGACTACAGCACTTAATGCTTCAACAATAAACCTGCGTAAAGGGCTTGAAACATGCTATAGAAAATACAAAAGTATAAAAATACAAAAAAAAGATTAATAATATAATATTATATATACATTAAATGTGACCCTGTACCACAAAACCAGTCATAAGTGTCAATTTTGTAAAATGGAGATTTATGCATCATCTGTAAATAAATAATCTTTCCATTGATGTATGGTTTGTTATGATCGGACAATATTTGGCTGAGATACAACTATTAGAAAATCTGGAATCTGAGGGAGCAAAAAAATCTAAATATTGAGAAAATCTCCTTTAAAGTTGTTCAAATGAAGTTCTTAGCAATGCATATTACTAATCAAAAATGAAGTTTTGATATATTTACGGTAGGACATTTACAAAATATCTTCATGGAACATGATCTTAATATCCTAATGATTTTTGTCATAAAAGAGAAATGTATAATTTTGACCCATACAGTGTATTTCTGGCTATTGCTGCAAATATACCCCAGCGACTACTTTTGTGCTGCAGGGTCACATATTAATGTTAAAAACACAATTATTAATGTTTTTATGTATATTTTAATTACTTTGATGGAAAGAGATAATATGGGATGAAAATGTAAAATTTAGCAATATATTAGATTTTTAATGCTGTGGAAAAGATTAAAACAATAAATAAATAGTTATATGTTAATTTATTATTGTTCAAATTGTATGCATATTTTGATTCATTATTTTGGCAGAAAGGGATAGTGTGGCGTAAAAATGTACAATTTTGTAATTACATTAGGCTTTTTCTTTTTTTTATTCTTTGGTAAATATTAAAACAACAAATAAGTAATTAAAAAACAGTTTGATGTACTATGTATGTATATGTAAATAATATATTATTATGTGTATTTTAATTATTTATTTTGGAAAAAATGTATAATGTGGGGTAAATGTTTTTCAATTATATTTTTGCTTTTTTAATGATTTGGAAAAAATGAATGCAATAAAAAATAATTAAATACCGTAGCATTTACAGTTGATATGTAAATGTGTGCAGATACTGAGCTGTTGAGATTCAATAAATGCACTGGAGAGGAAATGTTGTTATGTGAATGCATCAAACTCTTCAAAATAGTGACACAAATCTATGATCTGAGGCCTTTAAATAAATCATCACATCCCATTTTATAAGTTTGCATTGTTTCTTCAGGGACGTTCAGTTGAGTGTTTGAATAGGAGTTTTTACTTGTTTTACAGTCAAATGAATGGGATTTTTTCTTCTTCATTGCAGCGGATCTCTTCCACCAGCTGTCTCAGGCTCTGGAGGTTTTGACAGACGCCGCTGCCAAGGTGAGAATCCTATATGTTCCTATATGCATCATAAAGCACAGTTACATTAGATGAACTCAATCATTTTGACTCCATTGTTTGCAACAGTATTTGAAGGCCTTCCATCCAATAGGTCTCCTCGGCTGTATCTAAATTTTTTAATTTACAAAACCGTAGGAGTGCACATAAATTAAATTAAAAAATGACATAAAAAAATAAAATAATTACAAAAAATGTAAATAAATTTCAGAATTCCAGAAGTTTTGGGAGTGCATTGTTCTTCCAGTAGTTTGTGATTTTTTTTAAAAACTCAATATTTCTAGCCGATGAATTATTTTTAGAATTTGGCGTAACTAGAAAAATGCATATTCATAAAACAGATTCCCATGGCAGTTAATTTCCATGACTTTTCTAGGTCTAGAAATCTCAGTTTTAAACACTTCTATATCCATGTTTTCCAGAAACGCAGAAAAACCGGTTCTTCAGAGACAAAGAACTGAATTCTAATAAGAAATGTCTGATCTGTTGTTTAATCCTGTTTTGTCTTATTTTAAATCATTTTAAGTAATCTTGAGGTCCTGATATAGAAGTACTTGATGGTCTTCGTCAGGATGTTCATTTGATCGTTTGCTTTTCTTTCTTTCAGGCTGCTTACGACAAGGTCCGTGCTGCTAAAAAACAAGCCGAGGAGAGAACCAGAAAGCTAGATGACAAGAGGAAGAAGATTAAACTCGGTCAGCTACTCTTCATCAAGCACACTCATTTCTGCTCCCTTATTATGGGAATAAATTGATTGTATGGAGGCATGTATCTGCCAAGAAATAAGGGAATTGTGTAGTTTTACCTCACAATTTAGACATTTATCCTAACAATTATGAGAAAAAAAGTCATTCCTTGCAATTCTGAGTTTACATCGTTTACAATGTTTTTTCCCCGTCAAGGTAATTGCAACTTTATATCTCACAATTCAGACTTTTTTCTCAAAAGTGTGAGATATAAACATGCAATTCTGAGAAAAAAGTGATAATTAGGGCCCTATGATTTCTACGATGCAGAAAACACAGATGGAATCCAGTCATAAAAACGGGATTTACAGTTTAACGCGGAATTAATTCATCAAAAGTAGGTCATTACACTTACATTACCTAAATCAATCGAGATATGGACTAGTATCTGTAAATATTAAGCCGCAGAAGTTGATTTAAATATGAATCCTGCATGTTCTGCGTGTCTCTGTATGAATGGAGCAGATGCACAGTTTTGTTTACTACACACTACATACATGATGCTGGCGGTGATTTCAGCATCTGCCGTCTCAATGAGGACATAAATACATGAACAACATCTCCAGAACTGATCTGAGAGGCACTTCACGAGCATTTTACCATTTCATTTGAGTAAAACTTGTCATATCATACACACACAGAACTTTAGAAGTATTCACGGCAACCCGTCATAATAAAAGTTTGGTTTAACTTATTAAAGACATTGTGCCAGAAATAGGCTATATTACTATTATTTAGTAGAATGTACGTAATACTACTACTACTGTTGAAAAATAATAAAACTTTATTTTAAGAAATAATCACAAAATATTTTTATATTTAAAATCCCCTTTATTTGCCCAAAATGTATTAATTAATTAAAATATAAATTAAATCAATGTTTTATGCCTTCATCTGATAACCAGTAAAGTTTAAATACACAACACAGAATTTCTGAGGGGGAAAAAACATTTCATAAGGCTATTGTAAGTAAAAATAGTTTGTATGCATTCAAATAATTAGGCATGCTAAAACACAGAATAAATAATAAAAATAAATGGGTAAATATGTGGTAAAAATAAAACATAAGGTGAGAATAAAAAAACATTTCGTACTGCCCTAAACATGTCATTTTTGTTACACTTTTAATAAATTAATGTTAAATTGTATAAGTTCCATGATTTTAATTAATTAGACATGCTTTTTGATTAATACAATTTAATTTGACCATTAAAAAGGAGTCCAGAAAAATTAAAACGGAAAAAAACCGAATCCAGAAAAATTAAAATGGAAAAAACTGAATTTAGAAAAAAATAAAACGGATTTCATAGGGCCCTAGATAATGATTGCAAATCAGAAAACTGCAGTCTGAATGGTGAAAAATAAACTCAAATTTGCAGTTACCTTTCTTCTTCCACGGCAGAAAGGTAAAACCCCCCCAAAAAACAATTGTTTGCAAGGAACTGCAAGGAAAACAATTCAGGATTGCAAATTTATGTCTTGCAATTCTGAGAAAGAATTGGAAGGAAAAAGTCTAAATGGTGATATAAAAAGTCAAAGTTAATTATTTATTTTTTTTATTCTTTGGCAGAAATGGGCTGCCATATGATTGTCTGTGTTTGACGTTTATTGTCTGTTTTGTAGATTTGGAGGCGCGGGAGCTACAGGCGGAGAATGTGAAAGCAGAAGACGTTAAAATCACCCGCACATTAGAAGAGGAGGTAAGAGCTTCGTTCGATCTGTGTCACGTCGAATAGAACTCCATTAATGCTTGTGATTTGTGTGTTGCAGCCTAACGAATGGCTGTTTAGTGCTTGTAAGTCCCTCCAAATGTACAGTGAGTTATTTTGGATGCAGTTTTTTCTTCCGCTAGATGACGACTAGTAACCAAGTACAACTAATATCTACTTTTTTTTCATACATTTGGTGGATGGTTTTATCCAAAGCGACTT
>NC_136748.1:30237618-30437618 GCF_936440315.1 Barbus barbus
GCTGGGAGTAAAGCGTGTGAGAGAGTGACCTCGTGTGTGAATGAGCAGTTTGCTGCGCTTAACGAGGTCTGCATGACATCAGCCATTAAACGCTTTTATTCCCCTCGTGTGTGAGCTCCATTAAGTTTAGTAGCAGCGCAGAACGCTGAAGGCAACGCAGCGCACATGCCACCGTTACGGACACGTTTAGTGCCGTCTGGGGACTCGCTGGAAATCTGCTCTTCACATGCAACTAATGACGTCTGATTCAATTAGCCTGCTTCACACTTCCGTGTTTCTGCTTCCGGATCGGCGCTGGCAGGGTAAACGTTTTTCTGGTGACAACAGCCTCCGTTCTTAACAAGAATGAGTTCGAGAATCAAAGTCTTTCTTTACTAATGAGATATTATGAAAATGCTTGCTACTTTACTCTACAAAGTGCAAACATTTCTGTATGCGTCAGCTCGGGTCATCACAAATACACTGAAACAAAAGATTAATTCAGTTCATCTGGTTGCACACTATTTATTTTAGCTACATTTAACTTTTTGTTTTTTAGTTAGTCAGCTAAATTAGTTTATTTAAATGTAGCTAAAATAAATTGATTGCAGCCACTGACCTTAAATTGTTTCCGTTTGTTGTTGGATGTGCATGAATTGTTTTCACTATAATTATTATTATTATTATTTAGTGCTGTCAAACGATTAATCGCGATACATAATATATTATAATATATGCGTGTGTATTTATTATGCATGTATATGTATAAAAACTTTCTGAAATATATCCATGCATGAGTTTGTATGTTTATATATTAAATATATTTATATATAATATAAACTATATGAATATAAATATATACATGTACGTATTTTCAAAATATATAGTGTATGTATATTTATACATGCATAATAAATATACAAAGTTCACACCAGAGACAGTAGTGAAGTATTTTTACTCCGCTTTAAAAGTACTTTTCAAGTGTCTGCACTTTATCAGTGTTTCTCTTTATAAAACTTTACTTCACAACATTCCAAAGTATACTTTTATTGCACTACGTTTCATATTAAATACCATTTAATACTTAATTACATTAGAAATCTAGTACTTTCTTTCTTTTACTCATAAAAGTAATTCAAAGATTTACTTGAGAGCAAGAAAGTACTACATTTTTAATGTTCTTAAGTATTAAAGGTAAAACAAACAACATATTTATTCATGAAAATGTACTTTTATGCAGTAAAAAGTATGACATAATGCTTGGGAATATAGTGAAGTAAAGTTTTCCAAAGAAAAACACTGATAAACCACAGATACTTTTTAAATTGGCTTGAGTAAAGTAAAAATACTTCACTACTGTCCGCCTCTGGTACACACACATATATATATATTATGTAAACAAAAGCTTTTATTTTGGATGCAGTTAATCATGATTAATTATTTGACAGCACTATTATTAAAGTAATATTGTATTTTCTCTCCTTTGCATTATTAACGTGATGTTTTGAATGTTGTATAATGTGCCCTGGAAAATACATATTAAACAAGAGATGACTGGGATTCATGACTTTATTCCTTCGGATTACGCTGCTGTGTTGAGTTTAATCTGCTTAAACTGGACTCAGAATGGTTTAATGTGTTCTTGGAAAAATGTGCATGTGGACATAAATGTTGTCATTTTGAAGTAATTTATCATGATGTGGTGATTCGAGGTAAATTGAGATAATGCGCTCAAATGTACCGGAGATCAAAGACTGTATAAAAAGGGATTTATATAGTCTTTGGTGGTTGCAAGCAGTGACCATATAAGTTACAAACAAGTGAAATGTTATTTCTTTGTAGATTATATAACAACTTGGAAAACGGAAAAGGTAAGAAGCATTATTTGAGAATAGGGCGCACTGATATAATAGGCGCAGACCTGGAACGGAACGAACTTTACCCTGCGCCGACGTAATCTCAGATTTTTGTGAAAAAGGCTAATTGACTCGAGCATCAGCGTAAACCGGCAGAAGACTGTGACATTGTGGATGATGTAAGACTGTGTTTTGGGCCGCCAGCGTGGGTCGAGGCCTTGGAAACGTCTGGATGTATGAAATAGGCTTTCTTTGGGATGCTCTGCTTTGTCACTGTTGGCAGGTTTTCCCCGTTTCTGAATGTCAAATTCTGCTTTTCCCAGGCAGCCATAAAACTGATTTCTTAAAAATACTGGAACGTGGCGGGGAATCTCAGGAAAGCTGTGAAGAACAGGCCCGGGTCGTGTGGGAACACAAAAATACAAAAGAAATAACAAATTACGTTTTGTGTAAAAAGATAAAAATAAAAAAAGACATAAGAAAATATTTTTTATATAAAGTAAGATGCATTTTTAGACTTTTTTGTCATGAAAACTGTCATGAAAATGTGACAATAAATCCTTAAAGATAATTGATGTTATTTTACAAAACAAAATGTCAATTTTAAGAACTTATTTATTGCATCATAAACTGCCATGACAATTTGATGTAATAAATACAAAAAAAAATAATAATAACAATTTCAAATAATTTTTTCTGGTCCTATTTGAACAAAATCAAAATAAATAATTAAATAAAACAATTATGTTTTCTGTGAAATAAAGTTTACTTTAAGCAATTTTTTCTAGGATTTATTGCATTAGCTAAACGTATTATTAGTCACAAAAAAATGTGACTAATAATAAGACTTTATTTAGCAGAAAACAGTCATTTCTTATTTTGATATTGTGGTTAAATGTGTTGTGCTCATGTTTCATCACAAAATCAAAAGACAGAAATAAGAAATTATGTTTTCTGTAAAATAACGTCTATTTTAGGAATAGTCCGAAAATATTATTATTTTTTTTTTTTGTGGTTTAATATCTGTGGTTAAATTTTGTTGACATATTTTTAAAAGACAGAAATAAAAAAAAATATTTTTCGTAAGATGAAGTCTATTTTAAGTCATTTTTAAAGGATTTATTGCATGAGTTTAACGGTCATGAAAATGTGGCAATACAATAACTCCTAAAAAAGGCCTAAAATAGAATTTATTTTACACAAAACTTAAATTGTGTGGTCATATTTAACCAAAATAAAAATAAATTTCCATTAAAAAATTGAATCTATTTTAAGACATTTTCTTAGAATTTATTGTATTTTCATGACACTTAAGATCATTTCCTCTTTATTTTTTTGACTAGAATATGACAAATTAAATATTATTTTAAACTGTAAAGTAGACATTACAGTAATATTTGTTGTACTGCCTTTAATTTATGCTGATTTAAATAAAACTGTACTTTATTATTGTAAAGTAAGACATCCAGACATTTCACCTTTGGGAGGAAAATGTGCATTAATGTCATAACAATACAAAAGAAAAGTCCCAATGGTCTTGTGTTTTCATAGCATTCACTCTCAGAATGCCGCTGTAATAATGTTTGAGAGGAATCAAGCGGTTGAATCAGTGTTTAGTCTGGATGTCCTCCTTTCCGAGGGTCAAAGGTCAAATACCGACTCCAAATTCACTCCCAGAATTGTTTTTCGTCGAGAGCAGCAGAAAGAGCTGGAGGAGTGGATGAATTTCTCATGCTCTGAACAGAAATAGAGGCCGTCCTGCTGATTTATGACAGACATTTAAGCGTATAAGACTTGGCAAGAAATGGTTTACTCTAAAAATAGTCAAATTAAATCTGATTCTTCAGGGTCACTGTCCTTCTCACGGTTTTATGTTCTGCTGTTTTATGTTTCTGGCCCATGTTTGCAGCGCTCATCACTGAGTTTGAATGATGTTTGCATTGCAGTATGGAGACGTCTTGAACATTCTGATATCCAGTAAGAAGAAAGGCAGTGCTGTGGTTGAGTTTGCATCAGCAAAAGCCGCTGTGAGTATTTTACATCTCCAAATACACAACAAAACAAAACACAAATCATGCATCATTTTCAATATATTTCAGCCACATATTGAGAAGAATCTCATCAAAACATATTGGAGGGTCATATAACAGGCCAAAATCAAAGAGGAATAATCCCTATAATATTATTTAAAGAAAATTATTATTTTCTGGGCAAATTTCCCCTAAATTTTCATTATTCTAATGAGTACACTTTTTTTGTCTAATATTTCTTAATGAAGATTGTCATAAAAAAATAATTTTTATTTTTTATTTTTGACCCTGGACCACAAAACCAGTCTTAAGGGGCAATGCATCATCTGAAGCTGGATTGTGTTCATATTCCGGCATCATCTGCTTGCCTGTGTAAACTATGCATTATATATATATGTGTGTATGTACATTTGTAAATTTTTTATATTTATCATAAATTTATTTAATGTATTATAAAATTATTTATTAAATATTATTATAAAATATGACCTTTTATTCACTCAAGTAAATGTTTTTTTTTTTTTTTACAATTTAATACATGATTTATTTATTTTTTATTTACAGTTTTTGTAATGATATATACAGTGTGGGAAAACAAAAATATAAAATATATATAATTTAAAATAGAAAATATCAATAATCAACTAATACATAAGTAAAGCCTATATTTTATTACACTTTTATATATATATTTTATACATTTATATTATAAACGTTTCTAATTTCTTAAAATGGTGAATTATATTGATCGCATTGAAAGAGTTTCTGTGAGTGTATTGTGACGGTCTGATGCTTGTTAACCGTATGCAATAGAAAGCAGAAGCTCAGTTATTGTCCTGACCCCTGTGAGTGTCTGAGATTGGGGTCTGTCGGTCAGGACGGGACTGTTGTGGTTCTGCTCCGCCATGCGGTTTGCGGTTACCGCTCCGAGAAACACAGAAAGAACAGGCTTTGTGTTTGAGTTCAGCACATGTGTGTCTGTTCATATGAAGGAAAGCACACACACATTCAGTGTCATCTTCTCTGTGCTCTCAATCAGGACCTGGCGTTTAAAAACGAGACCGGCCTGACCGGAAACTCTCTGAAAATCACATGGCTGGAAGGACAACCGGCCCCGACGTCACACATCGACTCTGCACAGCAGGTACAGCAAACCATAAAACAGCACAAAATCACAGGAAAGTAATCTGTTTTAAATGACTCAAAAAAGAAAATCAAACCTCTTTTGCATTGTGACATTAATTTGTACAATTAAGCACATTTTCCCCAAATTCTCATTATTGTAATGTGTTTAAATCGTTTACTTTTTGGTCTAATTTTCCTCAATAATGATCTTAATCACATTAAAAAATTCGATAATTTTCTTCATGCAAAATTAAATTTTTTGATTTTGGGCTGAAATACATGGAAGCTCATTTTCACCATGGACTAAACAAATCTGGAAAAACATAAACTTGTAATCATGAACAAAAAGGCAAAATTCTGAGAACAAAAAGTCACATTTACATTTTTTTTATTCCATGGCAGAAACAAATTTGACTTATTTCGCACAATTCAAAAAAGTCAAGCTTGTTTCAAAATGATTATGATTTAAACCCCCATAAAATATATGTATTTACACTTTTTATTTATTTACTTTTATTTATCTTTTTATTACCAGAGTTTTATGATACATAGAGGGTGGAAAACAAAAACAACAACTAAATAAATAAATAAATAAATAAATAAAATGAAAAATTCGACAAAATGGAGGTAATTTAAATGATTTAAATGAAAACATTAATTCAAATTTTGAAAATTAAATTATCAACAAATGCATGAAGATTAAGCATATTTTTATATATTTTTAATTTGTGTATATTATAAATTTTTTCTGAGTGTATTATGAGAGTCTGATGCACAGGAGAAAATGTTTTTATATGTTAATACCTCACAAATATGACGTTTCTTCTCCAAATTGTGAGATAAAAAGTCACAAATACATGTTGTAGTTTTTTTATTCAGTAACAGAAATAATCTTCCATAGAAATGTGACCTGAATATTCTTTACAGGTTTCATAAGATTCATTAAATACATTTAATATGCAAAATATCTTAATATAAATATCCAAATATTTGTTATTCGTGATTTATTTACAATTTTGTATGACACATACGGGACGAGAAAACAACAGCAACAACAAAATACAAATCAGTGAATGACTGAAATGCATGAAGATCAGCAAACGCAGTTTAATAGGAAAGTAAGGAGCATGTAAACACAGCCACTGCTTCTGTGCGTGAGTGTTTGTCTGTGTGTAAGTTTAACAGAAGTGTAAGGTTACCGCAGCGTTCCAGATGATTCCTATAGATCTAAATAACATATTTCATAGCTCTGTCAGAGAGACGTGTGTAAACACACAGCTTCAGCGGCTCATGAGGCTCCTGAACAATGACTTCGCTGGGTTTGTTTGATTTGGAGGACCCCCAGCATGAGTCTCATTATGGCCCAACACGGCAGGACGGGGAGGAGATGTGTGTGTAATGTGTGACTGGCACGAGATCCTGCTCAAAAACACCCTCCTGACTTCTCTGCCTCCCTCTTTCCTGCTTCCAGTCTCTTCTACACAGTTCACATCTATATCTGCTCTTATTAGTGCACAATCTGAGCATGCATGCATGAGGAGAGCTGGGAATCATGATGTTTGGTTGCGTTAATGGTTTTGTGTCGTCTGAACTGATCGCGATGAGAGAGCTGTGTTATTATTGTACTAAATCTAAAACTATTAGAGCCATTTTTGTTAAAAGCTGAAATTAAATATGAATATTAGATGAAAAACTGAAACTTATTACTTGCTAAAGCAACATTTTCAATTATGGGGTTATGTACTAAAACTACTAAAATGGGGGGGAAGAATTAAAGCTAAAATAGAAGAAAAGATAATAAATTAGACAAAAGCACTTTACAAGTTTACTAAAACAGAAACTGTAAATATCTCAAATAAAAGCTCATTTAAATATATTAATAAATGCTGTATTATTAATTTTCAAAGATACTCTGAGCAGTGTTGTTTTATTATCATTGATGTAGTATTATACTTTTTGTTAATATTCTTAATTAGTTAAAATATATATATATTTATTTTTACTAATTTTAAAGTTTTAGTAATTTTGAGTATTTTTGTCATTTTTCTTAGTTTTTTTTTTTAAATGTCTATATAGTTTTTATTAATTAGTTTAAAAAAGTTAATAATTTATTTGTTTCAGTTGAACTTACACTTAACGAAAACGGGAAATGTGGCCTTGGCAACTATCTGAAGTAAAATAATATCTTATTTTACTGTGTTTATAGTTTTAGTTGACTGTAATAACTAAAACTAGTCCTGAGTGGTTTTAGCATGTCACTAAGTGGTTGCTAACGTAAACAAGGGTTGCTAGGTGGTTTCATATAACTTTATTGTATAGGCTAGTCTTCAATATAAAAATAATGATACCATTGCTGTTTTATAGCATACCATATTGAACTACAAGCACTGAAATCATGGTTAATGCTTGAGTCGTTCCTGATCCATTAATGTCTCTGTCGCTGTGAACCAGTGTTCATCCTGCAGCTCTAACCTGGACTAAATCTAATCCAGCAGCAGACGAGCTTCAGGCCTCCAGTTACATCAGTGAATAATGATAAAAGCCACTGAGACGGAGAATTATAACAAATAAATCCGGTCGTCTGGATGTTAAACTGATGCAGGTTTGAGAAGAGGTTTTCTGATGTTTGTATGTTTTCTTGCATCTCTGTTTAATGTTCACTAGAAGTGCACTATACTGCTCAAAAGTTATGTTTTATTAATCAAGGATGCATTAAATTGATACAAATTTCCAGTAAAGACATTTACGATGTTATAAAAAAATTCAATTTCAAATAAATGCTGTTCTTTTGAACTTTCTATTAATCTGTGAATTCTGAAAAATTAAAATATATCACGTTTTCCACAAAAATATTAATGTTTTCAACATTGATAATAATCAGAAATGCTAATCAGTATATTAGAATAATTTCTGAAGGATCATGTGACTCTGAAGACTGATGCTGAAAATTCAGCTTTGATCACAGAAATAAATTATATTTTAACAGATATTCACACTTATTTTAAATTGTAATAATATTTCTAAATTTTTACAGTTTTTCCTGTATTTTTAAACAAAATATTGCAGCTTTGATTAGCAGAAGAGACTGACTTCAAAATTATGAACGGTTGTGCAAGTCATTGCTAGCTTGCATTTGCAGCTTTTGAACAAACAAGCACTAGATATATATTATATATTTACATAAACTAGTTATATATTTTGTTTTCAATTAGTTTTGTGCCATTAGCATCCTTGAAATCACATCTTTTTTGTAAATAAATAAGGCAGGGTGGATCCCTAAACCAGATAAGTGTGATATAGTGAGCCGATCCTCAGCACAGATTTACTCCAGTTGGCTGTTAATGAACTCGTTTTGATGCTGCAGGTTCCTCGTTTATTCGATTTTCCAGAATAACGTGCATGAATGTTATTAAGGGATCTGATGCTGAATTGCTGCATCAGGCCACAGGTTTCTAAAGGCAAGTAAAGAAAAACGGGGTAATTTTCACATTTACATCAGGGAGGTCAGATTTACATGCAGGTCAGCTGAGACGCTGTGGAGGTCTGGCCGAGCCCCTCCGCATCCCATAATTCCCTTAGACCAGTCGTGAGTGCAGATCTGGTTTCAGGGTTGAGGGCCGGCTGGGTTTTGCTCTTGCTGGTCGTCTCTGAGGTTTAATGCAGCTGCGCCTGAGCTCTGGGGGAATTTCTCCTCGTTTGTTAAATGGAGATGTCTGATGCGTTTGAGTCACAGCTCAGTCTTATTGATGCTTCTGATCAGATATCATAGCAGTGTTTTGTTTAGTCCTGGGAGTAGAAATGAGTAATGTGTTTGTCACTTCGTTATATAAATGAATCGTTGTGATTTAGCACTCAGAAGAGGAGTGACAACTGTATTTATCTGCAGTGTGAACGTGGATCGATGTAGTAAGATGAGTAAAAAAATGCAAATGTGATTATTTTGTCATATTTCAGTTGTAATTTAAACTATTATTATTTATCATTTTAATATTTTATTTTAATTGGTTACACTTTATTTAAAGGTGTAATTATACATTTAAGTACCGAGTAATATGAATTAACTACAGCACTTACTATATGGTTAGGATTAGGGTTTGGTTTAGGGTTAGTTGCATGTAATTATGCATAATTTATTGTTATTATAATAGTAAGTACATGTAACGTAACAAGAGTTTTTAATTTAATATACATATAGCAAATATTATCATCATCCAGCTCTAATCTGATACATGCATGAAGATATTAAACATTAACATCATGATTTTCTGTACAGCTGCTTTAAATCAATGTGTTTGGTGAGACACTGTACAAATGAAAATGATTTTATCCTTCAGCTCTAACGTGGTTATGTTCATATTTCATGTCTGAGTCCTGTATATCATCACAGTGTGGTATCTTCAGCTCTGTCCATCAGAGACACACTTGAGCCCGAAGCAGGAGTTTCTTCTGTGGAGTTATTTAGAAACACTGGCCTCCGTGTAACATTTAACTGTTCCCTCTGCACGCCTCTGACAATAAATGTAGATTATTTGGATTGGGTTTGGTTTCACGGCTCCGAGCTGTGATCAATTCTCAGGGCTTGCGTGATATATGAAGGCACAGACGGTTGTGAAACGTCTTTGAGAGTGAAATAAAGGACTAATAAGAGTTTTGGGATGATGCACTTATTCAGAAATGAACAGCAATCATCATGTTTAGCAGAAATGTAATTTGCACAGTTTACTTTCACTGACTTTAGTGTTTTCACACACTCGAGTTTTGGCTTCACCCGATGTTCTCGATATGTAAACTAATAGACTCGTTCCCAGTAGCTTCTCTCCGTAACATCTGCCCTCGTCCGCCTGGGATTAAACGTCTCAGGATGTGGTATGTTATTGCTTTACATGACTGTATGCACACAATCATATCATATCTCTGTGCGATAATATAGATGGCATTTTGTACTATGTAAACAACAATGAACAATACTTCTATCATAAAAATAAACATAAATGTTGTTATAATTAATAATATTATGAATAATAATTTTAATAATATTTATTACTTTACACAAAAGGAACATTACCATTACATTAACATTACCATGTCTGCATTTGTGATGGGAAAAACGCCAAACAACAAGCACTACTCTACACAGCTCAAAACTCACGTTTGAATAGTCAGTAGCAGAAACACACTTACAGGCTGAGAGTCAGAAAACACACTTACAGGCTGAGAGTCAGAAAACACACTTACAGGCTGAGAGTCAGAAAACACACTTACAGGCTGAGAGTCAGAAAACACACTTACAGGCTGAGAGTCAGAAGAGACTGTCCTTGCAAAGTTGGAATTGCCCCACTTTACAGAAACAGTCTTAGAGCAAGCCAGCACTGTAGACTACTCTTCCAGATTCAGGAAATAGTCCTCTGTAAAATGCGCTGCACACACTCTAATATTTGTGTTGAACTGTTCTGGAACAGTGTTGTAAATACAGCTTAACCACTGATGTCTAGTTGTGTCCTCTTTTGGAAGCCCAAACAAAGTAGTTTCGCTTTCACAACGAAACACAGCATCTCCAGGACATGACGCCAGCGGCAGCAACAACACTACAGCCAGAATAAAAATCACGCCCTCTTTCATTGCATAAACATTTGGGGCGGTGTTATGAAAATCTCCCCACACCGTGATGTAGACATGTGGGGGCGTGTCTGAATGAGCCGTTTTAGGAAGGCGTGGACAAGTCTTAACTTTGATAAAGAATATCTCTTTGGTTTTGAGTCTTTAGTCTTTGCAACTTCAGGGATCTTATCTATGCACAAACAGCTTCACTCCAAAGAGAAAGAAAAACTAGAAATCTCATCATATGACCCCTTTAATGAAGTGAGAAACACATTACACACCTATTTCTCATTTCTACTCCCAGGACTAAACAAAACACTGCTATGATATCTGATCAGAAGCATCAATAACACAGAGCTGAGACTCAAACGCATCAGACATCTCCATTTAACATAGACGTGAGTCACACACATCAGCGGTCAGCGAGGGATGACCAGCACTCGATGGATCGGTCATATCACGAGAAGCGTTGCGTAATCGCTCTTCCCGGCACAATCGCTCGTAAATCACGCTGTTCTCTCTCTCGCTGATCTACGTGTGGAGTTTCAGATAAAAGTGCAAACTCAGGGAGTCTGAGAGACGTCTGTTTTTCTGTGCTGTCAAACGCGTCGGCGTTCCTGCCAGACACAACATGACGCAGATGGATGGGCTATTTCAAGGAGTCATATCTGTAGAGCACATTCCTCCCAGAACAAACTGGCTTTGCCCAGACGGAGGGGTTTCCGGGAAGGCCGGCGGGATCTGGTGGATGGGCGGTCGACCCGTGTTAGTTTGTGGTGAGAACGGTGATTTAAGGGAGGGATATTTTAATCTGAGATGCATATCTGTGCATTTGGGATGATATTCTGCTGTGTTTTTGAGAGATTTTCTCCCAATGCAAAAAGTGATGTCTTGCTCAGTATCTCGTTTTCCAGTACAAATAACCAAACATTCCTAAACCAAGATATGTTTACTTATGATGCAAAACGACAGGACAAAATGACAAAAAGAATGTCTATGAAATTTTTTTGCTTAAAACAACAAATATCTGCCAATGGAGTCAGAAAAATGTAAGTTTCTTTTTTCAGACTCCATTGGGATCAAGCATAAACTCGCTTAAATTTGAGTCACTTTGATCAGTTTTTCATAAAACAAGACCTATCTTGCCATTTTCTTCTGAAGTAAATGAGAGTGAGACAGAGATGCTGAGTTTTCTGAGAATACACTGATTCTCTCTCTGTAAAAGTGACATTTTGCAATATTTTTTTGTTGTTTTCCAGTACAAATAAATATGTAAACATTCATAAATCAAGATACGTTTACTGGAGATGCACAATGAGATAATGTCTAGTTTATCTCTCAACTGGGTCAGAAAAATAAACGTAAAGTAAAGTTTGTTTTTCTTGCTCCATTTGCGGATATTTGTTCTTGTTTTGAGTATAAACTCTCTTCATTTTGATAAATCTTTCAGAAAACAAGATTTATCTCGTCACTTTATTCTGACGTAAATGAAAAGTTTTATGAGAATACACAGATTCTGTCTTTTGCAAAACTGATTTTTCTTTCTTCTTTTTTTTTGGTCTTGTTCTCCAGCACAAATATATGAACATTCTTCAGTCAAGATACTTGAAAATTAAATGCAAAGTGACAGAAGATAAGAAATAAATTAAAATAAAGTGAGTTTATGCTTAAAACAAGAACACGCATCTGTCCATTGGGTTAGAAAAATAAACTTTTGTATAAAGTAAAATAAACCCCACTGGCAGATATTTGTTCTTCAGTTTTCCAGAAAACAAGACTTTTTATCTTATGTAATCTTGCTTCTTAAGTAAATGAAAACAGCACTGAGGTTTCTGAGAAGACTGAGGAAATGTTGCACAGCAAAACATGATTTTCTTAGGGTTTTTTGTCTTGTTTTGCAGCACAAATATCTAAACATTCTTAAATCAAGATGCATTTACTTGATCTGTCAAAACAAAATAGCTTGCTAAGAGTTGTGATAGAGATGCTGTAGTTTGGCTGTTTGCATGGCAGAGCTGTGCTGAAGGATCTTTCATGCTGCAGTGCGTTGTGTTTCTGGTTTTGATGATGAACAGCTCATTGCGTGCGTTACGCTCCTGAGCATTCGGGTAAAGCTGGGTAATAGGAGTCGCTGCTTATGACTTACTGGACGATGTCCATTGTTTTAATGTCAATAATAAAATAACGAGGATCTCCTCTGTCTACCGTCTGACGTGAACGGAGAAATATTCCCGTGTTTCCTGACTTTCTCCACGCTTTTCAAACCCTTCCAAGGTTTATTTTTCTTCTCATTCTCCTTTTGCATTGATTGATTGAGTTTCTTATGGTCTAGATGCATTATTTACCGACTTGAGACAAAGTACAAGTCATATTTAGAAAGTACAGCCAGTTCCCGTGCATGTTTTTCTTTCTGTAAACTTGAACTGTTGTTTCTAAGATCTTTAGCTGCTTGGCCACACAATGCAGTGAAGAAACATCACATCAGGGTTATTATCATTAAGCACAACTAAAACCATAAACATTTTTGCCACTTAAAATAAAATAAACCTTAACTAAAAATGAAATACAAAAAAGCAATTTTTTTTTTTTTTTTTTTCAGCTAGCTGCTTTTTGTTTAGTTTAACTTTAAGTACTAAAATAACTCCAATTATAACTGAAATTAAAATGAATAAGCTTTAAAAATAGAACTAATAAAAATGACAAAAAATGCAAATAAAATGACAATTTTAACTATGGTCATTTTGGAAATAATATAAAAATAATACTAACAACAATATATTTTATTATCTAATTTTGAATTTTTGTTGTTTTACTGAATGTGATAAGTATAAAATATTTTTTTTTCGTAAATATTTTGAAATTGTTTTGTATTGACAATCAACATCCAGGACCAGAATTATCTATTTTATTATTTAATTTTAAGAACATTTATTCTAAAACTGTAATACAACTTCAATGTAGTTAATCAGAAATTAACAAACAGAGCAAAATGACTAAAACTGGAAAATATAAAAATAAATAAATAAACAAATATAAATAAACATCACAGACATTTAGAAAAATAAATATAAAATTTATAAAATAGAAAATAAAAATAAAAATAATTTTTTTTGTCATTTTTAAATAACTACATATTAAATAGTTTTAATAAATTTTTCGATTTTCCATGTTCATTTGAAATTTAGCAAAAAAAAAATTAATTTTGTTCTTTGCTTCTATCATTTTTGATCAACTAAATCTGTGTGGTTCAAATGAAAATGGAAAATATATAAGTAAATACCTGTAATATCTCTTACATTTAGGGAGAAAAATAACATAAAAAAAGTGTTCATATTTAAAATGTATTATTATTTTTATATTTTATATAAAATATTTAAATTATATTTAAATTTAAAATTGAAAAAAGCGCTGATTGGCCAGTACAGATGTTATCGTGCATGCTTTAGACGGGATCAGACTCCTCGTTGTTCTCAGCAGTGATATCTTGTCAGTTTCTCTCTCTGTCTGTCTGTCTGTCTGTCATGTGCAGGTCTGTTGTCTGTCTGAAGGCCTCCTGCGGCTCTGTTTGTTCAGCAGGTAGTGGTTAAAGCCTCATGCACATGTGGCAGTATCGTGTTCCCTCACTTCTTCAGCTGTCTTGAGAACAGAAATACAGAAATAGCACCAGTTTGGACATTGGAGTGTCTGAGATCATGTGCTGTATAAGGTCTCTCTCGCTCTCTCTCTCTCTCTCTCTCTCTCTCTCTCTCTCTCTCTCTCTCTCTCACTCACAGATGGACGGCAAACACAGAACATTCAGTTCAGCTGCTGACAATGCAGCCGTTTTAAAGCCATTTGTGCTCTGAACTGAGGCAGCAGGAGCGAGTCTCATCAGACCTGCAGTAATAGACTGATGCATCGCTCATGTTTAGATTTTTTGTTATATTTTCTTAATTGCTGTTAAAGAGAGATCATAAATATTGTAAGTAATTTTTTTAATTGCTATAAGCCTTATTGGTTATATTTAATATAAATGCTAATAACAGTTTTTATTTTGTTTTGATTTTTATAATACTTTAAAATATATATATATATATATATATATATATATATATATATATATATTTATTATTCTTAATTACTGTTATTAGGCCTACATATAATAAATAATAAATACTTTTTTAAATATAAAATATAATTTAAGAAATATTTTTTAATTTTAAATATTTAAAAACAAAACTTTATAGCTGTTGTTTTATTGTAAATATTTTATTGAAAATATTTAGTCAATATTAAAACTTTTTTTCTTAATTTTTTTTTTATTGCATTCTACAGGAGAATTATTTTTTATATATATATATATATATATATATATATATATATATATATATATATATATATATATATATATATATATATATAAAAAAACTAACAGGCTTGATTAGTGTTTTGTTGCAATTTATTTAAGCAACCAAGTGCATAATTGCATTTATATAATCACAGTGATTATGCAAATGCAATTAGGCACTTGGTTGCTTAATAAAAATAAAATTGTTTTTAATATGCATATTTACATATATAAATACATACATTTTCATCAAAACATTTTAAGGAATCACTGTTGTTTCCTTCCACTGGTAGATCTAGTGTGTGAACTAATATTAATAGTTAATCTGACTGATTGCCACTGAACTGACCTGACAGGTTTGCCTTATAGAAATAATATAGCTCGATATAATAGATCATACGACTGTTCATTTAGGCTGTAAATGCAATGTACTGAAGCTCAGAAAGCAGATAAGGAAATCACCGTTTGAAGAGGCCAAATAAAAGCAGCTCGATTATTAACTAGACTCCAGCAATCATTGACTGACGAATTATCTGATGGTGGACAGTCAGACTGTTACACAACATTATATAACAGACTTCATTCGAAGGGGGTATTTCTAAAAAAAGGGTGTGGGGGTTGGACAGCAAAACGCTGGTCTGAAACGCACACTGCATTTCCAGGAAGAAATGTCTGTTTGAGCAATGTTTTGAGGGTTGTTATTATTGTCCAGAGTTCAGATGTTTGATCAGAAACAGTGCTGCTTTTCCGTCAAGCTTCCTGCAGCGAGTTCCAGGTCGTTTCCAGTAGGGCTGTCAAAATAGCTGAAAAGCTAAATTTGAAATTTGTACTTAAATATTATCAATATTCAAATTATATTCAAATTCGAATTAGGGATGGGCGATACGGGCTTAAAAATATATCATGATAACTTCTGGCACTTATTGTGATAGTAATATCAATAACGATAATTCAGGGAATCTTATGCATCCACCAAGAGACAAAAAAAAAAAAAAAAGTTTCTTTAGAAAAAAGTATTATCTTTCCTATTTTTACCCTGGAGTTGTGAGCATTAGGGAGTACACATGTAATGTAATGACCGTTTAATTCATACTGGAAGCCAGAGGGCGCTCTTGCGCAGAAACTACACATAATGCATTGCAGAAGTAATTGCTCTGACACGCTCCAGGAAATCCCTAATATGGACAAAAGTATCCAGTTATCCCTGTAGCTGAATAAAAGGCAGATAGAGAAATTTTACCTTGGGAAACTTGATTACAATTAACACAATTGCGACAATATGGTTTATCTGTGTTCTTCAAGCAATCTTGGGTATTTTTATAAAGATAAAGCATATTTACAATGCAATGCGAATCAACATAGCCTTTATCACTGTATATTATGATTTCTGCCTCATTCTGTGATATGAAACCACGTCTGATCACAAAGTTATTTCAAACACTTAACTGATGTTATGAAGTTAATTTGGAGAAAAGTATGTCAATCAATGATATCTTTGGACAACAGGCTTGTAAACAGGCTCATACACATGCAAACCTGTATCACACACGTTACTGTACATTTATTCAAGACTCAGACTGATTTTTGTCGCACTGTACAGCCCTGACCAAACAGTTCCAGAAGGAGTGCCTCGTTTAGCGACATATTCCTCCTCAATTTCACATCCGCCTTCCACAATGTCGCTCCGCACGGTCGCACACAAAAATATGTCAACAACTAGGCTTTATCGTTATTATCGCTGGAAGACTAAAGGTCTTCGTCCGAAATTTTCGCACGTTAACAAAAATAAATGCCTCACGTTGTGTCAATCACGTTTACACACTGCCTCTGAAACTTTCGTCTGTCATAAAAAAATTCTGATCAGGTTCGATTTTCTGTGTTTTCGCATCCGTAGCAAGAATTTTGATAGTAAAGGATGACGAATACGAGAAAAGCGCATTGTATAAGATATCGCCCATCCCTAATTCGAATGCAACAAATGTGGATTTTTATTTGACAGCCCTAGTATCAGTTCACGGTTGATGGACTTTATCCATCACTTGCAGCACAGCGTCTAGTATGGACGGTCCCAGATCCAGACTGAACGTGAACGCAGAGTCTGTTTGGTCCGGCTGTGTTTCCTCTGGGTTGGTTTGGGTTGAATCCCGTCCGGAGCTCAGGCTGCCGCGAGCAGGACTCCAGCTGATGCCGGTCGGCTCCGTGTGTGAACACGTGTCCTCGTCTTCCTCCGTGTCCAGGAGGGGAAGCGAGCTGTACTTCTGCCTCTGACTGGTTGGCACATGCTCCCAGACTGGGCTGCACCGGCCCGCTTCATCCAGGTTGACGCGGGGCGGCTTGGGCGGCGGCGGGAGGAACAGGTTCTGCTCGCTCTTGGAGCTCTGCAGCAGGAGACTGTGGCCCTCCTTCAGGAACGACAGGTCTCCGAAGCTGTCCGAGTGTCCGCTCGTGCCGATGTGAGAGAGATGACGGAAGTCACCCAGAGGAAGGCTGATCATATTGACCGACAAAACCTCCTTTCGGTTCGATAGCCTCCTCTGCCAGCGTCCAGAAGTGGGTTTGCGGAGTAACAACGTCCTCAAGGGCATCTTTAGACTTCAGCAGTGTGACAGCATGTGAGGAGCGTCAGCTGGTGGCAGAGAGATTGGTTCTGGAACAGATTACAGGAATAAGTCATCAAACCTCACAGTAATTGTACTAAAAATTACCCGACGGAAACATACAATTCAAAAAGGTAAAATAAATTTAAAAAAGTCATATTTTGAAATAAATAAATATTTTTATTCAGAAAGGATGCATTAAATTGATCAAAAGTGGCAGTAAAAAAATCTATTTTTAATATTTAGCCTTTTTGTTTTATTAGGCTATACATAATAAATTAGGTATTTGGTTTTTTAAAACCGTAAACATTTTTTTTCTTCTGTATAAGCCTTATCAATTTGTACTGTATGTACTGTATGTATAATAGTTTTTGTTTTTAATTTTTTTAATTTCAAATTATTTTAATTTATTAAAGTATATATTTGTATATATTATATATTTATAAGCATATTATTATATATATATTTGCATTTCAAATAAATATATTTTTTCTTAGTGGCTGTTAAAAATGGCAAATATTTTTCTATATTCTATATTATTCTTCTTAAATGCTATAAGCCTTATTGATTTATTAGCCTATATATCATACATTTGGAGTTTCGGGTCTCAATTAATAAAAAATTATGAATACTTTTATTCAGCCTTGACACCATAATTGGTCGTATGTCACGTCACTTTATCACTTTCAGTTTTTACTGTATTTTAAATAAATGCAGGCTTGGTGAGCAGAAGAGACTTTCTCTGGTCCAGCACATGTGCTGTAGCAATCTCAGACATAGCTGTTCATTTTAACCAGTATTTGATTGAGATTAGATTAAGATTAAGTTTTCTTCCAGCTGGTTACAGATTAACAGTTGATATTGCGACATCTTTACAGCCGCTGGCATGTTTCGTTTTCTCACTTACAGCAAATGACTTGATTCTTCCGTGAGAATGTAAATGAAATCAGATTTACACATATTTTAATTGCACAATTGCATTCTGGATTCATGCGTAACAAGTGACCTGCATTCTCAGAGCACGTTCTCATAAAGCGCTCTCATTAAAGTATGAATCTGGCTAAATTAGTTTGGTATACAGAGTAATTAGACCCATTTGTTGTGATTAATGTCCATAGGAAGCTCTTTACTCCAGTTGGCATTGGTGTGGACGGTCACGGCCTTGTTTCGCGGTTTACAGTTCATTAGATCAGCTTTCGTGACTCGCAACACTCACTCCTTAAATTTGTATGGCACTACAGAAAACATGTTTTGTTGGCCAATAAAGGTTTTATCGGCACTTTAGTAGCAGCGGGAGACGACAAGCGCATAACGGCATTCCTCTACAAACATGCAACGAGAGGGAGGGAGGATAGAAGTGGATTGTTTTTAAGGAAATGTATGCTAAATCACCAAAACAACCAATTTGTCTTACCTTGAAAGGTGTGCAGGTGTTTCACGCCCACATCTGAACATCTGTGATCTGATGCCAACAAACGTTAGAGGCGTTTCTGCTAACATGACAAGACTTGTTAGGCTATAAAACAGGTTGAACGGAGAGATTCTCTAAATAGCATTGGATATTCTGCTACAAAAACCCTAAATATTCATCATGTTTCATTGATATGGATGTTATATTGATGCAAATCTTTTTGAGAATAGCGTACACTTCCAATATTTCACTTTCACCATCATTTTATGGCATTGCTTTTATATAAAGCCATAAAATTGGCTACATTTTTAAAAATAAAGGTGGGTTTTTTGCAGCGAATGCAATAGAAAAAACATTTTTGGTTCCTCAAAGAACCTTTCAGTGGTCAGTTTCTAAAATAACCATTTTTTCATAGTGTGAAGAAGAATTTAATAATCTAAAGATAATTAAAAATATAGATTCCAAATGTTTGTTTTTGCAGTGATGCCATAAAAGAACCATAAAAAAGCCAATATTCTCTTGGTGTGAAGAACATTTTAATGATCTAAAGAACCTTTTTTTCCACTATAAAGAACCTTTTGTTTGTTCCATGGACTTTAAAGGTTCTTCATGGAACCATCAAAGCCAATAATAAAGAACTTTTGTTTTTAAGAATGTACAAGAACCATTTTCGGTTCCCCAAAGAACCTTTCAGTGATAATTTCTTCAAAGAACCATTATTTTCTTGGTTTGAAGCACATCTTAATGATGTAAATAACCTTTTTTACACTATAAAGAACCTTTTGTTTGTTCCATCGACTTTAAAGGTTCTTCATGGAACCATCAAAGCCAATAATAAAGAACTTTTGTTTTTAAGAATGTACAAGAACCATTTTCGGTTCCCCAAAGAACCTTTCAGTGATAATTTCTTCAAAGAACCATTATTTTCTTGGTTTGAAGCACATCGTAATGATGTAAAGAACCTTTTTTCCACTATAAAGAACCTTTTTTTTGTTCCATGGATATTAAAAGTGTTTCATGGAACCAAGACGCCAATGAAAAGGCCCTTGACTGTAGAACAACCCTTTTTGGTTCCCCAAAGAGCCTTTCAAAGGTAAGTTCTTAAAATAATTTTTTTCTTAGTGCAAAGAACTTTTTAGACCCCTACAAAATCTTTTTCCACTTTTAAGAATCTTTTGCACAATGGAAAGATTCTATAGATGTCATATAGAAGAACTATTTTTGGCTCCCTAAAGAACCTTCCAGTAAACAGTTCTTAAAATAACCATTTCTTCTTAGTGTGAATCACATTTCAATATTCTGAAGAACCTTTTTTCACTATAAAGAACCTTTAGTGGTTCCATGGATGGTAACGATTCTTCATGGAACCATCAATGCCAATAAAGAGTAGAAGAACCATTTTTGGTTCCCCTAAAAACCTTTCAGTGATCGGTTCTTCAAAGAACCATTATTTTCTTTGTTCGAAGAACTTTTTAATGATCTAAAGAACGTTTTTCCACTATAAAGAACCTTCTGCACAGTTGAAAGATTCTGTAGATGTTGAAGGTCCTTCATAGAACCAAGACGCCAATAAAGAACCATTAATTTTTTAAAGTGTAGAAGAACCGTTTTTGGTTCCACAAAGAATGCTTCAGTGAACAGTTCTGAAAATAACCATTTCTTCTTATATTTTGATAATCTGAAGAATTTTGTTTTGTTTCAAGAACCTTTAGTTTTGTGGATGTTGAAGGTTTTTCATGGAACCATAAATGCCCAATAAAGAACCTTTGATTTTTAAGAGTGCAACCAGTTTATGGCTTTATGAATGCAGTGCCATTTAATGATAGTGGAAGTGAAATAGTGGAAGTGATCTGAAGTGTCGCTCAAGGCAAAACAAAGACTTTCTCTTACCGTAACTCAAGAGATCTTTGCAGTTTTGTCTTGTTTTTAAGCTCTTCTTCTACAGTACAGAGTCCGTCGTAGATCCTGAGTGTTAAAGTCCAGAGATTGTCAAACAGGTGAAGCTCCGCAGGTGCAGATGGAGTCCTCCCTAAAGCTCGGCGTTTGTTTGGTCTGTGCTGATGTCACACCTGGTAACGTAACTTCTGGGCAGTGTGTTCTCAGATACTGAGGAAGTTCACCTGAGCCGTTTCGCTCTGGCTTTCATCATGCTCCTGTGAAAGCTGGGAAGGGCACGGCTTGTCGTGTCAACGTCACGTTTAGAGGCTTCACTCGTTACTAATCTTGTGTCATTGTGTCTGCTGCTGGTTTCCTGTTCCCCTAGGCTTTGCTAAAGCCTTTCCGGCTTTGTAATGACAGCGGTCTCTCGCTCTGGGACGTGTATATACAGGCGGACCGGCGTTACACAAGTGCTGTTGACATGTAATAATTCCTGCTTCACGCCCATGACCTCACAGACATCGAGACCTGATTCTACCTTCTTCTGATTCTGAGTCAAGTCTAGGCATGACTTGTTGTTGTTTTTCTAGGAGAATCCAAGTTTATTCAGTGAAAAGCTATGGCTGAAGGGCCAGAGATGAAGCGCTTTAATGCTAGTTTAGGAGGTTCCCAACATTCTGATGAATATAAAGCACATCACAGTTTATCCCGGCTACGAACCGCCCACTCAGACAGAAAGTGACTGTCTGACCAACTAGTAAAATGACCAACCACTGCTTGTTTTGTTTACATGCCATGTATGTGCTCGAGGATATTTGATAAACACATGCAGTGTGTTGTATAGAAAAGCAAACTGGTTATTTTAGAGCTATTTTCATTGCTGAAGTTGAGCAAAAGCAGTCACTATTGCTAATATTGCTATTTTTGTTATATCTTTTCAGTCACTCTCTCTAGATAGCGTGAATAATGTGCAACACCTCATTTTCAGATGTATAAAACGTACTGCAATGTTAAAGAGGACATCTATAAAAATGAAGGTAAATAAATTTCACTAACCTTCGTGTACTCTGCAAAAGATGTGGGATGCGTTCGAAGGTGCTTAACCCTTGTGCATCAATAAAAAAAAGTTACGCTTAGGTCCATAGTGGAGAAAAATGTCCATGTCAATAAACGGTCATAAAAATTGGAAGCTTGGGAGCATTAAGTTCATGAAAATGATTTATGAACAATATTTTATGAATATTTTATATTTGAAACATGTTGAACTCTAAACCTGCTAGAAAATCAAAGCCATAAATCTAAACAAGTTGTGTTGCAAATTTGAGGTTGATATCTCAAAAAATGAGCTTTCAGTAAAATTTAGTTTGGGCGCAGTACCAGATTTTCCCCATTAGATGACAGCAAAACTCCGCTGGTGCTCACAGTGGTTGGATTTGTGATTTACAGTAGAGTTTCTCTGTCTCAATTTTTACAAGAACACACGTACACACACAATTTTTTTTATGACACACATGCAAACCACACTCTTATAGCTGCATTATTTTCCAATTGGCTCTATAATATGCAGAAGCAGAAAACAGGAATAAAGCAAGTATTTGCTTTATAGACCCTTTATAGACCAAACCTGAAAAAATGGCACCATCTGGTAACCAAAAAAGTTACACTTAGGTCCATAGTGGACAAAAATGTCCATGTCAAAAAACAGTCATAAAAACTGGAAGCTTGGGAGCACAGACTTAAGTTTGGTCTCATTTAAAGAAGACCCATAGCAGATTATCATTGAAGTAAAAAAAGTTTAAATGAAACCAAAAAAAGTTATAGAACTTAGTTTATGAAAATGCTTTATGAACAATATTTGATATATATATATTTTGTTACATGTTGAACTCTAAACCTGCTAGAACATCAAAGCCATACATCTAATAAAAGTTGTGTTCCAAATTTGAGGTTGATATCTCAAAAAATCATCAGAAAAAGCACAATACCGTACAAGGTGCGAATTCTACAGAATTCAAATCTACCCTAAAGGGCACCACAGAAAGGCGACAGGACAAAAAAAGACGCTATTGCATTTAGGGCTGCATGATAAATCGCATGCGATAGCCGGTTCTGTAATCAGTAGTAAATCTCCATCACCTGCCTCCAGATGGAGCAGCATTTACTACACAGAGCCGTAGTTCACTGACATGCTACGTAAAAAAAATCGCAGACGATATTATACATTTGTATTATGAACTCGCACTGCAATAATAAAGTTGTTTGCGTAGCTTCTCAGTGAACTACGGCTCCGTGTAGCAAATGCTGCTCCATCTGAAAACACATGAAAATACCACATTTAATAACATGTTTTGACTCCAAACTCACTTCATAACATCAGTCGAGTGTTTCAAATAAATCCTTCTGTGAGATGATGTGGCTTCTTACACAGAATAAGGCACGCAACATATTTCATAGTATTCTAAGCACTGATAAAGGCATTGCATTATTATATACTTTATTATAATAATAATTTTAAGAAGGACTAAGATAAATCATATATCGCCGTAGTCGTGTGTTTATTAGTCACGTGACTCAATGAAAGCAGTTCAATCTTCTGTTTATTCAGAAAGCGCGATAGGGATCTCCTGGATTTCTTCTGCGGGGCGTATTTGGAGTTTATCTGGCCTTTGGATGGAGATTTACTACTGATCACAGAACCGTGCTTCACTGACAAGATGCACATGACTTATCGCAACTACGATATTATCTCGAGTGCATTACTGTGATTTATCGCAATTTAATGTTTATTTGCAGGCTCAAGTGTTCGAACATTTTAGCAACTGCCCCACATACGACATTACTTACGGTAGAACCGTAATGACAATACTGCAACCCTACTAGATACTATGATCCTCACAAACTTTGGCAAATCCAGTGAAGAGTTGTTCCTCAGAAGTGTTCGGTTTCCCGGCAGACAGATAAAACCTGTTCACCCTGACAACTTGCTCATTTCCAAAACACAACAGCATCCAGTCACAGATTCTGACAAACAGACGACAGTATATTACAGTTACTGGAAAAGAGCAGCTTGATGTTCAGGATAGTAGAACGGCTCTAAACATTTGCTCTGCGTGTCCTTGTGTTTGTCAAGTGCTCCAGTGTTATTCCAGGACAGACTTGGGACATTCTGTTATGAAATATTTTGTCTAGACATTCGAAAATGCCCTGAACAGAGTTAAGGGAAGCACTGTTTTTTTTTCGTCCCTAACAACATGAAAAGATCACCCAATGTTCCTGCTGGGATCCCGGATGGACGCCAGATTCTGAGGGGAAGCTCAAGAACTGGGTTTTCTCCATGCTTGCTTTCCATCAGAGTCCTTTCAAAAGCGTCCAATAAACAAAGGGCCGCCCTTCCTTCATCGGCTTCAAAGAAGCAGGTCTTCCTCCACACATGCAACCATTCACATAAACAAAACATCAGCTCTTCATCATAACGTTTATCCAGTGCTGGAACTGTGAATTTCAACAGCTCTCTGACCAGAAACTCTTTCATGCAAACAGATAATCAGGACGATATGACGGCTTTTGCTGTCCGAGGCCCAACAGCCACACCAAACTGACTTTAGCCTTATTCCTGCTATGCGTCTTGATGACTTTGGCCTTGTTTTCGAGAGCCAGAGATTGCTGAGTCGCATCCAGACTCTGGTTTCTGCGGTTGTGTTTTGTACAGATTTCTTCTTGTACTCTGTTTTTCTTGTTTCTCGGAAATGCTTCCAAGTGCTCTCGCGGCTGCTTTTGTCTAATTATTGGTCTTCGTCTTTTCTTTTTACTCTTCATCGCTCAGCTAAACAATCCTATAAGTGATTATGACGATATATCGCCTGCTCAACACTCTCATATTGTCTTCATAGGCGGCATTAGTGACTAATTTGCACATTAAAATGTGTATAAAAGTGCATTTTGAATTAGACTATTGCATTTTGGTATTGAATGCAATATATTTATAATAAACATTTCTCTTGATTTCTCCGCCATGCACTGTTGTGTATTCTGGGATTGCCTTCTCCATGAAGAATGTCTGTGATCCCTTAAAATGCTGTCTAGGTAGGGAGTGCACTAGGTTTTGGAACAGACTAGACTATATACACTATGGTTCATTCATCAACTTTTTTTTATGTTTTTGAAAGATGTCTCTTCTGTTCAGCAATGCTGCATTTATTTGATTAGAAATACAGTAAAAAATTGTGAAAAATTATTTAGATTTAAAATAAGTGTTTTCTATGCGAATGTGTTAAATTGTAATTTATTTCTGTGATCAAAGCTGTATTTTCAGCATCATTACTCCAGTCTTCAGTGTCACATGATCTTCAGAAATCATAATAATATACTGATTTGCAGCTCAAGAAACATTTCTGATTATTATCAATGTTGAAAACATTAATATTTTTGTGGAAACTGATGCATTTTATTTTTCAGAATTCACAGATAAATATAAAGTTCAAAAGAACAGCATTTATTTTAAATATAAATCTTTTGTAACATTATAAATGTCTTTACTGTCACTTTTGAACAAATGAATGCATTCTTGATGAATACAAATATTAATTTATTTAAAAAAAAATCTTACATATGTATATGCATATATTTAGTGCATTATTTTAGCATCTTTCTCAAGAACAGTAATATAATGTTTGTATTTTTATTGTATGTGATGTTCAGGTTGTAAATGCTTCTGCGCGTTATTAATGCGGTGTGCGTGCTAATATACTTCTGTCCTTCTGAGATGTTTACCTCCTCAAGCAATATTTGTGCTCTGCGCTGCACATTAATGAGATCAGATGGGATCACACACATTATGCCAGCTTTACTGTAATTACAGCAGGATTTTAATGAATAATCGTGGGTGTGTGTTACATTCTTTCCTGAATGGCACTGACGTTATAATGAAGAAAATGTGCTCGAATCTGCTGCACATTAATGAGCTTTTACTCAGAAAATCAGTGTTATTATGTTGTATAGTGAATATTTCTGAACATCTGTGTTCTGTAGCTGTTGGCATGATGGGAGTTATCGCTCCAAAACTATTACTGTCATGATCACAAACAGCTTGAAGACTATTTTGCCAATCAAGTTAAAGTTAGTTGTGTTTATCTCGTCTCTTTTAGTACTGAGGTTTGTTGCTGCCACATTAACACAGTCGTGCATGCTCACTCAATCGTGTTTTTCTTATGGATGCAAGTATGAAAAGCTCCATGTTGTGTGCAACTACGTCTTTATTGTGTTCAAATACCTTTATTTGCTTTAGCCTTTTGTCAGTATTGTGTGACCAGGTGTCCTGGGTACGCTTTTTTATTCTTTAACTCTGCAAAAGAAATTGCTGTACAGTCAAACAATAATTGAGTAAGTTGTGCCACATTTTTAAATTATTTTATGTACTATTTATTTTTTCATAATTTTGAAGCAACTTTTAACTTTTTTAAAATTCACTTATTTCATTTTTTTTTCAGTTTACACATTTTATTAAATATTTTAATTTTATATTTCACTCTTATATTTTATAAATGCGCATATATATATTTAATTTGAATTTAATTAAAATCATATTTAATTAATTTTTAACCAATTTTTCTATATCTATCTCTATTACAGTATCTCACAGAAGTGAGTACACCCTCACATGTTTGTAAATATTTTATTATATCTTTTCATGTAACAACACACTTTGCTACAATGTAAAGTAGTGAGTGTACAGCTTGTATAACAGTGTAAATTTGCTGTCCCCTCAAAATAACTCAACACACGCAGCCATTAATGTCTAAACCGCTGGCCACAAAAGTGAGTACACCGCTAAGTGAAAATGTTCAAATTGGGCCCAAAGTGTCAATATTTTGTGTGGCCACCATTATTTTCCAGCACTGCCTTAACCCTCTTGGGCATGGAGTTCACCAGAGCTTCACAGGTTGCCACTGGAGTCCTCTTCCACTCCTCCATGACGACATCACGGAGCTGGTGGATGTTAGAGACCCTCCACCTTCCGTTTGAGGATGCCCCACAGATGCTCAATAGGGTTTAGGTCTGGAGACATGCTTGGCCAGTCCATCCTTTACCCTCAGCTTCTTTAGCAAGGCAGTGGTCGTCTTGGAGGTGTGTTTGGGGTGGTTATGTTGGAATACTGCCCTGCGGCCCAGTCTCTGCTTCAGTATGTCACAGTATATGTTGGCATTCATGGTTCCCTCAATGAACTGTAGCTCCCCAGTGCCGGCAGCACTCATGCAGCCCCAGACCATGACACTCCCACCACCATGCTTGACTGTAGGCATGACACACTTCTCTTTGTACTCCTCACCTGGTTGCCGCTTGACACATGCTTGACACCATCTGAACCATATAACAACGACGTCTCGTGCTGTTCATAAGTCGACTTATTGTCTGCTGAGGCATGGCATCCCACTCTTCTTGAAGGGCTGCCCTCAGGTCATTGAGGTTCTGGGGTGCAGGGTTACAACCCTCTACACAACGACTCCGTTGATCCCGTAGGTTTTCTATGGGATTCAATAAGTTGACTTGTGAACAGCATGAGACGTCGTTGCCAAGCTGTAATTGATGCTCAAGAACACATGACAAGTTGAGACATTGACATTTTTTGTTGTGATATACCCACCACTGTTGTTAGCTTTTGTTTCAGTAAATAGTTTGAGATGAAGAAATTACCATTGCATGCTTCTACTTAAATGCGCTACTTTCATGATGTAATATCACTGTAGCATGAACTTTTTACATTTCCCATCAATTTAATCCGAAAGTCAAATATCCCTAACTTTTTGTGAGCAGTGTATTTATATTCAAGTTTTTATTTTTTATATATACAATGTGTATTATATTTATTAATTTTATCTTTCTTTTTTTTTACATGTAGTTTCTCAAATAATAGGAGGTCATAAACATTTATAAACTACTTTCAGCTGTAGCAGATAATTATGGGAATAATATAGCAATATTTAAGACTCCTTGGTTAAAAAACAGACACTGAAAATAATTATGCTTATAATTTTACACAAAAAAGTGTGAATTTTAGTGACTAGTAAATAAACAATCCTTGTGATTGGTGGGTCATATTGTTTCTCCATTCAGTCTCATTTGATCTGTTAATTTCTCTTAATTTGGTGTTGTTGTAGCTGCTGTTTTGAGCCTCATAATGATCTTAATTAAGCGTCTGACACTCGTTTATCACTCAGATGTGGAGGAGGATGAATGAGGTTCTCCTCTAACGCTCTCAGGTTTTCATGACTCGCACCTGAACACTCTTGAGAAGAGCCATGAGTCCAGAGATCTGAACAGCTGTGAAGAGGACAGATGTTCTGCTTGTCATCTCCTCCAGATCCTTACATTAACTGAAGTCATCCTTCTTAAGTGTGTGTGTGTGTTTATCTGGCTGTGTGACGTCTGCCAGACACAGAACAAACACAGTTCATCACATTCACCTGCATGTGTTTGTGTTTCTTGTAAAAGTTGTGGTTTGGTTACAGATCAGGATTTTAGTCCATGTCTGTTAGATTAGTTGTTGTTGCCTTGGCAACTAACTGAAATAAGTCTAATTTTAAATGCTACTTAATTACTAAAACTGAAATAAAAATAAATTAAGGCTAAATTAGAAATTAAAAACTAATAAAAAATTACAAGTATGTATCGTTAACTGAAACTAAATAAATATGAAATAAAATATAAATATTACATGAAAACCTTTAACAATTACAAATTAGAAATACTAAATAAAATAATATTACAAACTAAAATAAGTTTAAGTACTACAATTACTGAAACGTAAGTAAAAAATAAATTGAGGCTAAAAAGAAATGAAAAAAAGAAAAATTACAAGTATATATCATTAAAACTAATTGTAGTTAACTGAAATAAAATAAGACAAATGTTACAAGAAAACATTAATAACTTAAAAATTAGAAATGTTTCCTTGGCAACTCAATAAGTTTAATTTTAAGTAGCAACATTTCTAAAACTAAAACTGAATAAAAAAATTAAGAGCACATATATAAAGCACACATTATTAACTAAAACTATTACAAATCATTTTTATTAACTGAAATAAAATAGAAAACTTAGAAAAACAAACAAATTAAAAATGTTGCTTTGGCAATGAACTAAAGTCAGTTTAAGTTGAGTTGAAATACTAAAATTACTTAAAATGAAATAAAAAATTTTTTTTTTTTTAAAGATGACATACATAGTTAACTAAAACTTTTATTAACATATATTTTTTTCCCATTAACTGAAATAAAGCTGAAATAAAATATGAATATTAGATGCAATTTTTTTTTCAGAAATAAGTTTTAAAAATTACTAAAACTAAAACTAGAATGAAAAAAAGATAAATAAAAATTACAAAAGCAGAAAACAACGCAGGTGACATCAGACATGAATCAGACGCTGAACGCTGACATCACATCCAGACGCTTCTGAAATATAACATTTCAGTTCAGATTGGATTAAACTTATTGCTATGGGCGTTATTTTTTTCCCATTTCAGCTTTCAGTATAAGAAAGAAAAAAGAGTTGTCAGTTGACATGAGCTCATTTAACAGCTGTTGTTGTCTTATGTTGAGATGAGTTGCGTTCACACTCAGAAGCGTCTGGATGTGATGTCAGCGTTCAGCGTCTGATTCATGTCTGATGTCACCGGCGTTCGTTTCTTCTGCTGTTTCTCTGTGGTTTGGTCCCGTTGTGTTTTACACGCCGCACTGTCATGAACCGCAGACAGACACACGGCATGCTGGGAAGTCTGATCATGAGTTTGGAAGGCGTAATTACGTGATGTTGTTGAGTGATTTTGGTCAGGCAAACATGAGCGCTTCGGGCGATTTCTTTTTCAATTACTGATAAACACAAGAACAAAACGAAGAGCAAATGAAGAGAATTAGGTGTGAACTCATGCTTGTGTTTTTCTCATTCTTGTGCAGTGTTGTTATTAACTACAATTAAAACCAGAAAAAATTAGTGCTGTTAAACAATTAATCGCGATTAATCGCATCCAAAATAAAAGTTTTTGTTTGCATAATATATGTATATGCGATTAATCGCGATTAATTGTTTGACAGCACTAGTAAAAATCATTTCATTCATTGGAAAAGCTCAAATAAAATACAAATATTAGAGGAAAATCTTAAATAAAAATTAGAAATATAAAAAATAAAGCTAAATAGAATATAAAAAAGACAAAAAGTGACCAAATGACTTAAATTTTATAAAATTAATCCAATATTATTAATAAAATAAAAAGTTATTTAATAAAATAATTTTTATAAAATGTTATTTAATGAAGAAAAAAGTTAATTTAATGTAATAAAAATTATTTTTATAAAATATACTATTTAATTGATTAAAAATGTAAAAATAAATTATTCAACAGTCATTCAATAGGACAATAATATAAAAGTACCATAAAAAGTCAACAGTTTACTTTAAAATCAAAGACTGAAATAGATTATTATTATTATGATTTATTTATTTATTTCTGTGTTACATGCATCAAAGTGCTGTAGAGTTTGATTGAATGCATGACCTTAAGTGTATTATTATTACTGTCCTATTAATCATATGATCATGTATACTCTGGTTGAGAAGTTTATTTATTTGATCAAAAATATCATAAAAACAGTAAAATATTATTACATCATGCAAACTCAAACTAATAACTTGCACAATTTTGGGGTCGGGCTCTTCTGCTCACCAAGGCTGCAATTTGTTGTTTAAAAATATAAGAAAAACAGTAAAATTTTAGATATTTTTTTTTACCATTTCTAATGACTGTTAAAATGTGAATATGTGTTAAACTGTAATGTATTTCTGTGATCTGCAGCTGTATTTTCAGCATCATTACTCCAGTCTTCAGTGTCACATGATCCTCAGAAATCATAATAATATACTGATTTACTGATCAACAAACATTTCTGATTATTAGCAATGTTGAAAACCGCACAATATTTTTGTGGAAACCCTGATATATTTAATTTTTCAGGATTCACAGATGGATAGAAAGTTGAAAAGAGCAGCATTAATTTGAAATGGAATACTTTTTCACGTTAAGAAGTCTTTCCTGTGCCTCTGGAGCAGGGAAGAACAGTGTGTTCAGACCTGTGACCCATTTTTGTGTCACGAGCCGGCACTCTTCCTCTGGAAACTGGGTCGCTGCTTCTACTTCAGGCTCTGGCTTCAGCACAGAGCTGTGGAAAGTTTGTATGTGTAAAGTGATGCCACTTTTGTTTAGTTTATTGAAGATGCAGCAGTTGTTTATTTACTTAATTGAGCTTGCGTGATATTTGCTGGTTAGGTGGGAGATGGAGCCTGAGCTCATGGAGCTGGAATGATAATCGCGGCCCTCCTTCCGGAATGCTGTGCTTCCCCTCGCTCTCTCTCTGTCTCTCTCTCTCTCTCTGTCTGTCTCTCTCTCTCTCTCTCTCTCTCTCTTTCTCTGTGGTTGATGCAAGACCCGGGTCATCTCTTCCAGATGCTTCTAACCCTGCAGAATCACTTTCTCTGCTTGTCTTGGTTTTGTAGACACGCACTCGGTCTCAGCCACTGTCAGCTTCATCTGTGGCCTTAAACCCTTCACAGCCATTGATCCTGTTTCTCTTCACTCGTTATATGACATCATTCAGCTCACTATTTGTTTTTGCTTCTTTTTTTTCTTTTTTTTAGTGAAGTACTGCCAAGCATGGTGACCCATACTCGGAATTCGTGCTCTGCATTTAACCCATCCATCGTGCACACACAGCAGTGAACACACACACAGCAGTGAACACACACCCGGAGCAGTGGGCAGCCCGGGGAGCAGTTGGGGGTTCGGTGTCTTGCTCAAGGGCACCTCAGTCGTGGTATTGAGGGTGGAGAGAGCGCTGGACATTCACTCCCCCCACCTACAATCCCTGCCGGCCCGAGACTCGAACCCGCAACCTTTGGATTACGAGTCCGACTCTCTAACCATTAGCCCACGACTTCTAAACATTTTTATATATAATATAATATAATAATATAAATATATATATTATATTTATCCTTTTTTTTTTTTTCAATGGCACTTCCATTCCATTTGGATCAAATAAGTTTTCATTTAACATTTTTATATGGCTCCAGTCATTTTTGTTTATTGAAATATAAAAATATTTTTAATATATTAAGGGTTGGGGCTGTTTTTTTAAATTAATTAATTAAATAAATATATATAATATGTCTTCAGTGTATGTACATGCATACATACATATATATATATATATATATTATTATTTAGTCGTTTAGCAGACGCTTTTATCCAAAGTGACTTATAAATGAGGACAACAGAAGCAATCAATTGTATTAAAACAACTAAACACAGATCCAAAACTAAAAGCTAAAACTTTATAAATACTACCTATACACATTTTAAAAATAAAGAAATTAAATAAAAATGTCAAATTCATACAAAATTTCAAAACTTAACATTTAAATGAAAAAACTAAAAAAATAAAACTAAAAACAATTCAAAATATTAAAGAACAAAAGTTTGAATTTTGTTTTCCCTTCATTTAAAAACTGCATGTTGTGTTTACTTGTGTTATCTTTGTTAATATTTAAATTTGTTTGATCTGAAACATTAAAGTGTGACAAACATGCAAAAAAATAAAAAATCAGGAAGGGGGCAAACACTTTTTCACACCACTTTATATATTATATATGTGTGTATATAAATTGCATTTTGTTTTGAAATTATGTTTTACAAGACCACAACAAAATACAAAACTGAATGGGAAAATAAATATAAAAAGTAAATAAATAAAAATAATGAAAGACGTTTCCTTTTATTCAATACAAAAAGCATCTTTACAGAAATTCATAATGTACATTTTTATGGTAAGACTACAATAAGGTTCCATTAGTTAATGCATTAACTAACAATGAGAAAAAAAACATTTGTTAGTATTTATTACTCTTTTTTTATGTTAGTTAATAAAAATACAACTTCATTGCTAATTCATGTTAGATCATATTTATTAAATGATATCAATACAACTTTTCATTTTAATAATGTATTAGTAAATGTTCAAATTGACCAGGATTAATAAATGCTGTTCCATGCTCAGGTTTAGTTTGTGGCGCTGAAGGTGATTCCTGAGATGTTTGTGTGTGATCTAATGCTGAAGAAAGGCTGAATCAGACAGCAGTGCCCCGAAACACAACAGGAACTACACACCAGTGACTCAAACTGAACAAATTCTGGAGCACAAAACCAGTCATGAGGGTCAATTTTTTGAAACTGAGATGTATGCATCATCTGAAGCTGAATTAATAATATTTCCATTGATGTATGGTTTGTTATGATAGGACAATATTTGTCTGAGATACAACTATTAGAAAATCTGGAATCTGAGGGAGCAAAAAAATCTAAATATTGAGAAAATCTCCTTTAAAGTTGTTCAAATGAAGTTCTTAGCAATGCATATTACTAATCAAAAATGAAGTTTTGATATATTTACGGTAGGAAATTTACTAAATATCTTCATGGAACATGATCTTTACTTAATATCCTAATGATTTTTGGCGTTAAATAAAAATCTATAATTATGACCCATACAATGTGTTGTTGTCTATTGCTACAAATATACCCCAGCGACTCAAGACTGCTTTTGTGCTCCAGGGACACATTTTATGTTGCATTAAGAATTTTTACTTAGAGCAATTCAAATGCAAATGTAATACACATTTAGTTCATGTAATTTAATTGAGCCAAATAAAATTTTTCAATGCATGAAATTTGCATCAAAGTTTTGACCTGCAGAATCTTTTACGGTGCACTTTATATCTACAATACAATCACATTTGGCTATTTTTAACAGTCTATTTCTATTTAAGACGAAGCTAATACATTACAGAAATCCATCCATCCACTCTCTTGCGGAGTTTCTGCAGGTCTTAAAAAGTCACATTTTTTACAAATTCAAGTCCTAAATCAAAGCCAAAAGTCTTAAATTCATAAGGTTGTGGCATAAAATGTTGCATGCATTACTAAAAATTAATATCTTCCTCAGTATTTTTGCTTTGTATTCTAATATAAATATCTAAACATCCTTAAATCATGATGCATTTAATTAAGATGCAAACTGAAGTTATGAAGCCTTGTTCTCTGAGAAATGGAACAGAATTAAACGAGTTTTTGCTTAAAATAAGAATTAATATGTCAATCAGTGAATGAAAACTTGTTTAGGCTTTGAATGAAGTTCATCTTTCTGAACCCACTGGCAGATATTTGCTCTTTTTTTAAACCATAAACTCACTTCATTTTGATCAATTCATCAGAAAACAAGACTTATTTACTGCTTCTCAAGGAAAACAAGACAGAAACAGAGGAAGAACAGCACTTTTTTGCGCTTTGATTACTGTTAAAAAAAAAAAGAAAGTTGAGAGTTGAAAAGTTTAAGGCAACCAGCTTCAGGAGATGTTTGAGTTTCCTCAACCTTTTGTTGTGTAATCTGAAAACAACAAGTTGAGAAAACTCAAATCTCCTGAAGCTGGTTGCCTTAAGTTTTCTCAACTTTTGATTTTTTACAGTGTATACAGTTAAAAAGAGTGTAAATCTACTGGAAGTTGTATTTTCAAACTTTGCTAATGCAACTAATTTACATTTAGAGAACATTCTGATGTATTGCATTTAACTTTATTCCTTGACTTGTCTTCACTTAAATTAGCCTTCATCACACCTGCTGACTGTAACGTGTGTGTGTGTGTGTGTGTGTGTGTGTGTGTTTCAGAGTTGTCTGCGCAGCGAGCGGGATTACGAGAGCGTGGTGCTGATGAGACTCAGACAGGCTGAAGAGAGGAAGAGGCTGATCGAGGAGATGAAGAGGCAGGAGGAAGAGGACGAGACGGCGTGACTCACTTCAGTCGCAGCATTTTACCAAGAATTAAACTCCCACTGATTAATAAAGCCTTTTGATGAAGATTTTATAGTGCTTTTCTGGCAAGTCCAGTCATATTTATTTGTTTTCAATGTTGTAAAGTTCATCAATTATGAAATGAGTTCAGTTTAGCTCTACGAAAGACAATAGTGTCATTCTATTAAAGTAAAGGAATATGGGAATGAAAACTCTTTGTGTTTAGTGTTGAATCCTCCCGGTCAAATTAACACTCTGGACTGAGGCGATGCAGGATGGCATTGTTTGGACAAACAGATGATTATTATTATGATTTGTGAAATATTTTGCATTTAAAGTGTGATTGTTTCTTTAAAATAAATATTTTTTTATCGGTTGCATTGACTGAGAGATTTTAAAGTGCTTTACTGACGTGAAATCTCGCTGTAATGAACTGATTTGTCTGAGGGCTTGATCTTTATCTCATTAACTTATTTCTTTATGCTTAATGCAAAAAATGACATTTTTATTGCAATTATGAGTTTATATCTCACAACTTTATTTATTGCAATCCATATTCTGAAAAACATGAGAATTATGAGTTAAAAGTCATTATTTTTAATTCTGTGGTGGAAACAGAATATTTTTGTTTGAATATAAGAAACACACACAATATGCTTTCTTTATTATGATGATGCTTGAGATTTAATTTTCATCCATTATGTTTCTAAGAGCATTTTATAATGCTATATTTGTCTTATTTTATGCATGTGACAGTGGACTTCTGTTTACTTTCTGCTGTCTTTCTGTTTCTTGTGGCATCATCGGCCAATCCTGTGGCTCGAGTCATTAGTCACATGACTTTTACAGCTCAGCTGATTGGCTCAGTCTTCAGCGAAGGCAGCAGGTAGGTTGCATTCTTTCTTTGAGTTGAAAGCGAATGCCAGCAGATCTCAAGGTAATCTAGACATCCATTGTGACAGCCCAAAATGAAATGTATTATTTTAAAAGCAGTGTAAATTACCACATTTTTCAGAAATGTTATTCATTTGGAACAATGTGCACCAATTAATCAAGTTACACATAGGTCCATGTCAAAAAACTGTCATAAAAATGTGAAACTTAGGAGCACAGACTTTAAAGAAGACCCATGGCAGATTATTGTTGAAGTAAAAAAAAAAAAAAAGTTTAAAAAGTGAAACCAAACAAAAGTTATAGAGGTTTAAGTTTATGAAAATGATTTATGAACAATATTTTATATAAAATATATATTTTATGAAATATGTTGAACTCTAAACTTGCTAGTAAATCAAAGCTATACATCTAATCCAAATTTGATGTTGATATCTCAAAAAAATAGTTTGGGCGCAGTACCAGATTTTCCCCATTAGATGCCAGCAAAACACCGCTGGTGCTCACAGTGCTTGGATTTGTGATTTACAGTAGAGTTTATCTCAAATATTACAAGAACACACACAATTTGTTTTTATGACACATACAAACCACACTCTGACATCCATACCAACACACACACACAATTATAGCTGCATTATTTATCCAACTGGCTCTTTAATATGAAGAAGCAGGAAACAGGAATAAAGCGAGTATTTGCTTTATAGACCAAACCTGAAAAAATGGCACCATCTGGTAAAAAATTGAAGCCTTGCCAACAGTATGAAAGCCTATTAACAAAATTTGCATCATTTTACAGTTAAACGCACTGTGATTAAAAATGGCAGTTTTCAATGGGGACATTTCTGTCCTTAAGGTCCTGAGAGGAACTATTTTTTTGTGCATAGTGTAAAATAAATGTATTAAAGGAAATGGGGGTGAAATAGTAAAATTCCAATAAAAATACACACCTGTGCCAAAACTTATGCAGCTGCCGATAACACAGCTTCAAAAATTATCAAAAAACAAAACTGAAAAGGACAAAAATGTCCAAAAGGTCGCACAAGGGATAAAGGCCCAGGCTGAAATTGATTTCCTGTATTTCTGCTCCTGGTTGTGTTCTGCATGTGTGTTTTATGCACATTCTTCACTGCTGTGATTCATTGTCGTGTGGCACGTTCCTCTTGTCGTCTCCACATCATCAAACCGCTGTGATTCCAGAAAGTCTCTTTTCTCAGAAGGCTTTTCTTCAGTGTCTTCTCTCCATCATCCTCTCCTCGCGGCCGTCACATGGTTCTGTTTACTTCTGTGGGCTTTTCTTTCATGTTCCTGGAAAGAAGCGGAACACACAGAGTCCCGTTCACATTACAGCGCAGGAAATACAATTACAGCCGCCGTCCTGAAGAAGAGTCCCGCCGCGGGCCGTCTTCACCCGGTGTCACCCCACAGCAGAAGCGAAATATAGGAACATGCCATCGAAACATAACTTCATTTCTATTTTTGTTTTATTTTTGCATTGAAATGTAGTGGATTTGATTTCTTAAAAAATATACATGAATGTTAATATAATATAATGCATCATTTACTCAAACTAATTTGACTTTTGGCCCTTCATAGCAGGGTTATTAACTAAAAGTAAAATTAAAACCATTTAAAAAAAATTTGGTTAATTAAAAAAAAAAAAATAATATATATATATATATATATATATAGAGAGAGAGAGAGAGAGATGTACTAAATAACTAAAACTGAAAATAAAAATTAATAAAATAATATTAATAAAAGCTTCATAGATTTATGAAAAACGCTAACTACTAAAAATGACAATAACACAACAAAACTATTAAAACTTCAACTAAAGGTATAGTAATATAAATTAATTTGATTTCTGAAAAAACAAATCCACATTTGGATATAGTGCATCAATTACTCAAATCAAGTTAGATTTTTGGCCCTTCATAGCTGGGTTATTATGGTTAACTGAAACTAAAAGTAAAACCATTAAAAAACATTGTTACTTGGAAAAAAATATATTTTTTAGCTAGTTGCCAAGGCAACATTTATCAATTTTATTTAGTTTTACTTGATGTACTAAAATAAACCTGAAATAAAAATTATTTAAAAAATATATAGACATATACATTTATATATATAAAAAGTACTCAATGACAAAAACAAAAAAAGTATAAAATTATAATAAATATAATAAAATAAAAATAAAATAAAAGGACAACAAACTAAAATTGAAATAGAAGTTAATAAAACCTATATAGACACATTAAAAAAACAAAAACAACAAAATTAGTCAAATTAAAATGCAGATTCAAAATAATAAAATAAAACTATAACCGTACCTCGATGCTAAAATATCACTGCTTGTAACACTGTAGCAAAGTGCTATACGATCAGATTAGGCTTGAATGCTTGCAGCTTTGAATCACAAACATTAGCACTTTTAAACCCTTTTGAACAGATCATACTTTATTTTTAATTACAGCTTCTCACACAAGCATAAAGAAACAATATTAACAGGATTCAGTACAGACAAAATATATGTTTACATACACTGTAAACAAACTTGAGACTGTTCAAAACTATATAACAAAGTGATTGATTTGAGTTAAAAAAGGATTTTAAAAACTGATGTTTCATTGCAAAACATTTATTCAAGATAACGTAAAGTCGAGATATAGAAATGCTACAGATGCAACACAACAGAACAATAATGTTTCTTATGATGTCCCTTAATGAACTCATTTATATTATTCAATCACAAAACAAAAAAACTAAACCCAGAAATCATAAATCAGAGAAAGCACATTGATGATAATATAGCTGAGACAGATTTCAAATACTGTACATGTTTTGAGATTTTAATTTCCTCAGAGTTTGTGAGATCTCTTCACTAGGCCTACTGCTGACACTAGAATACCCTTCTTCACCTCATTTACCATGTTTACCTGCAACACAAGAGCCACTGAGTCACAGCGCGTCACTCGTCTCTTTATGGAGACACCAGACCAGCGTCTGACCGACTCCTGTCATGCTGACCACTCTGAACCCCATCTTATCCAGTTTGTCCAAGACGAGTCTCGGCGGTTCGTCCACGTGATACTCTGAGCTGTGACACACAAATATCACAAATGATACATTTAAAGTCAATACAGGACAGAATATATTTGCAAAAGAATTGAAGTATCGCAAAAGAAAATTAAGTTTTGCAAAGGAAAATGAAAGTATTGAAAAAATTAATAAATGTGCTTTTTGCAAACCAAAATAAAGAATTGCAAAATATAAATGAAACAGAGCAAAAGCAATGATTTTGCAACACATATTTTCCATGGCCATAGCTCCTAATGTATTTACAACGCTGCTTTATTTTTGCGTTTCAGTCAAATATGAGCTCACAATACCATTTTTTCCCTTTGCGCTTTACATTTCTGTGCATCTCTATAACGAGCTCAAATAAATTAAGAGCTATGGCCATGGAAAATATATTTTGCAATTCTTTATTTTGGGTTGCAAAAAGTACATTTATTTATTTTTTCAATACTTTCATTTTCTTTTGCAATACTTCAATTCTTTTGCAAATATATTCAGCCCTGAATTGACTCCATATATCTAAGCTATAGACTATAATGTTCACACCAGCCCTGAGCGCGACTGCTTTCTTCATCCCGCTCCAGCAAACATTCTAATATTGAATATAATTTGGGCTCTGTCAGTATGCGGGGTATTGAAATGGCGTTTGAATGTGCACTCGCTGTTCACTTTAACTTTTGATTTGGCGTTCATGCACATTCTGTGTAAAGGAGCACATCTTACAAGATTAGATGTTTGACAGTGAGCTCAGGATCTGATGAGCAGCAAATCCTCCAGCATCTTGGTCAGTCAAATCTGACTCCTGCAGCTCGTGTATGGCTGCAGGGTTGCCAAGTCAGCATTGTTTCATGGAATTGGGCTACTTTTAAACTGCTGCCGTAGGTTAAATGTTTTTGCATTCTGCCTATGATGAAACTGCGCTAGATGTTAAGTTTTGTGAAGGAGGGCCACTGGTAGGAATCCTTTGAGCTGTCAATCAGCGTGACTGAAAAATATATATTTTATACAGTGATGGCCAAAATGATTAAAACACTAGTATTTCCAGCAGCTAAAAATGGTTTTAAGTCAGTTATTTCTATCTTTTGCTGTAGTGTGTCAGTAGGAAATTTCAGTTTGCATTTCCAAACATTCATTTTGCCATTAATTGTAAAAATCCAGTGAGATTTTTGTCTGAAACAGCCAGTGCTTCACACAGAGATCTGATCATCATCAGTCTGTCTGGAGTGACATGAGGAAACAGAACAAACTGAGACTAAATCTAGAAGAACTGTGTCTCCAAGACGCTTCTAGAAACCTCCTGCAAAGCTCCTGAGAAACTCTGCTCAAGTGCACCGAGGACAAAAGCTGCTTGAACCATTTTTTAGCTGCTGGAAATACTAGTGTTGTAATAATGTTGGCCACCACTGTATATGGAAATGACATATTTTGAGTTTTGATATTTGGGGTATGGTCATTGTGCTACTTTAGGCTGTGTTTGACCGGAATGGACTAGTTTTGTGACGCAGACCTGGCAACCCTGGCTGTATGGAGCAGAGCAGAAGCTTTCAGTTTATTTTAGATTTGCATTGACCCATGGGATCCATCTCAATGCAGTTTACACCGTCCTGCATCATATCTGCTGAAAGAAATCCAAGTTTCTTACTAATTTTGTGCTGCTGATTCCACAAATAGTGTCTGTTTTGCTGGAGCGCATCACACTTTCTCACAAAATATGATGCATTTTGTAGCATTTCTGCTTTTGAGAATCATTTCTCTGGTGAAGAAGTCTTGTATTAACCTTTAATCATCAGAAAAACACCACAAACACGTGATTCCTGTCCGAATCTGAGCCAGATTACAGCTATTTGATCAATTCTCAGCCCATTTTCACATGCATGCCATTATTTGATGACTAATCCTAATTTCAAGGTTAGAATTATGGCTAACGCCAGAAGAAAATGCAAACACGAGCCTGATGCTTTCTGCTTCATCTGTGGGTGTTGTACTCTGAAAAAGCTTATTTGTAAAGTTCTTTGACTTTAAATGGAGTCACTGAACATATTTTTCCAGTTCTTTGCAGATTCTAAGTTAAATGATGCATTTTGCTGCTTGTATTATTTTAATAAGTGCATGAAAGCTGATGCATATATACAATTTAAAAATATATATTCTTATTTTGTGAAAAAACTGTGATGGAAAGTTTTTATTGGTATTTTTTAACATCATATTAGGCCTTTTTGGCAAATCAGCAAAGCGGGAAGCTAATGTGTCGACTTAACTTTAATTTATTTGTCTGAAAAATAACTACACCAAATCAGATTACCAAACACTTACAAGTTGTTTCCCAGCATGGTTGTTTTCCGGGCTCCGAGGTAGTTCATGATGGATGGATCTGAATATTCGTCACCGACCATCGTGGGCCCCGTCTCCTGAAAACAAACACGGCTTGACCACTTAATATAATTTATCTTCATTTTCAACACTAGAAATGTTGTTTTATCACTGCAAATGTCTTTTGTCAAGTTTTTTCTTGTAAAAATAACTGTTTCTTCATCAGGTTTGTAGAAATGTGTCTCTGCATCAGTGTCTCAGCAATGGATGTGAATGGGTGCCGTCAGAATGAGAGTCTGATAAAAACATCAGAATAATCCACACCACTCCAGTCCATCAGTTAACATCTGGAGAAGACCAAAGCTGAAACAAATCCAGCATTAATACGTTTTTAACTCAAATATGAGTCCATAATAACGCTTCCTCCAGTGAAAAAGTGTTCTGGTCTGAATCAGCAGAGAAATCTGCCCAGATCAAGCAGCGTTTACAAGACAAACAGCTCTAAATTTTAAATATTTGGTCTTCTCCAGATGTTAACTGATGGACTGGAGTGGTGTGGATTATTGTGATGTTTTTATCAGCTGTTTAGACTGACGGCACCCATTCATCTACATTTCGGATGGCGTGAGGGTGAGCACATATGAAGGTATGTTTGGCTAAACTAAGCTAATTTAAGTATGACTCTAGAATACAAATATCTCCCATTCTTGCACTAAAGCAGTTGTTATGTGGTGTATGCTGTGGCTTGAGTCTGTCAACACTAAATGATTCACTTTCACTTTATGCTCCAGTCCAGGTCACACAGACAGGTGCACGAGCTACACACGCACGAAATGCAAACATTAAACTTTGAATATAATGATTTTTAACGCAACGCAACGAGAAGTAGGCTATTAAACTCACATCATGTTCTGCATATGCAGGTTACTTATATATCAACAACAACCCCAGTGTAGCATGCATGCACCTGTATTCCTCTCTAATGCATCATAATATCATAATCACTGCTGATAGCGCTCGCGTCAGTCTCGTGTTTCATACGCACCAGTCTGATCTGTGTGCTGATGAGGATGTACGGCATCCCGGCGGCAGAACGGGCAACTTTCCAGCGGAATATCGAGGAGGGTCTCGGATGCGTCGCGTCTGTCTCCGCGCTGCGCTTGGCTCGTTTGTGCGCTCGAAGCGGAATGCGAAACGCCCACCGCGCTCCACCAATCAGCGAGCCGCTGGCGGAATGCGGAAACACCCAATCAGCGTCCTCCAAATCAGAACGCGCTATGGACAGAGTCGCTCCAGATGATGTAGTAGGATATTATGTCAGATAAATATTTAGCATTTAATATTCTAGATAATTAAATATGATAGAAGTTATGAAAACAGTATTTCTGAACTTTCAAAACGTCCACTTCTTTAAATCATTTACAACCGTTTTTTTTTTTTTTTTTTCGAATGTTGAGGCAAATTTCCATGTTACTATGTTGCAAACTTTATGGGAATTTGACCGTTACTTTGTAACATTAAGGTTGCTTTGAATGTTCTCTGAACGTTCTGACACAAGTAACATTTAAAAAATGTTAGAAGAACGTCCAACTAGGAAAAAAGCTCCAAGAATGATCATTTGTGCTAATGAGAACATCATTAAAGACTAGACTTTGAACGACCATTCTATTAATGTTAATGGAAGAATGTATGTTCATAACCTTGAGAGAACGATAGATTCTTCATCATGATAGAACTTGGGTCACTGGTCTATGCAATAAAAAAGGGATCAGTTTAACAAACTCAACACATGTGCATCATTTTCCTCTCAGATATCACAGCTGTTCACATACTGAGAGACGGATAAATACACCGATGGAAATAAGATCACATCTGACATTAAAGCTGCAGATGGGGAAAACTGTTTTAAACTGCAGACATGTCACGTAAGCATGAAAGGATGATTATAGAATCTGATTATATACCATCCAAAATGAACCTTTCATTAAAAAGATATTCCATTAGTGCATAGAGAAGATGTGATATTAGCGATTATTGGAGTTTTGATCTGAACACACTCAGACATTGAGTTTGGTCATTGGCAAGGTTCGTGTTCATAAGGCTTCGATTTCTTTTCAACCTCGGTGGATGGACTTTCATTTCCTTTAGGCAGAATTGCTAATTTCCTTCTAAAAGCTGTTGCAATCATTGTAATACGAGGTTGTAGTCTCTCAGAGAGCTGAGGAAATGAAGTCCCAACAGCAGCAGGAGCTCGATAACATCAGTAATAATAACCGCAGTTAAACACACCGATCACAAAGCCTTCATCTGTGCTGGATTTACATGAGCTGTGATCAGTGTGATACTGTAACACTAATACAGAAACACTCTTTACACCTGCAGCCATGTCTGCATTACACAGTGCAAAGGGTAAGACAGAAAACTACATGATTCACTCTATACTCGATACTATATAGTTTGTGAAAAATTAGGTAATAACAACTTTTATCTAACAATTTGGACATTCTGAATAAAAAAGAATTCCCTGAGTTTTGAGTTTGTCTTGCAGTTCTGTTTTTCCTAAATCTTGAGGTCATATCTCGCAGCTAGAATTTTTTCTTGTAATTCTAATTTTGTATCTCTCAATTCTGACTTTTTCTGAATTCTGATTTTATTTCTCACAATTCTGACCTTTTTTTTGTAATTCTGTCTTTCTTTCTTGTAATTGTAAAAATGTTTATTCTTGTATATTCTTGTAAAAGTTTATTTTTCACAATTCTGAGTTTAATTCTTGTCATTCCGAGTTTATTTCTAGCAATTCAGATTTTTCTGAATTCTGAGTTAAAATCTCACAATTCTGACTTTTTTTCTTGTAATCCTGAGTTTATTTCTTGCACATCTGACAGTTTTCTTGTAATCCTGATCTTATTTCTCACAATGCTGACTTTTTTCTGACTTGAAATCTTGCAATTCTAACATTTTCTCTGAAGCCTGAGTTTATTTCTCACAATTATGATGTTTTTCTTGTTATTCAGAGTTTATTTCTAGCAATTCTGACTTTTTCTCTGAATTCAGAGTTAAAATATCAGAATTCTGACTATTTTCTTGTAATTCTGTTACTTGTGAGTATACATCTCCCAATTCTGTTGTTTTGTTTCCCTCATGGAGTAAAAAACAAAAGAGGTAACTCCAAGTTCTTATCACAAGTGAGTTCATATCTCGCATTTCTGACATTATAACTTCTCAGAATTGCAAGAAAAAAGTCTGAATTGTGAGATAAAAAGTCACAATTACCTTTTTAATTTGTTATTTAGCAGAAACAATCTTTCATAGTCACATGACCTTATCATATTGCATGTGTTTAATAGGTTGTTAATACTCAGTTCTCAACTTGGAAGTGAAATGTTTATCTTGCATGTCTTATTCATTTAAAATATATAAACTTTTTGTGTGCATACTGACAAGTTGTGTTTTGTGAACATGTTAAGTGTGTTATTCTGAAAAGGTTAGGCATGTCCTGTGGAGGCGTGGCCTGTGGATAACGAGGGAACCAATCACTGAGCCTCACTGATCAATGACATTCTTATTCTCAACAACTAGCGGCTGCATGGATGGTCTGAGTTGTGGAAATGCGCTGGTGGACTGAGTAGCTGGTGCTTCACTGCTGCATTTCCCTCATCTTTTATTTTGCATTGTATGCCTTTATTTTTCCTTCATGTTTGTTTCTTTCTCTTTTTGTTTTGGTTCTTTCAGTTTCATTCTGCATGTGTACAGTATGGAAGCAGTGTATTAATCCACCATAAACTTCAAACTCAAGGAACACAATGCTTGAAAAGCAAAACTATATTGATTTAAACAAGTTTTGTTTTCTGCTGAGCAAAGAAACCAGGAAAGTGCAGAGCATGCACTTGAGTCCAAAATGCTTTTTCTGTAACTGCTGTCATGCCAAAAACATGTTCCTGGAGTTCCACCAGCTTCCTGTGTGTCCCGCAGTGACTTCCTGCCCGTGTCTCTGTGTTGTTTTATTAAGTGAGGGTCAGTATCGCCGTAGTTCAGGTGATTTGGGGTCGGTTCCTCTGGACGGCCTGGAGGAAGATCTTTAGAGCCGGAGCAAAGGCCGTTTCCTGACTTTCACACCACAGATTCTTTTTCAGGCCTTTTCTTTGGGATTTATTTATAACTCTTATTTAATGTTTTTGAGAGATGAACACTGACTCAAATCCTTTCAGACAACATTTGTTAAGAAAAATGTGCTTGATGATTAAGCAGCCGTATCTCAGGATGATACCTTAGAAAATAATTCTAGGATCCTTTTACATTTAATGAACGTTTGGCCTCACTATGTAATATTTTATTTAATATCAGTAAAAAAAAAAAATTCATCGATATACAGTAATCTACTGAAAACTAAATATACCAACCCTGACTTTTACTGGCTCAGAATCAGGAATTTGATCTATATATTTTAATTATTCTCTCCTGAATTGAAAGGAAACCCTGCTTTACACATTCTGAGGAAGGAAAAGAGTCGACTGATTTATATACTACACATACAGTTATAAAACAATGTCTTTTGAGACTCATTTTTGCTCTTTTAAAACATTTTTTTGCGCACTTTATTAACAAATTACGAATTTCTGCAAAAAAATGTTACTCTGCAAAGGTTAACTGCAGCAAATGATTTTTCAAACATTTTTTGTGAAATTTACTAGCAATTTCTGAGTGAAAATGGTGCAGAATTACATTCAGATGACTTTTACATGAACGTTTTTGCCTCAGAGTTTTGCTTTCCTACCAGACGAGAACAATAAATCTGTAAATCATGAACAAAACATCCCTTTTTGTTGGTTAATACAAGGAGAACTCTGTATTTTATTGAATAAAACATAGCTTTTGGTTGTTTTTAGTTGGTTTGTTCTGTAATTTACTGTAATTAATGCTCTGCAGTGTGTTTGCTGTGAGACTGAAGCAGCAGAACGTGTCGAATCTCATGCATCTGAAACCGAAGCCAATGCCGTGACAACTTCATTACTTTTATATGTTCCTCAAGAGAGAAGAAAGATAGAGCTGCGACTCGCTGCCAAATAACACGTCAGACGGGACATGTGCGTTATAAAACGGCTTAAAAGTGCAGATATGTGTGCTGTATCATGCATGTCATGAATAGAGGCTTATGGAAAACACTGCTAGTCTGTATTAATCAAGATTTCATTCTGTTTGAAGAGGCAGTCTGTTCTCTTGCAATGTTTCTGAACATTTTATATGACGACTGCTGTTGGGAAACTTACAAACCTGAGTGTTTGCATTTCTGATCATCTCTAATGTCTTCAATGGATCATTTACAACAACGAGGAAAGAAATAGACACACAGCTGGCAGATTGATTTGTTTTGTCAGTTTAACATTTATTCAGTTTCTGTTTTACAGTAAACAGACAGAACACATCAATTTTAGCATAAGACTGATGATGGATGCTGGATGATCGTCATCTTTCTAAAGAGCCACTGTGGTGGACATTTACATCCTTTTTTTGAAAATAGGCTCATTTTCCAGGTCCCCGAGAGTTAAACAGTTGAGTTTTACCGTTTTCGAATCCATTCAGTCGATCTCCGGGTTTGGCGGTAGCACTTTTAGCTTAGCTTAGCATAGATCATTGAATCTGATTAGACCGTTAGCATCTCGCTCAAAAATGACCAAAGAGTTTCGATATTTTTCCTATTTAAAGCTTGACTCTTCTGTACTTACATCGTGTACTAAGACTGACGGAAAATGAAAAGTTGTGATTTTCTAGGAACTATACTGTCATTCCGGCGTATGTAAACAAAACAGTGTTCTCAGAACATTTCGATAACTTTCCCATTAGTTCTGAAAACATTAGGCTGTTTCTGAAATGTCCACTTTTTTAAATTGTTGAGTGCACTTTGACACTGAGAAGCAGCAAGATGATTTTCCCAGTAAAGATGTTCAACTCTGTTTAGATTTTAATCTGTCAAAACATCTTAAGGCTAATATGATGAAATGCACTTAAAGTGGGTAATTCATCTTGTTATTAGCAAACGTGCTCATGGAAACATGATGAAACAGGAAGCCTCCCGTCTGATCGTGTGTGACGGTAATAAGTTATCGGTGAAGTTATCGTGAGGTAAAGCAGACAGATAAGATGGCGGTCGCTTAAGTGACGATGATGTAACTGCACTACTGCTGTTGAGAAGAACCATATGTCTGTGAGGTCCTGTGAATTTCTTGATCTCCCGTGCTCGTAAATCAAAAGCAGAGGCGGGAGCTGGAGAACGTGACTCCCGGAGGGATGCCGATCTTTACAGGATTAGCGGCTGTGAGGTCCCACTCAGATCCGCTGCTGCAGGTCCTTCTAAAGCAAGTGTTAAATGATGCTTGATACCAAAGGCTTTATCAAATCGTGCTCACTTTACATGCTGTTTGGCACGTGCAAACCCTGCTAGCAAAAATATGTTCTATAAACGCATTAATATAACGTTCTCCTTAAGTTATGAAGACTAGGGGGAGAGTGGGGACGAAAGTACCATTTTTCAGAAAAACATACCATAAGTAAAAAAGATAATGCTGTAGACAGAGATATATGTTGGCTGTGGCCAATAACTCAGAAGTGTGGTCTATCAATGCAGGTGGTATTTTGTACAAATGCAGAAAGACTTAAGTATAATTTCACTTTTAACATAAGTTGCACATTGTTACTTTTGACCCCTTTGGTCGGGACGGAAGTAACACACAATGAACAATGGGAAAATTAAATGAGTTTGTGGCAACCCGGAGGTGCATTTAAAGGATAATTTACCAACTACGCCACTCAGGGAGTTACACCCAGAGAATTTAGTGTCTCTAACAGGACACGCAAGTTCGTTCACCAATAAATCGCTCAGAGACATGGGTAACAATACAAAACAGTTGACTTTATTAAGTTACACAATCACTTTAAAACAATCATTAAAATATATCAGGCCTCAGTCAAGCACAGCTCATCACAAGGGTTGGACTCCAAAAAGGTCACAGGGACACCGGCCAACTGGGGCTTACCAGCAGGGTCAGGCTATCAAAGATTAGGCTGCCTATAGCAGAAAACTCATTCCTTTCACCAGTGCCTGCAAACACACACACACACACACCATACTCCACGGATGGACACGGCACACTGTGAACAACACACCACCACCACTTAGAAGGGAATAGAGCTGGCCTCCCTGCCTTTGGCACCCAGATCCTGCAACCCAAGAACAGCACAATTTTAAGAGTCACTAAAAAGCACACAGAATAATTAAAGCGCTGAATTGCCCTATGACGAGTTAAATTAAAACAAAAACCCAAAATAAGAATTAACAAAACTAGAAAAGAAATGTACAAGGCCTAATTGCAAGTCAAAAATACAAACTAGAAAATACAATTGCATTTAATAGAATTAATCAAATAAACCACACAAAATAATGCACTGCAAAGCAAACCCAAAAGGGTAAAGCTCTTTGCAAAATAGAAAAGAACCAAATAATAGAAAACAAACTGTAATAGAATCTGCACAGGCAAAGAGTATCACTTCTATTCAAATGTAAATAAAGACGACTTAAACAGAACAAAAGAAAATAGAAAATGTAAAGCAAAATCAACACAAAACAACAATGTTATCCGTGGGCAGGACGTGAAACGCGCCCAACTAGCAGTCGCAGCAGCAGTGCGAGATCTACAGGAGAAACGAATCCGTTGATTTAAGCCATACGAGAGGGAATGGCGATCAAGCAATCAGCTTACGCTCTCCAACGTTTTAGGGAGAGCACCTGGAATAAAATAGAATGTCACCATTTAATATTGCTATTATAGAGCCTCACCCGAACTTAGTAGACGCCTGTTAGACATACCAATGACAAATATGATGCGTGCATTATCAGGAGCGCGCGCACCCAACAACGGCAGTCACAGCAGTAGTGCGAGATCCGCACGAGAAACGGAACAGGACTCGCTACAAGAGGAACTGGCAATCAAGAGCTTACTAAGGTGCAAGAAAAACACACGCAACCAGGGGAAATTAGTTACTAAATTTAAAAACAAATTCATAAAGACACCAAGCGTTCCTACCTCTCTAATGTCCACACCTGATGCCGGAAGCAGCCACAGTACAGTGTTTGCGGCGCGTCAATGACGTCGACAAATGACGTTGACCTAAAGCACAGGTCTATCGCACTTTATATCCCCCTGGTGACAGCCAATTGGCTTACGATCCACATAATTATAAGGGAAGGTAAAGAGCCTTCCCACCACAAGTTAATTCTCAACATGATGTAACAGTAGGCCTATTCATGTTTCCATCCAGTTGTTTTTATGCATAAATTCAAAATGTGCATAAAAACATCTGGAAACAGTGCAAATTCATAGGTGGAGATGGAAAAGCTAAGGTATGGCTAAAACCTAAATATGACTAAGATAAATGTGCCTTAGCAGCTGCCCTGAGACTGATGTTCCTGACAGAAAGGCCCTCTCATCTGGCTGAATCAAACCTCTGTCTGTCTTTCTGACCTTCACTCTTGGCATATTATTTTGGTATAATATGACATGTTTTAATAACTGATGCAAGACACAGAAAGTCACTACATTAGCATGCAGGTGGACAAAAGAGACACTTGTTGTCACTGTAGGGGGGCAAAAGTAACAAGTCCTGCCATTTTAACCCAATTTACTTTTATACTTGCAAACTTCAGGATGTGTTACATCACTAAATAACCTGTAGATTGATCATTACTGTGACACATGAAACGAGAAACACAACACAACTCATTTGAAAAAATGACCGCTTCAGTAGTTTACTTATTGTACTGCTTTCCGGACCTAACCGCGGGAAACGATGACAAAATCATGGGATATTTCTCAGCTCCATCAAGGGTTGTGTGCTGAATGTGCTGTCATAGCTTGGAAAACAAAATGTAGTCAGGGCTCTGAGAAAATCGCTTTGTTTCTTTCGTCCCGCGTTACTTTCGTCCCCGCTCTCCCCTCAGGGAATGTTCCATTTTATCATTTTGCAAACATAATGGGAACGTTACTGAGTGTTTTGAAACAACTAGTAAGTAGAAACATTTCGAAAAACGTTAGATGAACATCCAAATATGCATTTTATTTTTATCAAATGAATTATGTTTTTTGTAGTCATTGAGCAATTGTCACATGATTGTTTTAAACTGTTTAAACAGCCATTATTTTTACACAAAAACAACTTTTAGCCAAAAACACACAATGCAAAACAATACACATTAAAAGAGACAGTTATACCAATACTTTCTCAGAGGGGACTGATATCGCACCACAGTAAGCATATAGGCTTTGACGATTATAATATTTGGCTTTCTCAGACTACATTGCTAAAACTGCCCGGTCCTGCAGATTTGCTTTATTCAACATCAAGATCAGGCCGTTTCTTTCGGAACATGCTTCACAACTCCAGCTCTTGTTCTGTCCAGGCTGGACTATTGCAATGCTCTCTTGGCAGATCTTCCAGCCAGTTCTATCAAACCTTTACAATTAATCCAGAACGCAGCAGCAATATTAATTTTTAATGAGCCAAAAAAGAATGCACTTCACACCTCTGTTTAGCAATTTGCACTGGCTCCAATAGCTGCTCACATAAAATTCAAGGCATTAATGTTTGCCTACAAATCCACCACTGGCTCTGCACCCCTTTACCTAAATCCATTAATGCAGATTTATGTGCTTCTAGAAGCTTATGTTCTGCAAGTGAACATCACTTTATTGTTCACCCAAAGAGACACAACATCTGAACTGTTCTCTCCTGGTGGACTGACCTGCCCAACTCAATCAGAGCTGCTGAGTCCTTAGCCATCTTCAAGAATCGGCTAAAAACACATCTCTTCCATCTTTTATTTGATAAGCTAACTGAGACTTGTTATGGCACTCTTTTGTTGATTTTGATTGCTTCCATTGTCCTCATTTGGATAAAAGCGTCTGCTAAATGACTAAATGTAAAATGTAAATGTAATTCTTGCCCTGATAAATAAAAACTTCTGTTCACCAGTTGGCACAAAATGCACTATTTCATGATAAAATGCAATTAAACTTAATTTCATACACACAAAGACAAAAGCCAGTTGCAGTTTGTAAACAGAAATGTAAAGCCAGCACTTTGTGCACAAAATTCTAAACTCAAAACTGATTTCATGCACAAAATTCACACAAGTTCCTTCCAAGGGTGAATGTTTTGTGTTCGCTTTATTTTCAAACTTGTATTTTGTCTTATTATGCAGTAATTATGTTTGATATCTATGACTGACCTTAATATTCTGAGTTGTAATATTAATGGGCTAAACGGCCCTCACAAACGTACAGGTTTTCTGGATTTCTTGCGAAGAAGAAAGATTGATATAGTGTTAGTTCACACTAAAGAGGAGGATATACACAGGTGTAATAATAATGAAGTGGTATCTCACTCATCTTCGGATACTAAATCCAAGGGTGTCCTAATATTGGTGCGGAGGACTTTAAATATGACTATTTTAGAGAAAGGTTGTGATACAGATGGTAGAATAGCACATAAAAACAACAGTGGAGAATAGGAATATTGTATTTCTCTCAGTTTATGCCCCTTGTACTCCTGACCCTACTTTTTTCTCTGTTTTGTCAACTTATCTCTTGAAGTTTTCAGATTTTGAAATTGTATTGGGTGCAGATATGAATTCTGTAATATCGCATATCCTAGATAGATCTGGACCAAAGGAATCACTCTCAAGCTTTGTGTTCTGACAAACTTCAGCAATGTGTAACCTCATCCTCGTTGGTGGATAGCTGGCGTTTATTAAACCCTTCTGCTAAGTCAAAAGAAAAATAAATAGTGAAATTGCTAGTTTTTAAGTAACTTCATTCTTCCTTTTTACTTAATTTTTATTATTTAGATTATTTTATTACTTTGTATTATTTTTCAGTAACTTTTCATTATATAATTTCAGTTTATAAAACTGTTTTTTAAATCAAAGGTTCTTGTCTTTTTAATTTAGAAAAAACACATATGAGACCATCTTAAGGTCTCTCTTCATCACAGGTCTGGGAAAACATTCCCATTTATCCACCTGGACAACAGCCCTTCTCTGCAGTTAAACTGGGATATGAAAAAGTATTTTTACATCCAAAAAATTCCTCACCTTTAACCAGTGTTTTAGTCCAAAATATGTCCATCTGAATTGCATCTGTATTTATACTGGAACTGAATATCTTCTGGAAGGTTCTTCTTTCCGTCTCTGTTTCAGACCACACACAACACCAGAAGATGCAGATTCATGGCAAATGTTTTGTCGGTTTGAGTCTGGAGTCCCAGCGGTCTCATCTGAGAACTCATATTTAGTCAATGTCAAAATGATTTGCACAAAGGCTTATTGTTGTTGTTTTTACTCTGTACAGAATGTCACCAGTGCAAGTGACCCGATGTAGCCTCATGCAAAATACATAAACTCTTGAGCTGCACAAGCTCTGTTTCATATGTGTTCTGAAATGTGTTGATAATACAATACAAAGGTTTACATGCACTAATTTGTCAAGTGCAATGAATTCAATCTGATTTCAGTTTTGTTTATATGAATTAATTTCATATATTCATTTACATAATTTTTTTTTCTGAACAGAATGCCAACACACGTGCAGTGTTGAGTGTTCATGTTTCCGGAGATATCCATCTAACAGGGAATATTCTGAGAACGTTCTGGCAAGGTTCTCTCACAGTTATGAACAAACGTTCTTCCAGTCATGTTAAAAAAACGTTCATTGACAGTTATCAGGTGTTTAAATTTTCAAAACGTTAGTTTATGAACATAAGTCTTTTTGGTATCTTCCAAATGTTCAGTTTTTCAAATGTGTTAAGAACGTTTCTTCTTGGTTGTATGAATGTTAGAGGAACATTCAGTTGTAGCATTTCGAAGCGTTATGAGAATGTTACATTTGAATTCTCTCAACATTTTTTATATTTAAAGAACAAATCTTCTTGGTTATGCAAATGTAAGAGGAACATTCCATTCTATTATTTTGAACATGTTATGAGAACGTTCTATTGATATTACTGACAAACATTTTTCAACACCATTCTGAGAACATACAAATAAAATAAGGAAATTCTGACTTAAAATTTTGTGTTTCATCATAAATAACACTCTCAGTGTTAAAAGCAGATAAATCATGTTCATGCTAGATGAGTGTTTCTTTGTAGAGATGTTGACTTCACTTCCAGGAAGACGTGTAGTTCAAGCGAGAGGAGGATCTGTGTTTAACAGATAGAGATGTGCTTGAGGTGGATGTGAGACGCTCGGCTCTGAGGGAGGTTTCGTCCATCACTCATATTTATTAGCATGTTCTCTCTGCTGTCTCTAAAACTGATGAAGTGCACTGGGACGAGGAATGTGTTTAAATGTCACAGAGCAAACACACACACACACACACACTCTCAGTCTGTGGAGGTTATCAGCCGCGGCGGGTTAATGGATCACAGATCCACCGCACCTCAGATTACTGTTTATTTATTAAAGTCTGTGTTCAGCAATCACACCCACCACAGATATCCCTGCTGCGCTTTTCCTGCTCTTCAATTTGAGCTGAAGTCGCACAAAGGATTAATTCACTTAATGAAATGAAATTCATAAAACAAGTCTTCAATAGTACATTTCATTTCTCAATGTGAATAGCAGTTACAGATGTACTATACAGCAAATCTTGCCTATGTGATTGCTCTTTATATAAAGTTGGATATACAAGTATGTCAAACTTTTTCAACTAATTCAAGTTCAGTTGCAAGCTTAAATTAAGTATAATCAAACCCTATTATATATTCCATACAAATAATATTACTTTAACATGAATAGTTAGTATTAACAAACAGCAATGTTCTTTCAAAATTATGAGCAAACGTTTTTCAAGGACCATCAATAGAATGTTAATGCAAAGTTATCTGTGCTTTAATAATGTTCTCAAAATGCTAGCACCAGTGTTGTGTTGTAATGCATAACAAAGCATGCAATCAGATTACATTTTTCAATTAACTAGTAAAGTAACGCATTACTTTTACATTTCCAAGAAAATATCTGAGTTACATTTTCAAATAAGTAATGCACATTACTTTCTTTTCCCATTTATTGACTGACAGCTCTCCTGTCCCTGTGTTAAATTGTGAGTGCAGAGGCGTTTCCTTCAGCCGGAGGATTATTCATTTCACTTTTGGTGTCAAAGGGCCTTTACAGTTACCAAAAATATAACTTTAGGGTTTGCTGTTGTTAAAAATTAGTTACATAATAAATAAGTTAAATTAATTTAGTTACTTTTTCTTATTTGTAAGTCGCTTTGGATAAAAGCGTCTGCTAAATGACTAAAAGTAAAGTAAAGTAAAAGTAAGAATAAATAAGCAAGCCCAGCCCAGGTGACAAAAAGTAATGCAATATTGTAATGCATTAAAATAAACTTCCCCAGCACTGTATTTGTCGAACATTTTTAAATGTTATTACTTGTTTCAGAACATTCAGAGAACATTCAAAAGTAACATTTAAACGTTTAAGTATAATCAGTATTGCATTCAAACAATATTACTTTAATTTAACATGAATAGCATGAGTTAGTATGCGACTACTGTCTCTTTTGAGCGACAGTGCCGTCAAATTGATGATATTACTGAACTTTTAGTGAACGCTTGTCCTCCACAGAGAAACTATTGTTCACTTGAAGTTGCTCAATCCTGGTTTGCAGTAACTTGAGGTCTCCTCAGTGCTAAGGTTCTCACTGACGCCCATCGCCGCTGCTGCATGCGCTCAGTCACGTATCCCTCCAGCCCTCAGGGGAGAAACCTCCAGACCTCCATGTTGCTAAAACTGTATGTCTTGGCAGTAAAGCAGCGCGGGCGACTGAATGTGTGTGTTTTGGAGCAGCAGATCGCACAGGTGTCCATTCGAGGACGTAACTTGACTCTGGGCTGGGATTCGCTCTTTTCCCCTGATTATATCAAACTCTGTCTTACGAGCTCATTATGCTGTGCTGAAGCACATGGGACGACCCAGTGGCTGAGGGTTTGACCTTTGACCTGGGACTGTTTGATTTGGCACTGGTCTGTGGAGTGACGGGTCAACTTGAGCAATGGGCTGATGGTTTTCCTGGCATATGATGCATACTAACATGAGATAATCAAGAGAGTAGAAAAGAAATACAATACTAGAATACAGCATGCAGTGGCATAAATGATTTTTCAAACTTGTAAAGAAAACAAAGATTATTGGCTGTTTTAATTTAAATTTCACATGGAATTCAGTGTGTTACTTGCTAAACCAAATTTTGTAGTGTACTAAAATTGCATGTGAAAAACATTTTAAGTAGTAGTTATTGACGTCACTTCCATGTGATTTTGCCTTCTGTTCATTATTTCAGTTATTTTAGATATTTTACCAAATTTGGTAAAAATATTTCTTAATGCTGAGTTGTCTGATCAAATAATCACTGAAAAAATTATAATTTTTGCTTAAAATAATTTCTATATCCCTACATACATACACTACTGTTTAAAAGTTTGGGGTCAGTACGATTTTTAAAAGAATGTAATAATTTCATTCATCATGAAGTGACAGTAAGACTTTTATAATGTTATAAAATATTTTTACTTAAATACTTCTTTTGAACTTTCCATTCATCTGTGAATCCTGAACAATAAAATGTATCACGATTTCCCTAAAAATATTGGGCAGCACAACTGTTTTCAACATTGATAATAATCAGAAATGTTTGTTGAGCAGTAAATCAGTATATTATTATGATTTCTGAAGATCATGTGACACTGAAGACTGGAGTAATGATGCTGAAAATACAGCTGCAGATCACAGAAATAAATTACAGTTTAAAAGGTATTCACATAGAAAACAGCTGTTTGAAACTGTAAAAAATATTTCATAGTTTTTATGTATTTTTGATCAAATAAATGCAGCCTTGGTGAGCAGAAGAGACTTATTTCTACAAATTTCAAATCAAACTTCTGTGCAGTCTTGTGCACTCACTGCAAAAACACTACGTGTTGACCTACAGTCTAGTTTTGTTGTGGTCCAGTGGGAAGATTTTCCTTAAAATTGGCTTGTTAGATGATTGTTGTTCTATTAACTTGTGTAAACAACCAGGCATGAACTCTTAACTTTTTACATGCTGGCTTAAATACACTGCAGCACAACAAAATGTGCCCTAAACAGAGATGCATGCTGTGACATCAGCACTCGACCCTCCTTATATTATGTTACTTAAAGTAATGTATATGGAATGTTCTTATAACTTCATTAATATTTGATATACATTCTTATAACATTGAGAGAAAACACTCTGAGATCAACATTTCCCAGAATGTCCTCAGGATGTAGTTATTGATGAACATTTTAAGTAACATTTTTGTAAACTTTAAATAATGCTTTAATCACAACAACAAAAGTAGACAGTAGTTCTACGGTTCTTAGAATACTAAAAATAAACATTCAAATAACATTATATTTTGAATGAAAATAAAGTTAATAGAATGATGTAAGAAAGGTTTTTGTAACATTTATTTAACATTCTAATGATGACAAGAAAACCGTACATTCTATTGCTTTACAGACATTTCAAAACAATGTTCCCCCAATGTTTTTATAAACTAAATTGCTCACCTGGGTAAATGTACTTCTGGTAGAACCTACAGTGGCCGAGAGAGCTCAACACACTGCAAATAGAAAAAAAAACACCTGCAAATTAAGTTCAAATTCAAGTTCATGTTCATTTATTTATCAGGCACGTTTAAAAACAGCCACAAGACTGACCAAAGTGCTGTACATTAAAATCAAACCATAAACACATAAAACAGAGATAATACAACATATAAATGAAAAACCAAAAAGGAATGACAAATAGACATTCTTAAAACAGAGTAATAATCCAGACCATAATGCAGTGTAATAAGAAAGGGATATTAGTAGGCCAGATCAAACAAGTGTGTTTTTAAAAGTGACTTGAAAACGGATAGGGAAGATGCCACTCTAATCTCAGGTGGCAGATTGTTCCATAACCGAGGCCCGACCACAGAGAAAGCTCAATCCCCTCTACGTTTAAGTCTGGACAGAGGGACTAAAAAGAGATTCTGATCACTGGATCTTAGACTTCTAGTGGGAGTATAAAAATTCAACAGCTCTGAAAGATAGCTAGGGGCTTGGTTATGTAAAGATTTGTACTTTATTTGTACCAAATTAAAGAAACGCACTGCAAATACTCACAACACAACCAAATAAAGAAACGCACTGCAAATACTCACAACACAACCAAATAAAGAAACGCACTGCAAATACTCACAACACAACCAAATAAAGAAACGCACTGCAAATACTCACAACACAACCAAATAAAGAAACGCACTGCAAATACTCACAACACAACCAATTAAAGAAACACACTGCAAATACTCACAACACAACCAAATAAAGAAACGCACTGCAAATGCTCACAACACAACCAAATAAAGAAACGCACTGCAAATACTCACAACACAACCAAATAAAGAAACGCACTGCAAATACTCACAACACAACCAAATAAAGAAACGCACTGCAAATGCTCACAACACAACCAAATAAAGAAACGCACTGCAAATACTCACAACACAACCAATTAAAGAAACACACTGCAAATACTCACAACACAACCAAATAAAGAAACGCACTGCAAATGCTCACAACACAACCAAATAAAGAAACGCACTGCAAATACTCACAACACAACCAAATAAAGAAACGCACTGCAAATACTCACAACACAACCAAATAAAGAAACGCACTGCAAATACTCACAACACAACCAATTAAAGAAACGCACTGCAAATACTCAAATCAAATCAAATCAAATCACTTTTATTGTCACATCACCACAGCACGTGTGCCTTCGTGAGTGAAATTCTTGAGAGCGTGCTCCAGACACTGCAGAAACAATTTACATATAGACAATTTACATATAAACAATTTACATATAGACATTACCATACATACGTACAGACTTATACAGATGACAATGTGTAATATACACATACATATACTCAGTACACATAGTGTACTATTAGACAGACATACAGTTACCGATACACATTATACACAGTATGTAGTACACATTCTACGTTATATACACACAGTAATATGCGAAGATGCAGCAGATTATATATAACCGGATGTGCAAATGTCATGGATGTGCATTGGATGGTATCCAGTGCTGGCAAAAAGATTGTTGTATTTGTGCAGTAGTGTACTGGTAGTCCAGTTTGAACTGTATGGAATTAAAGTGCAGTGCGTGGTATATTGTAAAGTGGGAGTGTGCTGTAGGGTGTATTAGTTTTTACTGTTCATTAGCCTGATAGCCTGAGGAAAAAAGCTATCCCTCAGTCGGCTAGTGCGGGATCGGATGCTGCGGAGACGTCTTCCTGAGGGCAGCAGAGAGAGCAGTCTGTGGGACGGGTGGCTGGAGTCACTGATGATCCTCCGAGCTTTCTTTATACACCGCCTGGTGTAGATGTCCTGGAGGGAGGGAAGCTCACCTCCAACAATGTGACGGGCAGTTCGCACGACCCTTTGCAGAGCTTTGCGGTTGCCAGCAGTGCTGTTTCCAAACCAGGCGGTGATGCAGCCTGTCAGGATGCTCTCCACAGTGCAGGTGTAGAATGATCTGAGGATGCTGGGGCTCATTCCAAACTTCCTCAGCCGTCTCAGGAAGAAGAGGCGTTGGTGTGTCTTCTTCAGCACTGCATCTGTATGAGCGGACCATGTGAGATCCTCAGTGATGTGAACACCGAGGAATTTGAAGCTGTTTACTCGCTCCACAGGTGTCATGTCGATGGTGATGGGTGTGTGTTCTCTGCTCTGTCTCCTGAAATCCACCACCAGCTCCTTGGTCTTGTCGATGTTGAGTGAGAGGTGGTTCTCTTGACACCATTTAGTCAGGGTTCTCACCTCCTCTCTGTAGGCCGTCTCATCGTTGTCAGTGATCAGGCCTATCACCGTTGTGTCGTCAGCAAATTTGACGATGACGTTGGAGCTGTGTGGCTGTACAGTCATGTGTGTACAGGGAGTACAGGAGTGGGCTGAGGACGCAGCCCTGAGGAGCACCAGTGTTGAGGGTCAGCGGGGATGAAGTGTTGTTGCCCATTCTGACCACCTGACATCTGCCTGTCAGGAAGTCCAGGATCCAGCTGCACAGAGATCCGTTTAGTCCCAGAGTCTGGAGCTTCTCAACCAGTGTGGCAGGCACTATGGTATTGAATGCTGAGCTGTAGTCCACAAACAGCATTCTCACATAGGTGTTCTTATTTTCCAGGTGGGAGAGAGCAGTGTGCAGGGTGAAGGCAATAGCGTCGTCTGTGGAACGGTTTCTGCGATATGCAAATTGTAGGGGATCCAGTGAGTACTCACAACACAACCAAATAAAGAAACACACTGCAAATAAAATTCTTTATTTGCTTGTGTTGTGAGCATTTGCAGCACCTGCTGTCAAATTGATGAAGATGTTTTCTTGATTTGCTGATGCTTTTTCTATTTGCATGTGTTTTCTGAAGTTGCAGCGCGTTGAGCTCTCTCGGCCACCGTAAGAACCACACTTTATGTAAAAATACTTATAAATACTCATGAGATCACGCTAATATTACTCGTGGGTTCTTCAAAATGTGTAAATCTATAAAAAAATTACATTAATATATGTTTTTTCCATTACTTTAATTCAAAATAATTTCAACCTCTTTTTCTAAGTTACAAAATTCAAATCTGTTTTTAAATCAGTTTAATTTAATGTAATTCGAAATTATGTGTACAGTAAATTTGATTATACTTTAAATTTAACACAGCAACTGGTTTTCTAAAAGGACAAACTTGAAAATGTTTGATAAATGAAAGGCACATGATTGCATGAATCATTAGTGTCTGTAAAACCTGCATGCAGTTGCAGGTTTGTTCACTACTGATGCTTGACTTAATTAAGGAGCAATATTCCCAGTTATTATGGGTGGATGTTTATATCCAGGCTAGTTCATTGGACTTCCTCAAGGAGAACGAGGTCACGCTGGAGAGCAAAGTCACAATGTGGCGTCTTAGAAAGCGGCTGCTGTTGAGTAACCGGCGCATGAGTCCTCAGATCAGCGCTTTGACTTTAAGACTCACTTTATGATTGTTTTAACAGCTGTTGGATGAGAGCGAGTCTGTGATCCGGAGAGGTTCTGCGTAAGTAACGCTGACCCTTTCTAAACAAACGCAGGTACGGACACACGTCAACCACAGCATCATTCACCTCATCTACTCCTTATTTAATTTTGCATTGCCTGTCCTGGTAAAACAAGATGGATGTTAATAAAAGAATCTACTGCCAAAACACCATAAGTTAATATCTGTCTATTACATGCATATGCGTTATACAAATCTATAAATGAACAAGATCTGCATCTCTTTCATCTTGATTGTGAACTTCACAGGGAATTGTATGGACAAACACCTCTCACGATTTCTTCCACAAATGTAAAAATGTAGTGATTTATTTAATGCACAAAACTTCTTAATTTGAACATCTGCAAATAAAGTTGAAGTTATGGTGGAGAACATTACTTTCTATGCTTAATGGAGCAACAGTACGAACATAATTGTACTAAGTATGAAGATAGTCTTATTGAGCAAGTTAGTTAAACTGATTAATATGTTTATATCTATCTGTCTGAATGGTAACGCATCTGATTTAATAGCGCAGACATTTAATAAACTCTATTGCACTTCTCAGTAATTATTTATCTTTTAACCACAATAATACAAGAACACACATTAAGCACGTAGAATGGGACTGTATTAAATGAAAATGACCTTCATGACAACATACCTGTAACAGATAAGTTCAAACATTATCTACAAAGCTGGAAAAAAAACTACACTTTAGTATGTAATTAAAAAATTAAACATTAAAATACACTATTTTTGAGGATCCATCATTTTGTATTATGCTTAAATTATATGTGAGAAAAAAATGGGTGATTCCATAATTGTAGTGCCATTGCACTTCTGGAAAATTAGACATTTCTGCTCATTTTCCACATGCTTTTAACCATTTAAAAAGTGCTTTTGCACTTGTAGTTTATAGAATGTGACTGCACTGAAGATAAAGTAAATGTTCTTCATGACAACGTACATATAAAAATTAAGTTAAATCATTTATCTACACTAAAAATAATTTGGTGTAGAAACAATCTTCACTCAGAAATTGCTAGTAAATTTTTCAAACAATTACTAAGAAATTGCAAGTAAAACTAAATTCTTATTTTTGCAAAACATACTCCAAATAATTCAATACATAATAATTTTATTTACTTTGAAAACATTTTTTACAATGTACAATGCTGAAGAAAAAAAAACAGCTACTTTAACTGAAAAACTAAACATTAAAATACTTTTTAGATCCGTCTTTTGTATTATGCTTAAAATACATTCAGTATGTGCAATATCTGTCTGAAAATCTCTTGTACGGGCCTTTCCTCAGCACATTACCTACGTCTTCTGTTAGTGTTAGAAAGTCAACATTTAATAGAGGAAAACATGCTTTTAGCCATTCAAAATCTTTTTTGCCTCATTTTTTCCCATATGTTTTATAACAAGTGTTTTTATTTTTGTGGACAATCCCATCTAACAGGCAGAATGTTCTGACAAGGTTCTCTCAAAGTTATGAACAAGCATTCTTACAGTAACATTATTAGAATGTTTGTTGAAAGTTATCTGTTCTTTCATAATATTCTCAAAAACAATAATTTATACAGCTCATGGTTTCTTTTAATAAAATGTTTTAGGTGCACATTCGTCCAAATGTTAAATGTTGTCTTTTAAATGTTACCGCTTGTTTCGGAATGTTCAGAGAACGTTCAAAAGTAACGTTTCCATAACGTTTGCAAAATGTTAAAATGGAATGTTCTCTTAACATACATAAAACCAAGAAAAAATATAAAAAGTCTGGACATTTCACAGAACATTCAGAAATAAATTTTCATAATTTAATTGGAACATTCTCAGAACATATTTTTGTTCGCTGCATCAAAACAGCATATTTAAGAACACATTCACTCCAAACAAATGCATTTAATTGAATGGCTCTGTGATGTAGCCTGCACTCTGTCAGCCGTGTATGTTTCCTAGTTAATCTGCACGTTTTCATTTTGCTAAAAAAATAGCACTGCAGAACATGCACCGCAACAAAACACAATGCAGCTATTGCCAGCGTTCCCGGGAGCTTTCAGGTCGGGCTTCACGAGAGTGAGCCCACACTGTTTATTTGTACTGGCAGCATGTGCACGCACTACCTAGGGGGTGGAGAACCTCCTCGCCCCCCAGAAACCCATTTGGATGGAGACTTGATGGGGCCTTGACTGTTGGGGAGTCAGCCAGAGTGCAGGCCTCTTTTAATGGTCTCACGGTGGAGGCACATTCCCAGCTCAGAGAATTGGAGCAGACACGCCGGCTCCTGTCTTAGCAGCTTTCACTCAGTCCGGCAGGTTTGATATGAGAGCAGAGTGTGTCTCGTTAGCCTTTCTCTACCACCTGCCCTCATCAAGACAAGCCTCGCATCCAAACCACAACTGAGCATGTGATCTATACAAATCACCCCCTCATCATTTAGTGCATGACCTAATACTGGAGTCGATCGGTGACTTCAAGACAGGGTTTCTGACTTTAAATGAGTTGCATAAGCAAAGTCTGCAAACTTCCAACAGATCTCCATTACTTCTTAATTCATTTCACCCCAAAAAGTAAAATACTGAAATAATGTTCACAGTATAATCCCACTGCAAAAAGGGATGCTCTTCCTCAGTGTTTGTCTTGTTTGCCAGTGAAAATGTCTTAAGATTCTTAAATCAAGATGCATTTACTACAGAAGCAAAATGACAGAAAAATAAAGCACTTTGATGAAAAATGAGGTTAAAAACAGCAAATATCTGACAGTGGGTTCATAAAAATCAACTTCATTCAAAGGGAAAACAAACTTTAATACCCCGTTGACAGATATTTGTTCTTTCTTTAAACATAAACTCAAATGATTTTGTTACATTTCTCAGAAAACAAGACTTCATATTCTGTATCTCAAGTGATTGAAGGATCTTTAGATATTTATATTAGAAAAAAAAACAAAAAACAAAATGCTATTAATTTAATATGAGTAAGATATTAATTTAATTTAATTTTTATTTTTTTTTTGCAGTGCATGCAACATTTAATGCCACGACTTGAGTAAGACCTGCGGCTCCGATTTAAGACCTTCATTTGTAAAATTGTGACTTTTAAAGACCATTTTAAGAGAAAAATTGCATTGTTTGATTATTCTGTAAGGTATTTCTTAAAATAGAATAAGACCAAATTGCCAAATTCAGCTTTTTAATTGTATTGTAGGCATGCAGTACACTGTAAAAGATTTCAACATTTTATATTGATTTTATTTATTTTTTCTGCTGCATTGAAAAAAGTAATTGTCTCAATTAAATTGTGAAATAAAAATAATAGATAGACAGACAGACAGACAGACAGATAGATAGATAGATAGATAGATAGACAGATAGATAGATAGATAGATAGATAGATAGATAGATAGATAGATAGATAGATAGATAGATAGATAGATAGATAGGGAACGCCTTCAGCGTGACGCGCTCTGAACCAGAGTGTAATCTGTCCAATGGATGGGCGAGACGTCATAGGCGGGTGACGTCACCGACCGGGAAGCATAAAAGCACGTGCTGTGGAGCCGCCGTTTGCTTTTTTTTCATTCAGCAACCGCTACTCTGTGTGTGTGTGTCTGTCGATCTGTGTTGTGAGTCTTATTTAGTGTTGTTTGTCCTAAGCACAATCGCTTGAATTAGGCTCCAGCAATATGTGCAAGCACTTGGGCGATAGCAGATAGCATTACGGGCTGTGTGTTCCTTCCTGCACACGTTATATCACTGCTGGGGATACACGCAGTCTGTGCTTGAGAGCAGAGCACGCAGAGTCCGCTCTCGAGGGAGCTGACTGCCCGTTTTGTGAGCTTTTGTCATTGCTTATGCTTGCTCTCGGAAGGCTGTCTTTGAGGAGTGAGCGTTCACTAGCGTGGAATGAAGACGGCTGAGCCCCTATCTTCTTCCCTTCCCTAAGACCTGTCTTCCGTGTTTGCATAAGCATATTATGAATGAGAACGGCGCGCAGTCAGCTCTAAAAAAAAAAAAAAAAAAAAAAAGGGTGGGCTGATCGTGCTTCTCCCCGCTGTATATCTCGCATTCCCGTCGCTGCTGAGGCACGGCGGCGAGTGAGATCGCGGAGATCGCAACATGGATCTGGCGAACGGATTGGAGACGGCTCCTGCATTCCCCAGATCTAGCGCTCTCGCTCGTGGAAGCCCGCGTGTGCGGTTCTTCCCCCTCTGAGTTAGAGCTGGCTGTTGCTGCGCGCGTTGCCGAGGCGACGCGTGCATTACATAATTCTCATTCATATCAGAAGCATGCCGGAGTGTAACAGACGCTCGCGAGCTATCTGTCCCCTTGCGTGGCGTTGTCTCTGAAGGCTTGCGCGGCTGCAGGTCAGGCTGGTGCGTGTCTGCACACCATGGCAGTGTTACAGGCGCACCAAGCTGACGTACCTGCTTAGAAAGCTGGACGAGGGATAGGGGCTCAATTTGATTGAAATATAAGCTGATCTCTGAGCTCCCTAGAAACGTTTGGACCACGATACAGGCACTTATGTCTCCTGCTCGGATCGAGTCGATACTCACCTTAGTCAAGAGCTACTTAGTCAAGAGCTACTGTTTGAGCTACTTTCCTGTAGCTCAAATAGTAGAGCATGGCGCTAGCAACGCCAAGGTCATGGGTTTGATTCCCAAGGAAAGCAAGAGCTGATAAAATGTAAAAACTATTTAACTTGAATGCAATGTAAGTCGCTTAAAGCGTCTGCTAAATGCATAAATGTAAATGTAAATGAGTGAAAGGGGGCCAGTCAGTCACTGTCAAGCAGTTTCAGAAACTGCTGGGGCTCATGGCAGCTGCGTCCAACGTGATACCTTTTGGCCTGCGGTACGTGAGACCCCTACAGTGGTGGCTCAAGACCAAGGAGTTCTCCCTGAGGGGAAACCCGCTTCGCATGATCAAGGTCACGCGGCGATGCCTACGTGCCTTTAGACATGTGGAGCCAAGCTTGGTTCTTGTCTCAGGGCCCGGTGCTGGGAGCTCCTTGTCGCCGCGTAATGCTAGCGACGGACGCATCCCTCACCGGTTGGGGAGCGGTCATGAGTGGCCACCTTGCCTGCGGTCTGTGGAGCGGTCGCCATCTTACGTGGCATATCAATTGTTTGGAAATGTTGGCCATGTTTTGTGCACTCAAGCACTTTCTCCCAGACCTAAGAGATCACCATGTGTTGGTGTGCACCGACAGCACAGCGGTGGTCTCTTACATCAACCACCACAGAGGTCTGCATTCGCGCCCCTTATACAGCTGGCGCACCAGATCCTCGTGTGGTCCCAGGGCTAACTTCACTCGCTGAGAGCCGTACTATATCCCTGGGTATTTCAGGGAGCAGACATCCTGTCGAGGCAGGGGCCGAGGCCCTGGAAATGGATGCTTCACCCCGTGGTGGTGAAGCAGATATGGAAAGTTTTTGGCTTTGCAACTCAAGAGTCAGCGCTATACCCTTCTAGTTCCTCCAGCTCCTCTGGACTGGACGCTATGGTATAGACCTGGCCAAGGCTTCGTCTGTACGTTTTTCCCCGATCGCTCTGCTCCCGGGAGTTCTGGCGAGAGTGCGCCAGGACGAGGTCAGCCTACTTTTGGTAGCACCGTTCTGGCCGGGCCGAGTATGGTTCTCGGACCTGATTTCTCTCCTCGACGGCTCTCCGTGGGAGATTCCCGTCAGGAGAGATCTCCTCTTACAGGCGGGGGGCACTATCCTTCACCCCCGCCCGGAGTTTTGGAAGCTGTGGCTGTGGCCTCTGAGGGGGCGCAGCTCATAGTTTCCGGTCTCTCACCCGAGGTTGCTGAAGCCATCTTCCAATCCAGAGCTACCTCTACAAGGAAACTGTATGCCCTGTAGTGAAATTTTTTCACTTCTTGGTTCGGAGACCGCCACCTTGACCCAGTTAACTGCCCGATTGGTATAGTGCTGGAGGTCCTGCAGGCCCGTTTCTCCGCAGGGGTAACTCACTCCACCCTGAAGGTTTACGTGGCGGCTTTATCGGCCTACCACACCCTTCTCGGTGGTCTTACAGTGGGTCGACACCCCCTGGTTACATGTTTCCTCCACGGTGCACTGAGGCCTCCTGTACGACGTGTCCCTACGGGGACCTGGCTGTGGTTTTAGAAGCTCTCTGTAACCTCCATTCGAGCCTATTGAAGAGATTTTTGATCGCATTCTCACTTTGAGACTTCCTTCCTTTTGGCGATATCTTCTCTTAAGAGAGTGGGGATTTGCAGGCCCTTCGTGGCCCCTTCTTATCTCGTCTTTGGCCCTGGTCTAGCGTTTCTCTACCCTCGAGTGGGTTATTTCCTAGATCCCCTCTTCTATACCACGGCCTGTCGTGCTGCAGCCCTTCAGTCGTCCTCCCTTTGGGGAGCCCGACCAGAAGCTTAATTGTATGTGCCAAGCGGGGTCTGCCTAAGCAGACCCTTAGTCGGGGGTTTGTGGATGCTTTTCTTAGGGCCCCTCCGGGCTCTTCTGTTCTTTCGCCCTCGCTGTGCTCCTAGTGATACACACAGGGCAGGTATTTGTAAGTCTGGTGGCGTGGGCATCTCGTTCCCCTAGCGTTTTCGATGCAGCTAGAGTTCCTAACAATTTTAAGTTAAATCAACATAACGTCTCTGGTTACGTATGCAACCATGCTTCCCTGAAGGGATCGAGGCCATAATTCCTGCATCCCTGCGAGCGGTCGCTTCATTCCTAGAAGCAAACACCGGCTCCACCGCACGTGCTTTTATGCTTCCCGGTCGGTGACGTCACCCGCCTATGACATCTCGCCCATCCATTGGACAGATTACACTCTGGTTCAGAGCGCGGTCACTCTGAAGGCGTTCCCCTAGCTTTTTCGACGCAGCGTCTCGTTCCCTTCAGGGTTACATACATAACCCGAGACGTTATGTTGTTTTAACTTAAAATTTTTAGGAAACCCTTTGCCATAATTTTAAGTAAATAATGAAAAAAATAAAATATATAAATCATATAGTTTTTTTTTTTTTTTTGTGCTGCATTGAAAAAAAGTATTTGGCTCAATTAAATTGTGAACTGAAAATAATAGATAGATAGATAGATAGATAGATAGATAGATAGATAGATAGATAGATAGATAGATAGACTGTAAAATGTGATAAGTTGATTTAACTAAAAACTTTGGCATTTGGCAAATCTGAGCAGATTTACTTTTTTCGCTCATGAGAATCATCTAAGAAGCATGAAAATGTAATCTCAGTTGAGATCTTAAAGATCTCATTTGTAATTTGTTTCCTCTGGGATGTCAGTGTTTGTGTGAGGGCTAATAATTCGCAGGTCCGTATCAGAACTGAAAGCTCAAAATCCTTCGCAAACAATCTGCTCTTCTGGCAGGTAGCAGATCTGAGTTTCTGCCAGATATCACATTTCCCTCAACTGGCAGGTTCTTCAAGTGAAATATCGCTCTCCATTTCTAAAAGCTAAACATTCGCTTTACACCAGTCGTCCGTTAGAGTAATGACAGTAGCTTTGTAATTAACTTCACATCACATACCAAAACGAGTAGGTTAAGCTGTTTGGGGTTCATCTGAACTTTCTCAGGCCATGAGGAACATTTGAAACGGTTTGTCAGCTTCTAAATATTCAACTTTATCTGACCGTATGATGAAAACTAGGAAAACAACATGCAAGTTCAACACAATGCAAATAAAAATCAAATCAAATAATATAAGAAAACTGTGACTACATTAAATGTTGAATGTAAACAAACGCATACACTAAATAATCTTTATATGCTAAGTGAAATTGATGAGCATAATTCTATGTCCAATGAGTTTTGCTTAAACCGCTGATGATATTTCCTGGATAAAAGGCCAGGTAACAAATTTAGGTTATAAAAATGTTGTGGGAATATTGTTTTAAAATGTTGAAATGCCCAGTTTTCTTGTCAGGATTATAACGTTATTTAAAGGTTACAAAAACATTTATTGCAACATTCTATTAACTTTATTTTCACCCAAAATATTATGTTTGCATATTTATTTTTAATATACAATAAATGTTCAGTTTTCTTTTAATGATTAGAATGTTGTTTAAAAGTTACAAAAATGTTTCAATGTTTTACTAACTTTATTTTTGCCAAAATATAACATTATTTGAAATTTTTTAATATTCTAAGAACGTAAAAATTTAATTATTTAAAGATTACAAAAAAACATTTCTTAGAATGTCCATCAAGTAAAAATAACATGAAAATTTTCCAAAATGTTGATCTCAGAACATTCTCTCAACATTATAATTAATATTTGATAGATGTTCTTGTAAAGTTATAAGAACATTCCATGAACATCACTTTTAGTGCATTTTGTCCAAACATTTATATATCTTTTCAAAATCATTAGTTAATGTTGTGAGAATTTTCCCTATTAGCTGGGCAAGGTGTATATATTTCACATAACTGGTGTAAAATTATGTAAAAAGTATGTAAATGCAAATGTACAATTAAAAGTCACAATTGTTTTTGCATAACATTTAGCATGTTTTAACCTTTTAATTGTCACTCCCATTTTTGAACATAGATGTGAGTGCACTATCCAATTTTTATAATTCATTAACAAAAACATTTTGTAATATGATTTTGATGCACCATTTCCATGGTTATGCAATGTCTGATTTTTAAATGGCTTCAGAGGATGAATTTTGAGATTTTAAGTTTTCAGTTGATATATTTATGATGATTTCTAAAGTGTGATGGGGGAAAAAGGCAACAAAAAAAGACTTTTTGTGACAAAGGTCATTTTTGAGGTGCACTCTTGTCATAAAATAATCTATTACTTTGTCTACATAATTAACATGTAAAACAGTGGTAAAATATCCATTAAGGAGTCTTAGACCTTTCCAGTGTTATATAGTTTGTAGTGATTAGATTAGGATTTATTTGTTTTATAGTGAGGTAAACTTCACTATAACGAGGGGACGAGTGACAGTTAAGAGGTCAAAGTACATTTGTGTTATTTTATGATGCCCACTGGCTTGGTAAAGATGAAGCTTTGCCTGTCCTGTGCAGTCTAAATGAACAGAGCTATATGAAACGGTTTTAGATTTTAAGGATGATTTTCAATGGCGGTCAGTGTCGGATGGGAGTAGGTCCATAATGTTTTCAGGCTGTGTAAACCATGTCTCCGGAACATTGTGTTTGTTAGGTCATTCCCTTAAGCACCCTTCATCCTCACGCTGTTATTCTTTACTATCCCCTCCTCCGTTTGGGATCTACGGATCTTCTGCAACCTTTCACAAATTTCCTGGGCCTCTTTGTAACGGGTCGAGTCCTGCCACCGCATGTGTCACATGAGACATGATGAGGGCTGTTTATTAAACTTGCACACTTGATCCAATTTATGCATTTCTCTTATTTTCAAATAAACTGTTTAATTGTTAAACAAATAGTCTCATTATGCCTCTTCATTTAGTCTCTCCAAGAGTCACGTTCATTAGTTTTATTCAACTGCTTACACACTAAATCTTTCCTTTGTCACACAATTTCTGAAAGCAGCAGAAGCACACACCAAATCTGCAAAACCATACACTAAGTTTTCACTTTCACACAGTTCTCTATGTAACACACAAAAATTTAACAGGAATTAATATTATGGCAAAGGTGTTTGCAAATGTTTGCGTTTGAGATGTGTTTGTGATATTTTGAATGCAGTGCTTTATTTTGCAAGAGATGTGAGGCATTTTGCATTTTGTGTGCAATTCCTGGATTTGTGTGTAAAGTTTTGAAAAAAGAGGCAAAGTTTTTAAAATGTAAGCAGATGGAAAAAAAACTAATGCTCTAGCTTAAAAAGGAAATATTTTCTTTGATTACCTGTAAGTCGTGTATCCATTAACCAACATCAGGAAGTCGTGGCCTAATGGTCAGAGAGTTGGACTCGTAATCGAAAGGTTGCGGGTTCGAGTCCCCGGCCGGCAGGGATTGTAGGTGGGGGGGGTGAATGTCCAGCGCTCTCTCCACCCTCAATACCACGACTGAGGTGCCCTTGAGCAAGGCACCGAACCCCCAACTGCTCCCCGGGCGCTGCAGCATGGCTGCCCACTGCTCCGTGTGTGTGTGTGTGCGTGTGCGTGTGTGTGTGTGTGTGTGTGTGTGCGTGTGCGTGTGTGCATTTGTTCACTACTCACTGCTGTGTGTGTGCACTTGGATGGGTTAAACGCAGAGCACCAATTTCGAGTATGGGTCACCATACTTGACAATATGTCACGACGAAAGCCATGAATTAAATTTAAGAAAATATTTTTTTAAGACAGATGTGGCTGACAAAAGGTTTGGGAATTCTTTGTACTTCCACCAATGTACCTCCAACAAAATCTATTAGATATATTTTTTTTAAGATGGCATGCAACCTACATACAGCCTACGGCCTGACTCTGTAGCCTACAGAGATTTTAAAAATGATATTAAACAGACTTCTGGAGATAATGTCTACTTATAAATCGTGATGCTGATACTCAACAGAGTAGGGCATTGAATAACGAACATATCAGGTAAAAACTGAACAATGAAGTTCTCCATGGCTCCATACTAGCCGCCTCTGTCCCTCACAAGGCCCCGGCAAATGATGCGTGTGGTCTTCATGTTTGCCAGATCAACAGAAAAGCCACATCAAAAGCTGCAAAAGTCCTTATTTTGAAGATAGAGGCAAATTTTCAAAGATGCTATAAAGACAAATGGGTCATGGAAAAGAAAAGAAGCCATAATTGCTAGCATAAAAGAGGCCAAAAATAAGATAAATCGCAGTGAATGTGGCATTTATGATGGTAAGAAGGCGTCAACAGTTTCTTGAATTTATTGCTTGAAAAAGTGTTGCTCATGTGCAACGTCATCTTTTCTTTTAATTTAAGAGTCATTTGCAGGCGCACACGAAATCAACTCATAAACCTTTGCGTGCTTAATAAATACTTCGGCTGATTATGATGCAAATGCAAAAAATAAAGAATATCTGCAGAATCGGTCTGCACGGGCCAAAATGAATCTGTGGAACTGAACACACCCATTATAACAGTAATAAAATACATTCTCGTTTTTATTTTACGAGGTGGGATTGATCGTTGGATATTGATGTCAGTCCTTAGACAATTCCGGTGATTTCCCATCTCCGTGTCTCCTATTCCCAGACACATTTTCTTGTACTTAATTGGTGTGTTTTTTTTGTTTGTCACTTGCTGATGTAATACTGTGGAGAGAAATTATTTTATGTTCCACGTGAATCGAGCTATCATCCGCCTATAACTTTTCCAGATGAGCTTAACCACAATTCCAGGAACGGCCCCGGTCTGAGGAACATCCCTGTGCTTGGAGAGTTGTGCTCTTGTTTACTGTGTGTGTGTGTGTTTCTCATGAATGGAAAGCTTTGAATTGCTGTGGTAATGGAATCCCATTGCCTGGTTATTCCAGTTACTGTGAGTAGCGTGTGAGTTTGAGCAGGACCGCGGAGCGTTTGAGCAAAGTTGGCTACGACTAATTTTGTCTCACTTTCTCATCCAGAGTGGTTCTTGACTGCTTTTGCTTCAGGGCCCAGACTTTACAGTACACTGGACAGCAATTATTTATTGTACAAGAATAGTGAAACATTGAAGTTTATTAATATTACCGTAACCGCATTGGCCCAAAAAATGTGAAATTATTAGTCTAACATTTTTGGTTTTTATATGTCCCTTGAATTTCAATGGTTATACTTTTGGGAGCCATTTTTGGTAGACACCTTTTTTTTGCAACTTTTTTGACCTTTTTAGTGACTTTTGTCTTCAAAACTTTTTGGACTGTTGTCTTTAACATTATGTAAGTATATAGTGATTTTGTGAGATGCTTTTATCCAAAGAGACTTACAAAAGCAGTCATGTAGTCTTCATGGGCTGTATTTCAGTCACTATTTCATACTCGTTTTATTGTCTGACACCAGAAACTGAAAAATATGTAAATGATAAAGATTTATCAGGAATTCAGCTGTATTAAAATACAGTTTGTGAGCTCTGAGAAAAGCAAACAGATGTAAATGGTTGACACTGGACAACATGCAAATATGATGCTGTGATGTCATAAATATGCTAATTAGGACATGGTGCCCTCTTTATCGCTTTAGCTTTAGACTTTCCATTGGGAATATTTGGCAAAAGTGATCAACAAACCAAATTTATTTAATGTTTTTAATGAGGTCATATCACACAAGCTGTCTTTCCCAACTAACAGGGAACTTTCTTATAAATTTCACTTACATTTCTGAAAATTAATGTACATGTTAAGATAAAACATTCTTAAATGTTTCTGGAATGTTCTTATAACTTTATTTATAGTTGATATATGTTCTCATAATTTTGAGATGTTTTATAACAACACTCAAAATGTGCTTATGATGTGGACATTTTAATGTTTTTAGAATATAAAAAAAATATATGTTCAAATAACGTTAGATTTTGGGTGAAAAAAGTTAGTAGAATGTAAGAAATTTTTTTGTAACCTTTAAATAATGTTATAATCACAAGAAAATTGGACATTTCAACATTTTAGAAAAGTTTCTAAACAATGTTCAACGTTATAAACATTTTCATTACTAAATTTGTTACCTGGGACGTTGGCATCGGTCTAATTTTACAGGCCAATTAAACAAATTTGTGGCAAAATGCTATGGTTTGATTGGACATCATCACATTTGCATTTAAAGTTTTCCTTCTGTCCAGATCTGCCTTTTTTGGGTCTTGAACCAACTTATCCAGCTATCTGAGAGGGCTTAATAAAGATATGTATAATTATGTTGGTCTATGCTCAGATCCACCAGAACTAAACTAAATCTAAACAAACCCACTAATCAACTTGGTTGATGGACATATTCTTGACCCACTCATATATGTTTGTAATTGCAGAAATGGCTTTTGCTGTAGACGTCAATCAAACATGTTTGGGATCTCTAACAGATCAGACTGGTTCGCTTGTAAAACTGATGAGAAACAAACTAGCATTATTGAAGCAATGTGCAGTTGATTTGTTTGTAGTCCGGGGAATTTCACTGTGAAGCTCTTGGAAGAACTTAGTCTGTCTGTGATTGTTATTGGTCTACAGTCTCTCTTTCACATAAACCCTCTTTGCTCGAGGGCCTACAGGTAAAAGATGCGTGTGAACGGACACTTTTCATGCCTGTATGTTTGTTTATGAGGGTGTGTTTGTGCATTTATGAGCTCCTGCTCTTTCATGGCAAGGAAAAACATTTAAACTACGATCTTGCAAACATTTAGATTAGAGACTCTGTTTTTGCACTGCCATCAACTGGATTTAGATTTTTAGGCAGGCTTTATTGCTGCTCCATTAAATTATTTTAAACTAATTAATAAATTAATAGATAACTAAGTTACCTTTAAACGTAATGCATTACAATATTGCGTTACTCCCTAAAAAAGTAACTAATTACGTTACTTGGTTACTTTTTATGTGTTTCGTTACTTTGGAATTCCTTTTTAAATCTGGGCGGGGCTTACTTGTTTGTTTTTAATATAAAAAAGCTCTATTTTTGGCAAATATAAAAGCCCTTTCACACCAAAAGTGAAATGAATAAGCCTCAGGCTGACAGAAATGTAAATTGACGTCTGTACAGTAAAGGGCACATCTCAAATATTATGTTATGTTTATCTGAAGTTCATCACTTTTGCTGATTAGTATGGTTGAATTGGATCATCAAAAGTCATTGGTGAATACAATGGGATTAAATACATAAAGGATATTTGTGTTATTTAACATTTAATTTGCAGGTTTGCGTCATATTCTGATTGTTTTTATTAATTTTGAGTAATACTGAATCTGTGTTTGTGCAACTGAGATGAACAAATTTCTTGCAAATTAAAAAGCATTGCATTACTTTACTAGTTACTTGAAAAAAGTAATCTGATTACGTAACTCGCATGACTTGTAATGCGTTACCCCCAACACTGACTAAAGAGTGGATAAATTGTGAAATATTTCCCTGTGAGATCTTGTATAGACATTGATCACAACACTAAGCACACTAGTATTAGTGTTGATTGACTTAACAAGCACCAGTGTAATGTTCACACATTTTCCAGAAGTCACCCATGTATTACACCATCTCTGCTCTGGTTTAAATCTCTGTAAATGTGTATAAGAGTGTGTATTTTGGCTTTCTAAATCAGGAAAAACTCTAAAATGTAGACGCTTCCCAGAAAGCTGCTTTATCTGCCTCCTGCAGCTGCAAAATAACTGCATACTATTGCACATCTATCTATTAAGCTGTCGGGCTCATTGGCTTCAGTCTTTTGGGCTGAAAAGCCACTTCCCATGGGAATTGCCTCATCATCTGTAAGCGGAGGAGTGATTTAGGGCAACTCGGATGTGTGATAATTCTCAGAAAAGAAGTGTTGAGTCACTGTGTTTTGGCACCGCGTTCCTGCTGTTTTTGGCAAGCGTTTGCATGGCTGGCATTGCTTCGCACTACCAAAGATAGCTTTTCCAAGCTTGTCATATGCTGCCTTAAAGTTGTCTTAGGATGTTCCAACTCACGAGTTGAGAAGTTTTAATTAAGGCGAGATGTTTATGAGATATTGGTCAGAATATATCGGATGTGGTGGAACATTTCATGTTTCTAGTATAATAAAATAATCAACAAAGGCTATCTACTAGGCGTATTTGTATTTGTTTTGTTTTTTTTACATCTATATTTTATTGTTCTTAAGCAGATGTTACACATGGTTTTGTGACATAAATCATCTAAATATGCTGAGTTTTGGCAAACTTTACAGCTTAATCAACAGGGTAATTTAAAAATACATGTGACATTCATAATAACATCTTAAAATGATCTATCAATTAGCATAACAGAGTAAATGCTGATAAAACAAATCTGTAAGTCATAAGTACGTCATCTTTGAACTTTGAATATGATGTGGTTTCTTACTGGTTGCTTTAAGTCCCTTTGTTGAGGAAAAACACAAAGGTTTGACCAAAAGTTGAGAGAATTTTCCATTAACAAGTGAGAATTTCAGAGAGCTCTCGGAAGCTTAATTCACTGTATTCCCACTTGATTTTAAGCTGACTTGACACTGTTCACACCATTATAACACATTTTACACTTTTCTTTCTCTAGAGCTTTCTCTAGTGTACAGAATAAGCACCATAAGATTTGAAACAAGTCTGTGTACATTCTAGATGCTCAGCTGTGCAAGTGCATAAATAATGCACATATACTTTTAAGATTACATGCAGTAGCAATAATAATCATTTGAATACGTTCGATTTATTTAATCAGATGTCCATTTGCAGAGCATGTGAGTCCAGATGAGAGGATGTTTTCTTTGATTGATGGTTTGAAACGCAGCCATCAATGTTTTCATTTTTTGTATAATTTTGTCCACAATTGTTAACTTCATATCATCTGCTATGTGTTTGCATAAAGTTATTCTCATGAAACTTGTCAAACATGCTCATATTTCACCTCAAAACCTTTTGTAGTATTTGTTGTACTGGTTTAAAGTATTGTAATGCTAAGTCTTTTTCTGTATTGCAGAACAATCACCAGTTGTCTATCAATGCAAAACAATGTTTCTCGTTATTTTGAGTTGAAATATGACCCTTCCGTGAGAGTCACTCATCTGAGGTCAAAACAGAGGTGAAAACATCTGATGGTACAATTTGTGTTTTTTTTAAAGCCGAACCATCAGCAATTCTAGAGACCAACAATGGGGGAATCCTGGAGAACGACCGTTTTTCAGTGGGGAGGTTTATCAAAAAGACATGTCTCGTGAGTGTGCGTTTGCGTGTGTGGTTCGCAGTAAATCAGGGGCATGTACTGTGGCTACCCTGCGTGGCCCATAACACCCTGGCCCCGCTCCAGAGCGCTGCGGTGTCATGACAGGAAGCGAGAGAGGAAAGCAGTGTGTGTCTGCTATGAATTAACCAGTGTAAATGTAAGACTCCCTTTGAGACTCCCTCCGCTGCTCCGCCAGGCATGTGGGCCACAAAGCAGCTTTGCACGTTTTTATGTATGTGTGTGAAAAGGTGCTACGGAAAAGTAAATTAGTAATACATTTAGACCTCTAATTTACATGACCAGCAAGCAGCGTTTTATTAATAAGTGTGTGTTTTTGTACAGCAAACCAGCAGATGTGGCCAGCAAAGCGTGACTGTATTTGGAGCAACTTAGTGAGCATGAATATAAATATTTAATTTAATGAAATACACGCTATTGTAGTCAACAATGCATTTTATTTACATCAATAAAACAGCTTTAAGTCACATTTATGAATCATTTTTCAACATCTTTTTAACAAGTACAGGCTTATGAAAACTCGTAGAACAAACAGAGGAATTAAACGTCTGATTTTAGCATTAAATCAATATTAAACATGGCATTTATCTTGCTTTTCCTTTGTTTATTTACTAAAAGCAATTGCTCTTTTAATTGCCAGAAGTTATATAGATATATATTATTATTATTTTGCTGATTTATTTTTTAAGAAACTGTCATTTTTAAAAGTAGCACATTTTAAAATAAATTTAAGCAAAAATCTCTGTAAAAACATTGTTTTAAAGTCCTATGAAACCCTGCTGACACCATTTTTATTCTTTTTGTCCCTTTTCCTTTGGTTACTTTTGATTTCAAAACATTTAGATTTAATCATACATTAATCTACATTTGTATATAGTGAACTATATTTATAATCTAAAATTCAGTGTTGCTAAATATGAAGTACATACCTTATTCTGCATAGTGTAATATATCAGAGACAGTAGGTTTGAAAGCACACATGTTAATTTATTCTTCATTAAATACGCTTCCTCTGGGTTTGGCAGAGATTTTATAATCAAATGGCTTCAGTGTTAACCCATAAGAGCAGTTTAAACTCAAATCCTGTGATGGGTCGTTCTCGAAAGTTAGTTGGTGGATTAACATGGCAGCGATCAGGAAAACTTCCACTTTTGCTATCTGATCACCAATGCATCGCCTCTTCCCAATAGAGAAGATCATCACGCTGTTAGTCAGATCTTTATCCAGAGCTCCGTTCTCGTCTAGGAATCTCGACGGGTTGAAGATGTGAGGATCCTGCCACTTTTGAGGGTCGTGATTGACGGACCACTGGTTGATGAACACCACGGTGTCTTTGGGGATGTGGAGACCTTCGATGGTGACGTCTGAGGTGGTGGAGTGCGGTATGGTGACGGGGACGAAGCTGGTGTAGCGCATGGTTTCGAAGATGAAGGCATCCAGGTAGGCCAGGTTGCTCTTGTCTTCAATTGATGGGAGTCTGTCACGACCTACTACTTTATCAATCTCCTCTTGGAGTTTGGCTTGGATTGATGGGTATTTGACCAGTAGAAGCAGCATCCAGTGCAAGGCAGTGGAGATGGTATCCTGACCTGCTCCAATGAGATCAGTAACCGTACCTTCAGTATGAGCCTCGGTCAAGCCCGTCTCTGTGTCTGCATGATCAATCACGCCAATGAAGGCGTCACTCATGTCTCTTGTGACCTCAGGGTTGTAGCTTTGCCTGTGCTCCACCACTTTACCTTTGACAAACGTGAAGAAGTCATTGTTGAGGTCTTTGAAGCTCTGAAAAACGCTCCTCACAGGATTGGGAAAAGATTGCAACCAAGGCATGACGTCCACCAAGCTTCCAGCTCCTATAGTTTCGCCAAACTTGTTCATTTTACCCAAGAGAGTCCTGAACTCTAAGTCATCGTGTCCGTAGCGTTTGCCAAAACAAAGAGCGCAGATGATGTTAGCAGCCGAGACTGTGAGTTCATGAGATGGATTGAAGTATTGGTTGTTTGAACTCAATCTCAAAAACGTTTCAATCAGTTCCTCGGCTTCAGCTGCGATGTGCTTCTCGAAGGACTTTTTCGTTTGGCTGTTTGCAGAAGAGAAGGCACGAATGGTGGACTGGGCGATCTTCCGGTGCATCCTCCATTGCTTGCTGTAGCTGGTGAACGTCATGCTCGTCCCGCCGGAAACCGACTGGAAGGACACAAAGTTCGGTCTGCCTGCAAACTCGGTGCTGTGTTGAAGCAACGCCTCGCGTATGGCCGATTCTCCATTGAGAACCACTATATCGCTGCTGCCCAGTCTAATTTGGTACACATTTCCGTACCTCTTTGCCAACTTGGTGAAGGTGATGTGGGGCATTTGGCCGAGCTGCATGGCGTTACCCACAAGCGGCCAAGCGAAGGGCCCTGGAAGCCTCTTTTTGAGAGTGAAGCTCCTGACCCAGAAACAAGCCTCCAGACAGCAGAGGAAGATGAAAGATGCAACGAGGGCCGGCTGGATTTGTCCGCTCCATTCTTTAAGGATGCTACTGCCCTTCATGCCAAACTCTGTGTCTGAAAGCGCCATGATATTCTGAAGCTCTAAAGGTTTGTTTTTGTATAAATTGCAAGTGTTTTAGTAACTCCCCATCTTGAATGGCGAGAAAGAAAGAATTTAAGAACCCTGCTGTTTTCTGCCTTCTTCGGCTGTGGGGTTACAGGAAGACGGGTTGGGTTTGCGGAGCTGCTTTGTCTGTCCAGAGATGACCAAATTAGAAGAATGCAGATTTCAGCCTTGACACTGTGTTATATATCTCTAGAGTAGGAGGAGTTTGGGCCACAGGTTCGTTTTCTTTCCCCCCAACTCTCTCTGACTCTCCACCCATTATGGCCGGAGAGCCGACGGCTGGACACACATTGGACAAGTTCTTGAGCCATCTACAGATGCATAGCGCTTTAGACAAGTGCATATCAGTATGCATTAGATATATTGCATGAGATAGCAAAATACAGAAGTGAGTGTAATTTATTTGAAAGAATTAAGAGCATTTTTGCAGTACATTAAAGTTTAAAATGTAAATAGATGCAATATTGAACCGGAAGTCAATCAGCATTGTACTGTATTTGTTTGCGATTAGTGGATATTAGTTGTTTCTCTACACCTCTGGTTCCTCTGCTAAGACACTTGTGAACTTGAGAAATCACACTGAGACTTCAAACATGATGAGGAAAAGTGAGCATGAGTGAGATGTTCTTCACTGCAACATTTCAATAGTTTATATAATTATTTCAAATATTGTTTTGAGTTGTTTAAATGCATTTTCGTTGCGCTTTATCTGTGTGTATAGTATATATGACAGAGTAAGAAATTACATAGGTTAAATGGATGTGGGCCTTCATTTAAGGATGGGTGTTGCTTTTTAGATATTTTTAAGAGATCTTTTTTTTAATTATTTGTCTTACCATAAAGTGCTGAAATGTCTGATTAAGATGAATGAAACCATAAAAATAAAAATGCTGTTGTTTTACTTTTTACAGAATGCATTGTCTAACATATATGAGCTTTGTAAGTCTGCTCTAATTGGTGTGATTTCATTTTGTTTGGAATCCACAATCTGATGCCAACTGAATGCTAGTGAAATCAGGAATTCAGTCTGTAAACTTGTGAAAGGGTTTTTTTTTATTTGTCAGACAAAGAACAGATACAAACAATGGAGTTAAATATGTACCATGAGAGTGCATTTATCATGAAGCTGTAGTTAGAATAATGACTGTTGTATAAATTTAATAAGATAATTTGACTTTAAAGATGTGGCTTTACAGAAATATCTCAGTAACTGAATGCAAACAGAAATATCGGCCATAAAACTAACAATAAGGATATATAGAGACAATATGCATAAGTGAAGACAGATGCAGACCATTTAAACGGTAAATTTGGATGCCAAGCTGGTTTAGTCTGATGCAATTTATTTATTTTTTTAACTTTCATATTTGATTGTATGTATGTTTGTGTGTATGTGCATGTATTTTCTTATAAAATGTGAATCATGTTGAGGATCAAAACAGAAAGAGACTGAGTGCATCTTCACAGGTTGTAAAACAGCACTTTATTTATTCCACTTATAGCTTATTTTCCAATAGTAAAAAGAAAACATATTTAAAACAATACCTGAACATTAAAAAAAATCTATTTTTTCTTCTTCAAAAAAGCTGTATTTCTGAATACATGCACTTCAGTTACAGAGCTGGCAAAACATTCAGTGTAAACATTTATCATAATAATTGCAAAGTGATATAGGAGTACATCTTGAGATAGCTATTTGATTTATTCCACATTGTTTTGTGCATGTGGGAGCACCTTCAAAATGACATAATGAGGAAGCTGATAGTTCATCCAGCGTGATGCTTAAGACTTCATTGTGTAATTCGCTGAGCAACAGAACAGACTCAGCAAAGCATTGATTGCAAATTGGCATGTCACTAAAACTACTGTTATTTCAACAAATGACCCTTGCAGCCTTTTTTTTAAAGAATCTCAAATTTATATGCATTTTATAAAGAATATAATTTATATAAACAGGTATATAATGGGTATAAATAAATTCTTTAAATGCCTAATACTTAAAATACCTGAAGTACATAATCACATTGTTATGCAGTTTTATGCAAGCATAATTAAATGCACTGCGATGCCAGATCTGAGTCGAGCTCATAGGAAGTAAAAGTTCTCCAACAGCTGCTGCCCATTAACATGACTCAACACGATCTACAAACAATTGCATAATATTACAAAATAATTGATATGTCTACAGTGATAGTGGCTTAGCATTGGACCATAAACGTTTCATAATGCAGTCCTTCTAACATTATTTTGAACCACAGATGGTGTTTTATAAACATAAAGCAATTAAAACATTACTGTTAAGAGCTGAAGAATCTCTTCAGTTACCTGACAACATATTCTATGGATGTGAATGAATCAGTTCATTGAATCATTGCAAACGTGTATAAATATTAAATATACAATTACTAAACAGCATTCAGTGCAGCTTTACTAATACGTGGAATACATTTGTAATATGTTCAGTCTCTGCTGGCCTTTAGTCACAATAACAAGCTGGTTATTTATACTCATGCCGGCGATACCAAGCCAAAAAGTTTTCCTCTGAGCTTCGCCGAGATTGTGTAATGGAGCGGCTTCAGTGTTAAACCATACGAGCAGTCCATGGAGAGATCCTGAGAGGGCTTGCTCTCAAACGAGCACTGGTGCAAAAGGATGGCAGAGAACAGAAAAACCTCCACTTTGGCAATCTGCTCACCAATGCATCTTCTCTTACCTGTCGAGAAGATCATCACACTATTGATCAGGTCTTTATCCAGAGCTCCGTTCTCGTCTAGGAACCTCGACGGGTTGAAGATGTGAGGATCCTGCCACTTTTGAGGGTCGTGATTGACGGACCACTGGTTGATGAACACCACGGTGTCTTTGGGGATGTGGAGACCTTCGATGGTGACGTCTGAGGTGGTGGAGTGCGGTATGGTGACGGGGACGAAGCTGGTGTAGCGCATGGTTTCGTAAATGAAGGCATCCAGGTAGGCCAGGTTGCTCTTGTCTTCAATTGATGGGAGTCTCTCACGACCTACTACTTTATCAATCTCCTCTTGGAGCTTGGTTTGAATTGATGGGTATTTGACTAAAAGCAGAAGTATCCATTGCATGACTGTGGACATCGTGTCTTGTCCTGCACCGATTAAATCAGTGACTGTAGACTCAACAAAGTCTTTAGTCAGCATGCTCTCTTTCCCGTGCTCAATTACGCCAATGATTGCATCGCTCATGTCACGGGTGACCTCAGGGTCGTACGTGTCTCTATGCTGCACCACTTTGTCCTTCACATAAGCAAAGAACTCTTCATTAAGCAGCTTGAAGTTTTGATAAACGCTTCGGACAGGATTCGGAAATGACTGCAGCCAAGGCATGACGTCCACCAGGCTTCCAGCGCCAACGGTTTCGCCAAATTTATCCACTCTTCTCAGGAGAGTCCTGAACTCGGGATCGTCGTGGCCGTAGCGTTTCCCAAAGCAAAGCGCACAGATTACGTTTGCGGCTGCGACGGTGAGTTCATGTGAAGGACTGAAGTTTCGCCCGTCAGCGCTGAGCCTTAGAAACTTCTGGACCAGATCCATGGCTTCGCCTACAACGTGTTGTTCGAATGTCTTTTTGGTTTGAGTGTTTGCCAACGAGAATGCTCTTAAAGTCGACTGCGCTACTTTCCGATGCACCTTCCACTGTTTGCTGTAACTGCTGAACACCATGCTCCGTCCGCCAGAAATCATCTGAAAGGACACAAAGTTCGGCCTCCCGGCAAATTCAGTGCTGTGTTCAATGAGCGCTTTGCGTATGGCTGCATCTCCGTTCAGAACCACAATGTCGCTTCGCCCGAGTCGGATCTGGTAGACGTTTCCGTACTTCTTTGCAAGCTTGGAGAAGGTGATGTGTGGCATTTGTCCCAGCTGCATGGCGTTGCCCACCAAGGGCCAGGCGAATGGGCCTGGGAGCCTTTTCTTGATTGTGAGATTTCTGACCCAAAGACAGGCCTCCAGGAAGAAGAGGATGATGAAGGATGCTATCAAAGCCGGCTGAACCTGTCCACCCCATTCCTTCATGATGCTGCTGCTCTCAAACTCCGCTTCAGTCAGAGCCATTCTTCTGATGCACTTTTATTCTTCTGATGAGATTCTGTTCAAATAATGTTCATGTTCAATGCTATATAGAGAGAGAAATATTAGCATCCATTTAAAATAATAATTAATCTATTTCTTCTTTTTGCAAAAGTAATGTAAACTAACTCGGTTGCCAGTTCAGTCTATTTTTATTCATCTGCATGCACTGATTTAGATTTTTCTACTCTCTTTAATTTTCCAGGTTAAGCTGACAGGGTTTTCTGAGCTGCTTGGTTGGATGCATGCCTTTTATATATGTTTGCAACACAGGGGGCAGGACCCGATGATAGTCTCACTCCTCCCATTGTGGAAGCCGCAGAGACTCTGTTAGAAGGTCTGAACGTCTGGCTGCAGCCGAACACGGAGATGCAAGTGCGCAACCGGTTCTGTTCACTGGGAAAACGTCTGAAACTAGTGCGTAAATCATATTTTTTTTTCATTTGCACGTGCTCTGCGCGGGGTATTTCTGATCGTCGTTGCGGAGATGCATAAAACTCTTGCGGTTTGTGCCAGTCATCATTTAGTGATAAACTCAAATGGAGTGATGCATTAAAGGTTTTATGTTGCTGCAGCTGAACTCTTTGCATGTCTTTATTTGATGCGCGTGTTTCCAGTCGTTTGCGCACTCTTGTAATCATTATTTCTGCTCTGGTTTGCACAGATTTACGAAAATGTAATTTTAAGCTTGATGCAATCATCGACGGCATCCCAGACTTCAGACTTTTGTCTTGGGGAATGTTTCGTACTAAAAAGACGCTCTGTTTCGCAGACCCACTTTACATAAACCCTTAAAATGGAAAAGTATGCATGCATGGAGTTATGCAACACGACTAGACATTGAAAATCCATGCTATCCCTGTACTGTGTTCCTTCATATTTTATGTCTTTAGCCCCGTTGGATATATATATATATATATATATATATATATATATATATATATATATAATGAATGAATGAATGTGAGTATGGAATATGTCATAACATACATGACATTTTCTCATGCATATTGTAAAAAGATAAGACGGTTGTAGTTGCAGTTATTATAATAAATAATTTAATATCCTTGCAGAATAGCCTAATTCATTATGTCAATACAAATTTGATCTCTGAGTACAAACAATTGATTTTTAGTACAAATGTCAACATTTTACAACACAGGGAAACAAAGTTCGTAAATGATCTTTCAGAGCATAATTTGATGATGTGTTCACATGTCCATGGTGCATCATGTTCTGGGGTCTCTGATCTCATCGTAAAGCACGCCAGGGTCTCTCTCGGCTATTTTCCTCTCACAATTTCAGGATGAATTTTCACATGTGTTTTTGGGTATGCAGTCATTGAGAGATTGCTTAACTGCAAGCATGCCTTCATAACGTGCACTACAGCAGATCCTCTCTCAGAATACACCAATACAGACACTTTATTCTGTAAGAGGGTCATTTGTATTTAAAAGTTTAATGATGTTTTCGGTGCTTTCGTTTTTCCTTTGCTGTTTGTTGTCTTTGTACAGACTTAGTTTATATCATAAGAGCGTTAAATGGATGTTACACTGGTATTTTACCATTTATATTTGCAGCTACAGTGATCTATCGTTCGTCAAGTGAGAAGGAAGTTCTCTGAAATCTCAAGATTTAAGCGATAGAACTGAATGTTCTTGATGCAAGACGTTTCTCTTCTGAGTGCCAGGCAGGAGATAAATGTTCCTTGTTTCCTCACCAGGAGGAGTTTATTTTTGCAGGGATCTAATGACTCTAATTGCAGAGCTGCAGCGTTTCTAGAGTCAGAGAGACAGTAGCATTGATTTCTTGCTGATAGTACACTTTCCTGGATGCAAACCACCACTAAAATGAAAAGTCCCTCCTGCCCTGAGAAGAGAGGAAGGAGAAGCTGCCAAATACAATCAGTTCCAATCCACTTGGATTTAGGAGCCCACTGTTTTTGCTCCCTAGGAGAGAATAAACATCTTCACAGAAACAAGATTAGATTTCATTGTGCAATGTTCAGGGAACACTATATAGACGACGAACTAGTGAGCATTATGGACTCAGTTAATAATCTGTGTGTGTAAGCAGTACACATAATAAAATAAAGTAAGCCTTTGTGTTTAATCCATTGTATTTTAATGCATTAATTTAGCCTTAAAATGCTCTTTATAATGCATTATGATCTCAACAAGGAATCTGCATATATTATAATGTATTTTAACTGGTTACACTTATGAAATAAAATTATTATTAAGGCTTGAAGTTAAGTGTTATCCATTGTCGTCTTAAATCTAAAAAAGTGAAAATTGTTCTCATAGATCTTGCATTTTAATTAAAAGGCATAAGGCATATTTTAAAAGCTCAGGATTTTGATTTAATTTGTAAAGTAAACCATAGCAAAAAAAGCTTTTAAGTAATAATTTAATTTACCGTAATCCATTATGTTAGATCATCAAAAATGTATCATCTAATTAATTGATGTAACAATATTGTAATATTACTGTGGTATTAGTTAATATTCTGTGTTTAAGCAGTACATACATAATAACATAAATAATGTTATACCTATCTTACAAAAAATACCTATATCTTCTAATAAATGAAGTAACATTTTTTCTAACTTTTCACTTTTTAATATTAAAAGCTCAAGACTTTCTGATTGACTTGATATTTGCAAAGCTTTTCAGTAATATTTTAATGTAAGATCATCCAAAAATCAAGGACTATTACAATTTTGTATAAGCATACTTGCATAAAAAAACAAAATTATTATTATCATCTAAATCTGAAAAAGTAAAAACTAAAACTATATATCTGACCCTGGAGCACAAAAGTAGTCATGAGTAGCACAGGTATATTTGTAGACAACAATACATTGTATGGGTTAAAATTATACATTTCTCTTTTATGACAAAAATCATTAGGATATTAAGTAAAGATCATGTTCAATGAAGAAATTTTGTAAATTTCTTAACGCATATATAGCAATACTTTATTTTTGATTAGTAATATGCATTGCTAAGAACTTCATTTGAACAACTTTAAAGGTGATTTTCTCAATATTTAGATTTTTTTGCTCCCTCAGATTCCAGATTTTCAAATATTGTCCTACCAAACCATACATCAATGGAAAGATTATTTATTCAGCTTCAGATGTTGTATGAATCTCAATTTCAGAAAATTGACCCTTATGACTGGTTTTGTGGTCCAGGGTCACATATATGCATATTTTTTTAAAAGCCTTACATTTTGCTTGACTGTAATATTTGCATCATAAACCACAGCAACAAGCTTTTCCGTATTTTTATTTAATGCACCATTATAACCTAAAATGTCAAATGTTATTTCGATGACTCAGACACGGCTCTGAGTTTGTAGACCCGGTTTTGCAGTGTTACTATCAGAGTTCAGCGCTGCCAAAATCCCGTGATTCACATATGGTCTCTCACATCAGCGTCTGCACTAATCAGAGCCAGCTTTGCGGCAAGCCTGTGTGTGTTGCGTGAGGCTGTCGTGTTTGCCTGCCATTATTCTCCTTAACCTGGCTGTGAAAGGCTGGCCGTGACCCCGGAGGGTCGGGAAGGTCGAGGACTTGGCAGCCGCCAGCGTGTGGATGCAGGTCTCACGGCGGACGAGCCGATTCCGGTCTGGAGCTAATCACTGTTTACTAGAATCATTTCCACTTTTCAGCGAGCTACTGTCACGCACGGCCGCGGGAGGGGGGAAGCCTGGGGGTCCGACGGAGCCGGCGGGATTCAGGGAGAAGGACGAGCTGAAACTAACTGTAGGAATGCGAATGCAGATTAGACAGCAGCGGTGATCCAGAACCCCAAACGAGCGACTGACACTCAGTGAGAGGAAATGAACACACTCTCTCGCTGCAGGACACTAACCAGTGCTTTATGAGCGTGACTCACCAGTGCCATCTTGACCATGTTAGCGCTCGATGGAGTCTATTAACGCTGGTGACGTGATGCTGATTCACTTGAGCTCAGCTATTTTTGCACAAGAGAATTTGGATGATTTAAACTGTAGATTTTCACAGTTTTGCAGAAAATACTTGCCAGTGTTTTGAGTGGTTGCCAGGGTGTTGCTATGCAGCCGCTAAGGTCTTTTGATTGGGTTTTAGCATGTTGCTAGGGAGTTACTGGAGCAGCTTGTTTCCAGGGCATTGCTATGCAGTTGCTAGGGAGTTCCTACATTTGAATGTTGCCAGGGTGTTGCTATGCAGTTGCAAGGGAGTTACTGCAGCAGGTTGTTGCCAGGGTGTTGCTATGCAGTTGCTAGGGAGTTACTACAGCAGGTTGTTGCCAGGATGTTACAATGCCTTTGCTAGGGAGTTACTGCAGCAGGTTGTTGCCAGGATGTTGCTATGCAGTTGCTAGGGAGTTACTACAGCAGGTTGTTGCCAGGATGTTACAATGCCTTTGCTAGGGAGTTACTGCAGCAGGTTGTTGCCAGGGTGTTGCTATGCAGTTGCTAGGTAGTTACTGCAGCAGGTTGTTGCCAGGATGTTACAATGCCTTTGCTAGGGAGTTACTGCAGCAGGTTGTTGCCAGGGTGTTGCTATGCAGTTGCTAGGTAGTTACTACAGCAGGTTGTTGCCAGGATGTTACAATGCCTTTGCTAGGGAGTTACTGCAGCAGGTTGTTGCCAGGGTGTTGCTATGCAGTTGCTAGGTAGTTACTGCAGCAGGTTGTTGCCAAGGTGTTACTATGCCTCGGTCCGTTCGCTGCGGGGCCCCCTGAACCGCACCAGTTTCACTGCATTAATGATGGCCCTGGCTATGGAGTTAGTAGGTTATTGGTACAGAAATAGATTATAAAGGCATAGATTATTTTATATTTATCAATTTAGTTTAATCTTGTAACTAGAAATCTGCTGTTTTGCTCTATGTGTGATTTATATTTTTATGACATGCATGAACATTTTGTTTTTATTACATAAATCACAAAAATATCCAAGATTCCCAAACGCAGGCTATCTTTAACTGAATCCAGTGAGGTTACTGAATTATTGCGGTCTGTTCTAAAACGAGAGCGAGTCGGCCCTAAGGGAACGCAAGCGCACAGACGTCTCACAGCAGGATGCTTGTGCTTTCGCCAGGTACATTAAACCACAAATCTCCTCTTTCTCTGGCCTCTGCTCGACTTTGGGTCCAAGATCCCATCTGCCAATCAGAAGTGAGTGCCGTGTGTTTCCTCCAATCAGAACCGACCGTGTGAGCATTAGTGATTTGATGTGGCCTGACGTTTAAGTGCGATCAGTTACTATAGTTTGATATGTCAATGATGAGCGCTCCTGAACATTTCCAGTCTGTTAATAACGTGACTTGGCCGATGAGCGGTGATGGAAACTGTGGAGTTGAGTTATCAAACATACCAGAACACTGATGTGAAGTAACAGATGTTTCTACGCTTCATCATGATCATATTTATTATTAATTTAGCAGATTCTTTCATATCAGCCTATAAAGCATTGCACATAAATTAATGAATGTATCGCATTTACGTAAACTGATTAGAGCATTAATGCAGAATATCGTGATGTGGCCAGCTCACACTTCAACGTGCAGCAAAAAGAAATGAAACCTTTTTATTTTTTTGCATAAAGAAAATTAAGGCTATTTTATTTTATTTAAAAAAAATAATTATTAAAAAATATAAATAAAATTATCATATTATTTTAATTGTCATAAAAATGAAATTTATTTGTCATAAAAATCAATCAGAGCATGAATATGTTCATGTGTGTATGTAATGTTTGTGTAAGCACAAAATAAATGGTAAGATTAGCCAATATTTTTCATGCCATGTCTTAAAATACTTTAGCGAGAATTTAGCCAGAACTGAGTTCTCTGAAATATTTGCAGTTTAGAAAACATTCCCTTCCTTTTTGTCTTGGCATGATAGTTTTGAGGCATGTTGTTATTTCAAAGTTTGTAGGGCCTGTTTTTCTCCAAGCCAAATTATCTGCTGAATTTCTGTTGATCTTCTGCATCTATGTTTCCATATCAGGAGTAGATTGAGCTTTTAATTCTAGACTTTAGTCATTGAGTGCATTTAGTTTTATTTTTACCAGCACAGTATTAAACACACAGTATCTGTAGAGTGATAATGGCCTTTGCGTTCTCCTTCACCCCTCTATAGGTGCGTTCTGATGTCTTCTGCAGAGGTTTCTTGCGTGCGAGGATAAGTTTGCGTGCCACACCGGCCTAGCGTGCACAGATCCCGGTCACCGGCCCCGACCTCCCCTGGGAGAAGGAGGAGGAGATTAAAATGAGACGGGGAAGGAAAAAAATACGGCGAGAAATGGCTTCCAGATGACCCCGATTTGAGTTGGTTAGCTCATTTGTAGCTGGCAGACGGACTCTGACAGGAACAATTACGGCAGCCTGAAGCTCCAAACAGCAGCAGCACATCTCCAGGTTAATGAAGGATTACTCACACATACATCTTCACTATTCACAACTTAGAATTAGAAACTTTCTCACTATAAATAAACTTTATTTTAATCTACAATGTGGGCGTAAGTAATAAGACTTTTTAAAGTGTTTAAAAAGAATTGATCATATGGTTTTATGCTACAAAAACAAACTCTAAAACTCTATAATTATGATAAAAATAAGTTGCCATAAAGTTGCTCTTTACATTGTGTAATTATTTGCATATGTAGTCCTTTAGTTTGATTGCGACTCATTTCCCGTACAGCAAAATTTTGAACCATGTTTTGTATAGTTTTAAAAATGTTTAAAAAATATAAATATATATTTTTAAAAGCATTTAAAAAATTAATTTTGCCCTTAATACATTGTCAGTCCAAGAAAATATTTTAACATTTTACATTTGAAGAAAACCTTTATTTGTTGTCTATAACACACATTATTTGCATGCAACATAAATTAAAATAAATAAATTTAAAATTAAATAATTATATGCTTTTCCAGTGATTTACTATTTTCTATTGCACTTTAAAATTGTGAATTTTTAAGTGCAATAAAAACAGAATTTATACTTTTTTTGCTTGTTGCCCCAATTTCACTTTGCATGTAAGTGGATTTTTTATTTGTTTTTTTAGCTTTTCTCTCTACTTGTATGTGCATGTCTACAGAAAACCCCAAGACTGGAGAAATCTCATGCAAACATTTTTTGCTTTATTTTAATGCACTGACAGCAATTGTGCATGTAGTCACAGCGACTGACGTGTGTCACAGCTGGGACAGTGAATGCGGGTGGTCTTTGCGGCAGTGCAATCATGTTTGTCCTTAATGCTGACAAACCACAGTCATTTACATGCAACTGTGTAAATGAGAAGTGCAATTAGAGAGTCGAGACCTGCTCCAAAAGCAGCTCGTTCCACATCACAGTACGCCCTGGGAAGTCTTTCCTCAAGGGATCACGGGAAGAGATCCGATCTCTGTTCTCACTTTATTCTGGGATGAAAGTGTGCGGTAACCTCGGTGCATTCTCAGCAGTGCGTTTTGCCTGTTCTGATCTTGTTTACAGGCTATAAATCTGCTGCTTATGTGCGACACGAGTGACATGATGTAGTGGGACAGTAACAGCTCGTAATTACACTTGTTATCAATTACACATTTTCTCAGCTCAGCATTCCAGATGCTCTGAAATGAAAATCATACAGTAGAAAACAAGAAAGTAAGGTCTTTCCACCCAAAACAGAGGCAAAATGAACCTTTCAGCACTTATAATTCAAGACACCACAAGTACAGAGTTCAAATTGTATCTTATATATCACCATACTTACCCAGCTGATTGCTCACAGTACATTAAGACCATTGGTTTAGAAGTTTTCTGAAATGTTACATTTTAATATGCAGTAGTACATTATTTAATTCATTATTAAAGTTAAGTATGCACTAATTTGCATACATTTCCAGGACAGCTGGATAAAGCCAAGTTCAAATTGTTGTTTAATTTTGCTGACATATAAGATTTAAAGATTTTTACAGAGATGATTTTGGATTTCTCTTTTTATCACTCCATAAATCAGAAATGACTGCCAACAGACAGAAAACATTATATTTTCACCATATGAAAAGCCAAATAGCCCAAAACCTCAAAAATGAGCAGTGCGTGAAAAACAATGGTTTCGCCTGTAGTGCCTCGCCTTAAAATATAATTTATTAAAGAGAAACAATAATGTTTTCTGAGAAATGTTGTTCTCTCACAAAATTATTGTTTACCCAAAAAATCTTTGCACTGTCTCACAAAACATTTGCCTTTTGCAAAAGTACATTTTATTCACATTTTGTAGGAATAAAGTGTTACATAAATCAGTGTGAATGATATATAAACAAACCCCTCTATAAAAACCTTCTGAATATGTGTAGGAATAAAACTTATGAATATAGATAGGAATAAAAGTGGAGTGAAAAAAAAAAACTTTTTAGATATTTTAACTGAAATCTAAAGATGCAAATAGAAGTGCAATAGTTTTTTTCCCACTATTCCAAAACAACATGATTTGAAAAGCCAAATAGCCCAAAATTGGTTGACCAGTGCATGAAAACAAAACAAAACAATGATTTTGGTTTTAAAATGAGAAGTAATTAATTAAAGAGACACAATGAAAAGGTTTAAAGCCATTGCAAGCAGTTCTATAAAACTACAATGATTGTTTAACTTTGGTCCTAGTTGAAGTGATCCTCAGTCTGAACTCTCAGTCATGTTTCTCAGTCGGTCTCCCGAGCGTCTCTGGCTCCAGCTCTGATTTCCACAAACATTGAGTTGATTCTGATTCTTGTCTAGTTAGTGGGGTTCCCTTCCTTTGTCTCGTTGGGCTGCTAGTCATTCCTGAGGGAGCGTCTGACGGATGGTTTAGAGTCAGCCGTTATTACGCTGCAATTAAATGACTATTTGGGACACTTCACATAATGAACCATTTCCTCCGGCTGAAATGTTTCTCCAGCGTTGCCCAACATGTGGTTAAGACAGTCTGTCACCATCAGCACAGCTCGCTGGAGTCATTTCAGATTCAATTTATAATCGATTTCATATGACATTGTTTTCTTTTCATTTATTATTTGCTGACTCTACTGTTTCCTCAGACCCTGAAGAATCCAAGAAGAGCTGTTTTGGAGATCCAAGAGACGGAGATCCAGTTCTTATAAGATGTTCAGGTAATAATGAGATGACCAGCAGCAAATAATTCACTCGTTTCTTTCCAAGAAACAAATGTGCTATTGACCAGGAGCTTTGGAGATCACGTTTTCTTTGTAAAGAAATGACAATCACTTTGAGCGAAACATTGCAAAGTTAATTTATAAGTAGCTTTGGATAAAAATAAGTAAATGTAAATATCTATGACTAATCATTGTTTTCTAGACACTTTGATTTATTTGAAGTGATGTGTGGCCAAGTATGGTGACCCATACTCATAATTTGTGCTCTGCATTTAACCCATCCAAGTGCACACACACAGTAGTGAACACACAGTGGGCAGCCAATACTGCAGCGCCCAGGGAGCAGAATCATTGCCTTGCTCAAGGATCTCACCTTCGTGGTATTGAAGGTGGAGAGAGGGCTTGTTATTCCCTGTTATTCCCCACCTAAAATTCCTGCCGGACCCGAGACTTGAACCCACAACCTCAGGTTACAAGTCCAACACTCTATCCATTAGGCCACGACTGCCCTTTCAAGAGCAGACCAACATCATTGCTTCCAGGACCGATTTGCTGTGAACCAAGACGATCTCATGGCAATACGTAGTTTTGCAAGAAAATGCTAAGTTTCTAGATGGAATGCAATATTTTTAAACAACCATGTGATAATGCCTATTTTTATATAATAAAATTAAATATGAACGAGGATCCATTTCATGCAACAGTGTTTTTATTTGTAATTTCACAGGAAAACTTAATTCATTTACAAGGCAGTGATTTAGTATAAATTTGTACATTGTAAATCATGCAAAAATATATAATTTTTTATAAAAAAAGTAAAGTCCCTAAACAATAACCATCACCAGGTGTTAGCAGATCTCATGAAAATATACAAATTAGATTTGCCAAAATGTAAAAATGCTTTGTACTCTCGCAAAAATATTGTTTGCTAACAAAATATTTTATTTGCTTGCAATATTTTTTTTTGCATTTTCCCAAGAAATGTTTGCACAATCTCACGAAAAAATTTACGTTTGCTCACAGAAATATTGCATTTTCCTGTTAAACTTTGCATTCTCTCGCAAAAATCACAGTATTGTACTATGAGTGAATGCAAAGTTTCTCGGGGCAGTAACACAATTTTTCAGATCAAACGCAAAGTCTCTTGGGGTAACAGAAGGCTTCTTGGGAAATACAATACTTTTGCAAGAAGAAAAAGATTCCTTTGGAAAGCGCAATATTTTTGTGAACCAATGCAAGTGTTTTGTGAGAGAAAATGCAAAGTTTTTTGGGCTAATTCAGTTTTTTTTTTTTTTTTTTGAGCGCAATGCTTTTGTGAGAGAATGCAAATGTTTCATGAAAGAACGTAAAGATTCTTGGGGAAACGCAATACTTTAGCAAGAAAGTGAAATGTTTCATGGGGAAATGCAAGATTTTTGCAAATGAACAAATGTTTTGTGACAGAATACAATATGTTTCAGAATGAACGCAAATGTTTTGTGAGAGAATGCAAAGTTTCCCGGGACAACGCAATACTTTTGCAAGATAACGTAAAGTTTCTTGGGAGAGTGCCATTCTTATCGGGAAACGCATTATTTTTGCAAGAAAATGTAAATGTTTTGTGATAAATGCAATGGGTTTCTCTTGCAAACACTCTTTTTAAGTGAAAATAATATTATTGTGAGAAAACACAAATGTTTTGTGAAAGAACACAAGATTTCTTGGAGGAACGCAACATGTTTGAGAATGAACGTAAACATTTTGGGAGAGGATGCAATACTTCTGTGAGAGAGCGCAAATTTTGCGGGAAAATAGTATTATGCGAGGGAATGCAAAGTTTATCAGGACAGCACAATATTTTGTGAGCAAATGCAAATGTTTTGTTGGAAAACAGAGTTTCTCTGTGAAACAGAATTTTTCGCAAAAATACTGCATTTTACTTTGTGTTATCTCAGAAATGTACTGGGTTCCCCAAAAAGTATTGCATTCTCTTGCAAAAGATTTGCATTCTCAAGAAACTTTGCCTTCGCCGGCAAAAGCACAGAAATGTTTTTTATATCATATTATTTCCATCACAAGCCTTATGCAAGCAAATGCAAAGTTGCTCAGTGAGAACATAATAAGTAGATTTTTATTTAAATTAATTATGAGCTTTTCATCAACTCACAAACCCCAGTTTGGGAAATGTTGCTCTATAGAGTGACCTGTTCACTTTTTCCACTTTTTTTCACCGTCAGAGGAAAAACAGATGTTCAGTGATCCGGCTCTCCACCTCTGCTGGATGCTGCGGTCGGATTGGATGGGAGGTTTTTCCTTCACCTCATCAGGGTCACTGAACGCCCATCCCGAAGCCATCCAGGACAGCCAATGTCTCCACTTCAGCACGAATATATAGAGAGAGCTCTCACTCCATTACATGTGGAAAGATCAGGAGTGGGTTTTTCTGTTTATAATGCTCTGAGGTCCTGTAAACACATGGACACATACAGCAACCACAATAGAGACCCTGAAGGTCAGAGGTCAATGTTTGGAACAAGTCCGACTGTAGTTTAAATATCACCATTCAAACTCAATTACAATTTCCACTGTGCTCTTTTAACATCCCAGATGACTTAAAAGAAAAAGACATGTTTCTCATTATATTTCAAACAGTATTTACCTGTATTTGATTTCTAATTAAACCAAAAATAGCATGTAGATGAGTTTCATGTCACAGCTCAAGACAGTGACTAGTACATACTGTATCGTCTTTAGTTTGTTCACTAATCTGTTTTATACTAAACTTGGCATTGTGTGCTGTATTGGTCACTATAGTTTGGACACTTTTAGGTTTTTTTTTTTTTCACATGAAATGTCTGTGTATTTTGTTATATGTTAAGCAATCATTGTCAAAAATAAATAAAATTGAAAAATTAATCAATAAATAAATACGTCTATATATAATTGCCTGCAGAATATTTTAAGCATTCCTCAAAAACTTAATAAAATTAGTAAAAAAAAAAAAAACAAATTAATAAATCTATTTATAAAATTGTCTATATATAACTGTCTATGTATTTTGTTAAAATATATTTAAAAATATAAAATAAATACAGCTATATATATAATTATCTGTATTTTGTTGTTTTAAGCACTCATTTGGTCAAAAATTAATAAAATTATCAAAATACATGCATCTGTATATAATTATCTGCATTTTATGTTAATCATTCATTGTAAAAAAGAAATGAAATTGGTTTAAAAAACAAAAGTATCTATATTGCTATGTTAAGTATTCATTATTTAAAAAATTACGTTTGTTGAAACAAATAAGAATACATGAGCTATGTGTAATTGTATTGTATTTGATGTGTTAAGCAATCCATTGTGCATCAAAAATATATAAAATTTGTGAAAAAAAGAATAATATATACAAATAAATACATTATAGGCACATTATAAAAAGTGGCAACCTGCAACTGTTATCTGAAAGAGCTATTTCTACCTGATCTAACCCATAAAAATAATTTTTGTTGGTATAAATGAATGTTTTTAAGTAGATTCAGTGGTGTTAAATCATATACTTGTTTGTATAAAGCTAGTTAATTTAGATGTTATTTTTAGTTTATTATTAGACCGGCAGAGACTGTTTCATAAAACAAGTTTACCAAATAAGCCAGGCTTATTTCAGTTAGTCTGACTTATTGTCAGTTGATTTGGTTCAAAATAAGTCAGACTAACTGAAATAAGCCTGGCTTGTTTGGTAAACTTGTTTTATGAAACAGGCCCCTCAGGGTTACCGGCTCCTGCGTGACAAGAGCGGCTCCTGTTCTGTGCGTGACTGCTCTGTTCCCGTCTGCCACCTCAGGGCCGCCTTCACACCCTCGTTAGGCGGCACACTGCTTGTTTTGGCCCGGCGCCCGTGTGAACAGAACTCTGAGTGCGGCCAGTGGCTGGAAGTGAACCGTGAGCGCGGGGACAGCGGCGTGATTGCCTGCGTATGACCTCGCTGCGGGGTCACGGGAAATGCAGCCGCTTTTAGACCGGGACGCGCAGGACTGGGTCACGCAGAGTTCACTGCACTGATCAACACACTTAATGGACCCGGCTTTCCCGAGCATGCGGTACAGGAGACTGGGGCTAGTTGTCACAGTGTCAAAAAATCTCTATATAAAAATTGTGTATATTATACAATTTTTATATACAGTATCTCACAGAAGTGAGTACACCCCTCAAATTTTTGTAAATATTTTATTATATCTTTTCATGTGACAACACTAAAGAAATGACACATTGCTACAATGTAAAGTAGTGAGTGTACAGCTTGTATAACAGTGTAAATTTGCTGTCCCCTCAAAATAACTCAACACACAGCCATTAATGTCTAAACCGCTGGCCACAAAAGTGAGTACACCGCTAATGGTGCTTATCTACTGCATGGTATAGCACGGTACGGTTCAGTACGGCTCATTTTTGGGGGGTTTTCCACTGGGTACAGTACCTGGTACCTGGTACTTTTATAGTACCACCTCGGCCGAGGTTCCAAGCGAGCCGTACCGTTACTAAAACGTGACGTGTAAACCCTGCTGATCACTGATTGGCCGGAGAAAATCATCACTGCCTGCATCATTTGAACTTTTTATTTTTTTGCGTCATTTGAACTTGCGGCACGAGACACAACAGACCTACTAGATTTAAATCCGCACAGCCAGCAAAGGATCGAGCGCAACTGTTTTGAATGAGCGCACCTTTCTTTTAACAACCAAAAAAATGTCTGTTTCGTTGTCGGTTGAGGAAGTACAGACATTCCTCCTGTGACAGCCGAGGAGCGGATCCAGCGAGAGCGTGATGGAGCGACGCGGAATTAAAGTTTTTCAGGAGTCACGGCAGTAGACTATAGTAGGCGCAACTATAACGACACTTGAATAATCCCGCCCACTCTAAAGCGGTACTAAACTGTAGTGGAAACACAACCCGAGCCGAACTGAGCCATTCCGTGCCGTTCTGAACCGAGCCGAGCTGAGTCGTACCACGCAGTGGAAAAGCGCCATAAGTGAAAATGTCCAAATCGGGCCCAAAGTGTCAATATTTTGTGTGGCCACCATTATTTTCCAGCACTGCCTTAACCCTCTTGGGCATGGAGTTCACCAGAGCTTCACAGGTGTCCACTGGAGTCCTCTTCCACTCCTCCATGATGATATCACGGAGCTGCTGGATGTTAGCGACCCTCCACCTTCCGTTTGAGGATGCCCCACAGATGCTCAATAGGGTTTAGGTCTGGAGACATGCTTGGCCAGTCCATCCTTTACCCTCAGCTTCTTTAGCAAGGCAGTGGTCGTCTTGGAGGTGTGTTTGGGGTCGTTATCATGTTGGAATACTGCCCTGCGGCCCAGTCTCTGCTTCAGTATGTCACAGTACATGTTGGCATTCATGGTTCCCTCAATGAACTGTAGCTCCTCAGTGCCGGCAGCACTCATGCAGCCCCAGACCATGACACTCCCACCACCATGCTTGACTGTAGGCAAGACACACTTCTCTTTGTACTCCTCACCTGGTTGCCGCCACACACGCTTGACACCATCTGAACCAAATAAGTTTATCTTGATCTCATCAGACCACAGGACATGATTCCAGAAATCCCTTCACCAGTTCAGGAAGTTTAACCTACCACAGGAGCTGCTGAAACAGTTCTACTCAGCCGTCATTGAGTCTGTTCTGTGAACATCAATAACTGTCTGGTTTGGCTCAGCTACAAAATCAGGGATCAGAAGACTAACGAGAATGGTTCGGACTGCTGAATGGTTTATCGGTGCCCCCCTACCCACCCTCCGAGAACCGTACACATCCAGAGTGAGCAAAAGGGCTCCGAAAATCACTCTGGATCCCTCACATCCAAGTCGTCCCCTTTTTGAACTTTTGCCATCTGGCCGGCGCTACTGAGACACAATTACCGACAGCCAGGCACAAGAACATATTTATATATATATTTATATGTGTGTGTGTGTGTGTGTATATATATATATATATATATATATATATATATATATATATATATATATATATATATATATATATATATATATATATATATATATATAAACTAGCTTTATACATATAAACTAGCTTTATACATATAAACTAGCTTTATACATATATGTACACTCACTACTTTACATTGTAGCAAAGTGTCATTTCTGCAGTGTTGTCACATGAAAAGATATAATAAAATATTTACAAAAATGTGAGGGGTGTACTCACTTCTGTGAGATACTGTATATATATATATATATATATATATATATATATATATATATATATATATTATAATTTTAATATTTTATTATTTTAAATTATAATTATAATTTTATGAAATTGAGATGTATACATTATCTGAAAGCTGAATAATAATCTTTCCATTGATGTATGATTTGTTATGATAGGACAATATTTGTCTGAGATGCAACTATTTGAAAATCTGGAATCTGAGGGAGCAAAAAAATCTAAATATTGAGAAAATCTCCTTTAAAGTTGTTCAAATGAAGTTCTTAGCAATGTATATTACTAATCACAAAAACTCAGTTTTGATATATTTACGGTAGGAAATGTCACACACACACACACGTTTGTTTTTGTGAAAAGTGGGGATATCCCATAGGCGTAATGGTTTTTATACTGTATAACTGTATGAGCTATTTCCCTACACCTAAACTTACCCCTTACAGGAAACTGTGCATTTCTACTTTCCCCCCAAAAAACTCACTCTGTATGATTTATAAGTGTTTTGAAAAGTGGGGACATGGGGCAATGTCCTCATAAGTCACCTTCACCTTGTAATACCTGTCATACCTGTGTCATTATACAAATTTATGTCCTCATTTGTCACAAAAACACGCGCACGCACACACACACACACACACACAGAACATTCTTCAATCATTGCAGAGGAAAGAGGAGATTTTATAACAGTACATCCTGTAGCGGGGCATGTTGTCACAATGGAAAACTCCTGTTTATTGACAGTGATTTGAGAAGAGTGTCTAATAAAAATTAAAGGCTAGTTTTGACTCAAGACCACATTGAAATGTACAAACCTCAAAGATACTCAAAGAAACTAGAACTTTAAAACTCAATTTAAACTCTGAGAGGTTTGTGAACTGGTTTTCTGGAAGGTACTTTAATGGTATTATTTACAACAATTACAGAATAAACGATACTTGCCTGTAAATCTGTGATGGTTTGTTGTGTTCAAATAAGAAGTTGTTCAAGGATTCTGAGTGTGTTATGACCCAAACTCCCAGGTTGTTTGCCAAGTGCTAAAAGAGATGAATTTTAGCATTACATCATGTCAAGAAACGAGAAAATAACACAGTCGATTGCTCTGAATTGGACTGTGATTGTTCAAAAGCCTCATTATCAGCAGGAAGATGTTAGAAGCGCAATTTCAGTTTTCCGACTTATATTTGGACCTGGTTTGTCAGGCTTTTGCCATGTTTAAACAGCATCCTCACGATCCAGTGAAAGAAGCAGAGGAATCCGATCCAGTGGAAAATGAGCCAGTGAATGATGTTCAGCGCTTGCTGTGGTTTCTGGAGCGATCACACTATAAATATTGATTACAGGAAGGTCAGTTTGGTGGCTAACTTATGCACTCACTTTATCAAAAGTGCATTAGATGAACTGAAACAGTGAGTCCTGTTAAAACCTTTTCATGCTGAGGAAACGTTTGGCTTGAATCTTCTGATTTCATCAGTTTCCTCCTATTCAAGCACATCCAGGGGATTTCAGTGTGCTCACCCTCAGGCTATCTGAGATCAGGATGAGTGTGTTTCTTCATCAGGTTTGTAGAAATGTGTCTCTGCATCAGTGTCTCAGCAATGGATGCTCTGCAGTGAATGGGTGCCGTCAGAATGAGAGTCCAAACAGCTGATAAAAACATCACAATAATCCGTATTTTAGTTAAAAACATCTTAATGCTGGATTAGTTTCAGCTTTGGTCTTCTCCAGATGTTAACTGATGGACTGGAGTGGTGTGGATTATTGTGATGTTTTTATCAGCTGTTTGGACTCTCATTCTGACGGCACCCATTCACTGCAGAGCATCCATTGCTGAGACACTGATGCAGAGACACATTTCTACAAACCTGATGAAGAAACAAGCTCATCCTAATCTTAGATAGACTGAGGGTGAGCACATTTACAGCTAATTTTCATTTATGGTCTGAACTATTCCTTTAATTACACTGAAATCTGCTGAATTGTATGAAACATGTTCAACGTTCGTCTGCAACACTTTGTTAGAACTTAAACCTACTGACTCAAGGACATTGTTGCATACATTTTTAGCCATGTAGGTTCATTTGTGTCAGAATGCAGTTCATAATGACACATGTATGTTTTACATTCTCAGTGTTTTCTCAAGAGGCGCTGACACTCATGCTGAAGCACAGTTTGAAGACGATCGCAGCAAGTCAGTTTAAAGTTTGTTAGACTGTTGACATGTTTATAGCAGCTCCCTAAATAACATTACAGGAACACAAAACAGCTTGTAAGTGTATTTGATGGGACCACACACACACACACACACATTTATTTGTAATGCGTTGGCCAAATATCTGTGTTTGTGTAATTGTGTTTTTGGTGATTATGTTCTTAATATTCTACTGTCTGCATCAGTGTTGTTTGGTTTTGCTAGTATTTTTATTTATTTATTTTATTTTTTGTAATTTTGCTCAGTTAAGTAGTTTTTTATTGTTACTATAAAAATAAGTCTACATATAAGTTTTTTTTAAATTAAGTTTTAGATTTTAGTTATTTTATGACCTTGTGTTTTCATTTTAATTTTAGTTAAAGTTTTAGTCATTTTGTTGTGTCATTTACATTTAAAAATGTCTATTATAACTATTATATTTAATAGTAATTGTGATGTTTCTTTTTTTAAAGTCTAAATGTCTTTTTCATTTTAGTTTATTCCATTTGAGTTATTTTAGTATTTTAAATTTAGATGAGAAATGTTGTCTTGTAAATTAGCTGAAATAAAATAAGTTTTATTTTATTTTATTCCAGTTAATGTTTATTTTATTTTTATTTATAAGCAATGAAAATATATTTATTGCTTTAGTTTTAGTTAATGATAATCCTGTAATTGTCTGCACACTATTTTTTAAACAACTGCTTTATTTTATTCATGTCACACTTTGAAGATGAAGATCTATAGAATTGAATAAATGAATTGCTAGTTTTCTTGCATATATATGCCTATGCATGCAAATGTCTATCGCATATGTCACGATCATTCCTGTAGCTCAAACAGTGGCTGTAATGGGTTTGATTCCCAATAAATGCATGAACTGCTGTAATGCACACCTTAAATGCAATGCAAGTCACTCTGAATAAAAGCATCTGCCAAAAGCATGAATTCACATGTTTATTTTTGTTTTGAAATGAATTGCATTTGTTATTGGTTACAGTCGGCATGCTTTAAGAGAGAGAAAGCATATATGAATGTATGTAATCTAATCCGTTAAACTAGACAGGATGAGACGGGAAAGCAGGAGCCAAGTGTAATAAATCACTGGATGTGTGACAGTTAGATGAAACGTCTGGCACTTTGAGCTGTGTGTTGTGGATTGACCTTTGACTTCACCTCATTTCACTCTTTACCACCTCCTAATGGCATGGCTTTACGAAGCGCACGCCATCACAGACCAGACCCTAATACTGGAAGATGAACATTATTTCTTAGTTTATTCAAGTTATGATGGCATGCATATGTTGTCTTCTAGCTGAATGTTGAACTGAAGGTATGTTTTTATCATAAATAGGGTGTATGTGTCACAGACTGACCCTTCGGTGTCCACAGATGCGGTTTGTCTAACAATACTTTCAATGGAAGCACATTTTGTTTTGCCATGAAAGCCTACGGCTCATTCAACCACATCCGAAAGACAAGCATAAAAGACAAATAAGAATTGTTCTTAAGAACTCCTGATTCCTTTTGCTCGCAGGAAAAAACGGGTGGTCTTTATAAGACTGGGCAGCTCGTGTGCTGCTCTGAAAAAAAGCATGCGAATGAAAAAAGGTAAAATGAATGCATATGTTCTACGAGACGGACATGGTGTTATTTATTTAAGATGTTGATGTGCTGCATTGTGTGAGAATTCTGCATGAATGAGAGATGGATATATGACCACATAAGTACAGATGTACAACAGTGTTAAACCAGGAACAGATTTATCTTGTTGCAAAATACTGACCTGAAGATGAAACTTTACTGCAAAAGACAGACAGATATATGCAAACACAAAAATAGTATTAAATCATGAAATATATAAAATATTAATAATTTGAAATATTAAACTATTTAAAATAGAGATAATAGAAAATTATTCAAAATTAGATCATATAAAAACAATCATTTAAAATAAAAAATAAAGATTTAGATAATAGAATAAGTAAAAATAATAATTTAAAATTAGTACAAAAATAAATAATAAATATGAGAATATTCACTTATTTAAAATATACCTTAGATCATAATTTTTTTAAAATAATTTAAATTAAAATATAGATAATATGAAGTATATAAATAATTGTTTCAAATAAATATCACATTAAAGATATATAGAAAAAATATGATACAAAAAACCCCTATTATTTAAAATCATAGAAATTTTAAATCAAAGAATAAACAATAATTTAAAATAAAAATTAGATAATAAAAAATAAAAATAAAAAAACTAATAAAAAACGAAAAATTTGAAACAAATAAAATATCAACAAAAATTAAATAAAAACAAAACATTAGATAATAAAATAAAAAAAATAACATAAAATGAGATCAAATAAAATCTATAATTTTTTTAAATAAGACATAAAATAAATAATTAGATAATACAAGTATTTATTATTCATTTATTTATTATTATTATTATTATTATTATTATTATTATTGTGTAACTAATATAAAAATAGAAATGGCCGTTCTGTCGTGCATGTTGTGTTGAGGGTTAAGCGTCAGTCGTGACAGTCAGACGGCTGTCGTGAGAAGAGCTGCCGCAGGAGATCACAGGCATGAAACTGGGGTCAGCCTCAGCGTCTGAACGCTTTCACAGGCTCCTGCTGAACACAGATGTGATGATATGAGGAGCATCGCATCTTCTGTCTTAGATTAGCTCACAGAGCTTTGACCTTTGACCCTCAAGCACCTCCGGTCACTGCTGGTGTTCAGTGCAGCATACTTCACACGGGACACGTTCATGTCTTCAGTCACAATAGATGTTCAGTTGAGAATGTTACTTTACAGTTTTTTTGGATTGCTTAAGCACGATTTTCAAAACAGGGCCCGTGTTTTCAAAACACTACACACAATTAGCACAACCACACACCCAATTAGCAAAACACTGCAGATCCTTTGCATAATTAAACACTCTTGCAAAAACTATACACTTCTGTTTAAAAACCACACTTTGTTACCATATGAAACACACGTTTCACAGTTTACTACACTCTGTTTGCAAGAGTTACACTCTGCTGTGATAAACCTAAAACACTTTTAGCGCTTCTACTTCCCTATGATTAGAGTAGGCTACCATCAACAAAGTACAAATATAAAGTAAATCCACCAAACACTACACAAGACCAATGTTGCAGACTGAAGAAACTCATTTATTTCTCAACACACCCAAAATGTTGACATGGAGATTCATAATAATACTGTAACAAAATGTCACTTTACGTATTGTACTGTAAGTTTTACTGTTACAAAAAAAACAACAACAAAAAAACTAGACATTGTCTCTTCGCCTAGCTGGATCTGGCCAGAGAATTTCATCAACATCGCAGGCAATGTTGTCATTAGCAAGACACCTTGGAAAGAAACGTCTTGAATGACGAATCCATCCTTGCATTGCTGCTACCTCCATCTGGTCACAGGCCTCCTCCATGGCTTGGATGAGGGGTACCTCAGCCTGGAGACGGAGATCATATACCTTCCACCGCCATGCCGAGAAAAACTCTTCTATAGGGTTGAGGAATGGAGAGTATGGTGGAAGATATAGGACGGTGAAATGTGGATGTTGCTGAAACCAGTTCTGAACCAGAGCAGAGCGGTGGAAAGACACATTGTCCCAGACAACAATGTATTGCATATGATCGATTTGAGTCGCTGCTGTTATGTTGTGCAATTGGTCCAAGAATGTAAGTATGAGTGCTGTGTTGTAAGGGCCCATATGGGCATGGCGGTGGAGGACCCCATTCTGTGTAATGGCTGCACAGAGTGTTAGATTACCCCCACGTTGACCTGGGACATTGACTATAGCCCTGTGGCCAATGATGTTTCTTCCCCTCCTTCGTGTTCTCGTCAGGTTGAACCCAGCCTCATCTACGTAAATTAACTCATGCTGGATCTCCTCTCCATCCATTCGTAAAACTCCCTGAAGAACAGTGTCAGGCAAAATTGTGTAGTTCAGTGTAGATCTAGTATACATATTACAGTACAGTAAAAGATTATGAGACAGTATGCAAGATCACACTGCTAAAGTGAATACATACCTCTGCATAATCATGCCGCAGTCGTTTCACCCTTTCGGAATTGCGCTCGAAAGGCACTCGATAAATTTGCTTCATTTGAATATGGTTTTTTTTTAGGATGCGTGCCAGTGTTGATGTTGAGCTTGGAGCTGATTGAGTGTTATAGCATTGTTGGCCCAAACCATGTTTACTATCTCCCTCTCTTGCTGTTCTGTGAACATAGGAGGCCTTCCCCCTTGTCGTTCCTGACCCTCAATCCTATGTAGAAAAAAAACAGTATACAATAGTACAGTAATTTCACAGGAAAAGGTAACAGAAGTGCTGATACTGCATAGAATACAGTACTGTAAGCAGTTACTGAAACCGTGCAGATGTTTTTGATATGGTGATATTTTTACAATACCTATTTTCCAGTCGAAATGTTCTTATCACACTTGCCACGGTGTATCGGCTTAGATTTGGCTGTACTCGCAGTCCAGCCTCCCTCAGCGTCAGGCTTTGGTATTGCAAAGAAGTGACTTCATGATAGATGTTTGTGTGTAATGTATGTTAAGTGTGTTTAGTGTTTTGCAAATCACTGTGTGTAGAGTTTTGCAACAAGTGTGAGGTTGACAATGTGCTTATAGTTGTGCAAATATGGGCTGATGTTTTGCTTCTTGAGTGTAAGGTTTTGCTAATAGTGTACTACTTTTAATGATAGTGTGTAAGCAATCCAAAAAAACTGTAAAGCAGCACTGACAGTGTGACTCTGAACATTAAACTTTGGTGAAACCGTTCAGTAGGAATTTTAAAGACATGAAGCATGTCTGAAGCAAAATGGATTTATTTAAATCATATTCATTTTATTAGTACTATTACAGAAATCTGACCTATTTCATTTATGTATGACTGACAAATATGTAGTCATTAAATATAAAAAAATTGTTTAAAATAAAAATTTAGATCATACAAAATGTTTAAATTAAAACTAGATTAAATAAGATATATAAAAAAGTTTAAATTGGTATAGTAATCGTTTAATTTAAAAAGAACATACAATATGAAAAAATTGTACAAATAATTTAAAATACGAAATATATAAAAATTATATAATTAAATTTTTTTACATTTTTAAGAATAAATTAAAGGTCCCAGAAAATATAAAAATTATAATTTTAAATAAAATATAGATCATGGAATAAAAAAACTTAAACATAATATGTTTAAAAAGTGTAAAAAAAAGAGATCATAATAAAATATAAAAACGTTTAAAATAAAATATATAAAAATTAGCTCATATAAAATATATATAAAATACAAATAAAATAAATTTGTTTAAATAATGAGATCATACAAAATACACTTATTATTATTATTTATAAATATAAAAATAACTGTTCAAATGAACAGAAATTAGTATTATTTCATGCATGTTAGGTCACATCGTGTTCAGGGTTTAAATTTTAATAGTTTGTTGATGTTAAAACTTTGTAACCCAAATGCATGGAAATTTTATATGGAATTCAAATACATAAATCTTACATTTAGACACAGAACAACAATTAAAGCACAGAATGTGTGAGCGTCTCTTAATCTGTTCAGTCAAGAGCAATAAAGCACCTCTCAAATCAGTCCTTCATTTAAACGACCCCTGTTACGAGCTCCACGTCATTAGGGTAATATAAAAATGAATGATGGCTTCCCAGATGCCCCTGTGTGGTGGATTTCCATTCATTCAAACACACACACAGACGTGTGTCGGGATCTGCAGTCACGCAAGCGCTGCCCTGAACGCAGACCTCGGCAGGAAAACCAGACACTCAAGAGTTTCACAAGTTACAGGGGAATAAATCATTTCAAGGACGTGTGTTTCTGAGCGATGAAAAACAGCACAACTCTACATGTTTCTCCATGTGTTTAAGACAGATTACATTGATCGGACACACCGGATTTCACTTTTAATTAAGCTATACTTCTATTTACTAATAAGTGGTGATTTAGTGCAGATGCATGTGATGAAACCTCAATCAGGAAGCCTTAAAATTGAGTCTGGTTACATTTAATTAATATTTGACATGTTTGATGTTGTAAATCTGTCATGCACTGACATATTACTAATTAGATTCATATGAAAAATGTGCATGACTTTTAGGTTCATTTGTTTATCACATACGTACATTTTTTAAAGAAGTCTCTTCTGCTCACCAAAAGTGCTGTAAAAATTGTGAAATATTATTAGAATTTAAAATCACTGTTTTCTATGTGAATATCTGTTATTTTCAGCATCATTACTCCAGTCTTCAGTGTCACATGATCTTCAGAAATCATAATAATATACTGATTTACTGCTCAACAAACATTTCTGATTATTATCAATGTTGAAAACGACCAATAGTTTTGTGGAAACCATGATACATTTTATTTTTCAGGATTCACAGATGAATAGAAAGTTCAATAGAACAGCATTTATTCGAAATATAAATCTTTTGTAACATTACATGTCTTTACTGCCACTTCTAATCAACTGAATGCATCCCTGATGAATAAAAGTATTCATTTCTTTCAAAAAACAATAAAAGTTTTACGGCCCTGCAGAACTTTTGAACAATAGTGTGCTGTATCCTTCAAAAGTCACACTGGCTTTCCCAAAAATGTCTGTAACATAATGAGAGGTTGGATGACATTTATGATATTTCATTGTTTTTAAATGCATTCTCACTTTCATAACTTTAAGCTTGTTGAAACTGAAATCTGAAGGCTAATTATGGCTATCAAATGAGGTATTCTAAAAATGAAATAATGTTTCCAGTGTTTGGGAGGAACTAAGTACAAGTAGCGATGCTGAGGCCTAAACTGACTCTTCTAATGATCATTTGTAGAAATCTGGAAGTGTCTGGCAGCGCTGAGATGATGTTTGGACGTCCTCCAGACCGCAGATTCACATCTGAGGTTGTGCGGTGTAACAGGCCCATCAGGGAAACACTGATCCATCCGTCCTGGCAACTATCATTTAATCACAAAGTTCTCTGATATTTACATTTTGGAGCGAATCAGCGTTTCATGTAACGTGCAGCTCTCTGTCAAACCGGCAAAACCTCAAATCTGATGCACAGTCTGAGGCTCTGTGATCAAAGTGTGACAAAAGAGAATCGGTTTGAGACCAAGTGCATCGAGAGGAAATGCAGATCTCTGATGTCAAAAGATGCAGACTTTACAAGCACATAACTAGCTGTTCAGCTCAGGGTTCAAAACTAGTTAAGCTGATGTGAATTAGTATCAGAATCAGAATGAGCTTTATTGCAGGTATGTTTGAAATCAGTTGCTTTATGTATTGCGTTACTAACGTTTGACAACGGACATATTTAGAGATAAAGGTTGATATTCATATCTGATAAGGTAATTGTGGAAACTGTTACTTTGCCTAGGCTATTTATAGGTAATACACCAAAGCAGTTTCTTGGCATTGCTGTTTAATTTAAGCATTGATTTGTGAAGTAGTCAGATGTGATTGTACGCAAACAGTGTTGATTGGTGTTTTATTGTGGGTCTCCTTTCGGTTAGAGGTTCATTTGTTTTGACCTAATCAACTACACATCTTCCACTGCTTATAATAGTTATGGGCGCTTTCTAAACACTGCTTTGTGAAGCTTTTTGAGCCATTTGTTTTGAACCAGTGATTCGGAGCATGTGTCAAACTACCAAAGTCACGTGATTTCGTCTTCCTTGGGTCCAAATTATACATTTCTATTCACTGATTAGGGAGAGATGATTGCTGTGAGCTCATGAATCACTGTCTGTGTGGTTTTTACCTTATCGTGGGTCAGTTTTATAAATTTGTAGACATTTTAGCGACACTTTTCTGTAATAAAAAAGAAGAGTTGCAGGTATAATCCCTTAGTGGCCTGATTAATTAGTTAGTTAGTTTAATTTGTCTTTGACACTGGTGACATAGATGCATACACATTAATACTTAAAAAAACACATCACACATTAACAACACAACGTAAAATTACACTGACTCAAAAAAATTAAGCAAGTTCTTCATAAAACAATCAATACAAATTAATAAAATAACATGCATTATATGTTTTTTTTTTATTGGAAGTGATGACCCATACTCTGAATTTGTGCTCGGCATTTTAACCCAGTACACACACACCGTGAACACACACACACAGCAGTGAACACACACACACACACAGCAGTGAACACACACCCGGAGCAGTGGGCAGCATTTATGCTGCGGCGCCCGGGGAGCAGTTGGGGGTTCGGTGTCTTGCTCAAGGGCACCTCAGTCGTGGTATTGAGGGTGGAGAGAGCGCTGGACAATTCCTGAATCATTGAACACTGAATCATTGCATGGACAATTCCCCCCCACCTACAATTCCTGAGACTCGAACACGCAACCTTTGGATTACGAGTCTGACTCTCTAACCATTAGGCCACGACTTCTCCATTGCATTCATTAGATTACCCTTTAAGTGAAACATTTGCAGTTGGTTTGTAAAAGCTGTTTTATGTGTGTTTGGCTTGAGTTTTCATTGCATTTACACCGTTCTGGCCAGCAGTTTCAAGCACTTCTAAACACTGAATCATTATGCGATTGATTCAAATTTTCTCCCATCACTTATCCCACCCTTCTTTCCTTTATTTTACGAATATGGCTGAGAAATGCAAATTAGGAAGTATGTATTTTCCCAGGAAATCTGTCCCGACAGCTTTATATAAATATTATAGGTTTATTATAGGCTTACAGTTGTGATTTCTTGCAAAAACACGTTTTGGAAGATAGTTTTATGTTGTACTCGCTTATTATTCACTTCTAATTTTCTTAATTTAGAGCAAAAAAAATTAAAAATTAGGCCTACATAGTGTAGATTTATATATTTAAATAGTCAGAAATGGAGTAGGCTATATTTGGTTAAGCTTTGACTTGCTACTATTCTTTTATTAACCACGTTGTGCTCTTGACAAAAGGATAGAGAGACGTGTATGGCATGGCAGTAATTACCCACTTGTGGTTTGGCACTAGTAATAATTCAGACTATTAATCATCTGCAGATAAACAAACAGTGCTCATTCTGTACGTATCACTCTGCCAGACTCCCGTTTAGCTCTCAAAGCTGAACCGAGGCCTTCAGCAGCATTTAGACCGAATCCTGTCTCATATTAAAAAACTCATGTTGCTCAATAGACATGCCACGGACAATGTCTTTTCCCAACTATTTCCTGATATGATTCCACTCCTGACACATCAGACTGAAAATCTGATCCATGTAAACATTTCTGAGAGACTCACCAACCGCAGTGCTTTTCCTGGTCTTTCCCTGTCTCCAGAGAGATGATTTGGAGGAGAAGAACTCAAGCCACACAGAGAGTTCTGCCGTATCTTGTCCAGGCAGATGAGCATTAACAATCCAGGCAAACAAACATCTCTGACTGGACGCTGTGGTCTTTTACTCATATTGATGAGGTTTTGAAGATTGCACGAAACTTTATTATAAAAATTGGTGCTTTCCTAAGAACCAACATTTGTTTTTTGCCGGTAAACATGGAATATAATATAGGCCGACTGTGCATGCAATGTATTGTTGGTCCGTTTATTAAAATAGTCCTGCATCCTCAAATCTCAAGATAAAGCTTGGTTTGGATTGTTTTTGAAATAAGTCTCAGCTGCTCAACAAGGCTGCATTTATTTCACCAAAAATACATTAAAATTAGTTAGATATTACAATTTCAAATAACTAATTTCCATTTAAATGTCTTAAAATGTATTCCGGTCATGCAATGGTGAATTTTCTAAAAACTAAAGGACGAATTAAGGAAGAATGCCCCAACAGCTCTAAATTACAAAAAATGATTATAGGCTTACCGTAGCATTTTAAGGTAAGGCAAAACATAGTTTGGAAATGGTTTCCACTCATTTAAATTCTGAACAGCATTTATTTGAAATAGAAATATTTTGCAACATTATCTTTAATGTCACTTTTGATTAAAAAACATTCGCATTCCTCAGTGACCATAAAAAACTTCCACAACATTAAAACCAGTAAATCTGGAATCAGCTCATTCAGCTGGATTGAGGAGGTTTATTAGTCACTGTGAACCAGAACTAAGTATTAGCTGGTTGTAATAGCAACTACATGCATCACGCTGAGCATTTACAGAGTCTGTCTGTGATCTCATGCAAATCATCCATGAGTTACACATTGCAATCTGAGACCTCACAGCGCCTTCTAGTGTCGCACAACCATATATCACTCTACAAGAACTGCATATCAAATACCATATTTTCAATTAGAACCATGAACATAGTAGCCTACCACTGATATATTTACACGCAGAACGACAAAATAAATTAAAATATTGTATTTAGTTAACAAATGCATGAAGAAAGTAGTTAATATTATCATTAATACACTGCAAAAGGAAAAGTATCATGGTTATTAATATTGAATAATTTTCAGTTTTAAGTATTAAGCTGTCAAAAATATGTACCTTAAAAACAGCATTACAATTATTTGAACCAAAACATCTAATAATAAATGAAATATAGTTCATTACACAGTTTAAACATTCGTTAGTCAGTCAAACAATATATATTTCATAACTGTAGTTACAGTAACCCTCAACTCACAGATACGAGAAAATATGACTTGTAAAGTAGCTTGTAAAGTACTATAATAATTTAAAGTAAATGTACCATAGAAAATGTAGTAAAACAATCCTATAGAAAATACTATAGTGTTTTTGAACCATACTATAGTAAAGATACTATAGTAAATTGTACTAACTAATTGTACTAAGTAATATTGACAAATTACTTTAGCCATTACTGTAGTAAATTTTCTAAAACTCCAGTATAGGATACTACAACATATACTAATACAACGCATACAAATTCCTTAAAATGAACAACACCAAACAACATCTTAAGTAGTAATTTTTTTTTTCTTTCTTGGCTGCATTGTTTAACTTTTGCATAAACACACACACGTTAATTAATTACTGGTAAATGCACTTTTTTTGTGTTTTAATTACAATTGTTAATGACTCTTACTTGTTATATCCTAAGTCTTTCTTGGGATGCACGGCTTAACTGGAGTGCCTTTTGATGACTGAACCCCAGTCACTGAATGTGAAGTGACATTCAGCCAAGTATGGTGACCCATACTCGGAATTCGTGCTCTGCATTTAACCCATCCAACGTGCACACACACACAGCAGTGAACACACACACACACACACACACACACAGCAGTGAACACACACACACACACACAGCAGTGAACACACACACACAGCAGTGAACACACACACACAGCAGTGAACACACACACACCGTGAACACACACCCGGAGCAGTGGGCAGTCATTTATGCTGCGGCGCCCGGGGAGCAGTTGGGGGTTCGGTGTCTTGCTCAAGGGCACCTCAGTCGTGGTATTGAGGGTGGAGAGAGCGCTGGACATTCACTCCCCCCACCTACAATCCCTGCCAGCCCGAGACTCGAACCCGCAACCTTCGGATTACAAGTCCGACTCTCTAACCATTAGGCCACGACTTCCCATGTTTTCAGGCCCATGTCTCTATTGATGCAGACAAGCATCGGTAGTTGACTTGGCTGGAGTAGGGCCTAGCACAGGCATTCCTGACTGCAGAAGACTCTCCAGCCTCTGCACAATTACTGCTAGCACTATCTGAAAGAAAGGCAAAGATTACTGACAAATACACAAGTCCAGTCCAGTCTGAACTTGGGTGAATTAACACAGATACAAACAAATTGTTGGTACTCTTACAGTTAATTAAAAAATGCTTAATTCCTCCTAAAGCGTGATGAAATTAAACACATTTCTCATGTGTTTACCGTATGCCTCCGACAGGATAATAACTAAAAGTACACAAGAAACATGCAGTCTGGAGAAGGCAACCCTTGTGTGTTGGAGGTTGCTATGGGGTGCAAATATTTTTATATACATATTTTTTAAAGCATACACTCTAAAAATGCTGAGTTAAAAAATAACCCAACCTTAACCCAGTCGCTGGGTAACTATGGGACAGAACACGCGCTGGGTTGAGCCACTTGACCCAGAATGCAGGGTTGTTTATTTGACCCAACCAGTGGTTCAGGTTAACTGTGCTGCTGGGTTAAACATAACCTAAACATTGGGTTATTTGTTGTCTCATTGCCTTGCTACCTCTATATTTACCAATATTACCAATAATAATAAATAACAATCACAAAGGAATGTAAAATTATAATTCTGTAATACAATTACACAGCCCAAAAAATGCCTTAAACTTAAATAAATAATGTTTAAGTAAATTTTATGGAAATCAGCCAAACCATCAGGGTTTGGTAAAGGTTGCTCAAACTAAATATTTATTGTGATAATGATTTAGATTTTTTTCTGCTTACTGGCACTTCTTGGTTGTCTAAATTTCATCCAAGCAACATGGCATAAATTATGGGGTATTTAAAGCCCCCAATATATATATATATATACAGTACTGTGCAAAAGTTTTAGCTCACTAGTATTTTAGCCAGCTAAATAAAACCCGTAAGACCTTTGTTCATCTTCGGAACACAAATTAAGATTTTTTTATGAAATCCGAGAGCTTTCTGTCCCTGCATATAGACAGCAGCACAACTGAAATATTCCCAGGTCTAGAAACATATTAAGGACAATCGGCAAAACAGTCCATGTGACATCAGGGCTTAAACCGTAATTTTATGGAGTTACAAGAATTATTTTTGAGTGCAAAGAAAACAAAAATAACAGCTTTATTCAACAATTCTTCATCCCGTCTGCTGTGATGCGCGCCACTGTGGAGACAGTATCATGACACATGCACTGGCTTCTGCTTCATGTAAACGACATATGCACGTGCTGATGCATGTTTAACGTAAACAGCAGCACCATGCGCATGCATTGTTTGCATGCATGTATGCGTCGTGATATTCTCTCCACAGTGGGGAAGTTGTGGCCTAATGGTTAGAGAGTCGGACTCGTAATCCAAAGGTCATGGGTTCGAGTCTCGGGCTGGCAGGGATTGTAGGTGGGGGGAGTGAATGTCCAGCGCTCTCTCCACCCTCAATACCACGACTGAGGTGCCCTTGAGCAAGGCACCGAACCCCCAACAGTAGGCAGCATAAATGGCTGCCCACTGCTCCAGGTGTGTGTTCACGGTGTGTGTGTGTTCACTGCTGTGTGTGTGTGTGTTCACTGCTGTGTGTGTGTACACGTTGGATGGGTTAAATGCAGAGCACGAATTCCGAGTATGGGTCACCACACTTGGCAGTATGTCACTTCACTTCACAATGGCAGCGCAGATGGGATGAGGAGAAGAATTGTTGAATAAAAAATTTTCTTTGCACATAAAAAGTAGCTTCGTAAAATTACGTTTGAAGTCTGATGTCACATGGACTATTTTACCGATGTCCTTGTCCTAAATGAAAATATGTGTCCCCTGAGGTGTCCCCTTGCATCAAGTGTGTGGTGCGGCAGGCTGGCCCTCTCTGCACACATTTGTCAGACTCTATGGTTTGGATGTCCATGCTACTCTGGGCTTGCATGTCCTTGAGTCAACATCCCAGAGACCTCTTCAATGTTTGTGCGCACACACTACACAACCTTGGGGGGTCCAGACACTTCCAGTGTGGCGGCGTTGATATTCTCGTTCCCATTAGTGTTATTGAAATGCAGCATCGAGAGTAGCTTTTAATAGGGAATGTCTCGGGAATGAGATGCTGTAGGCGTGCCTGGACATCTCTTCAGACAAAGGTTTAACCTGATGATGTGTACGTCTCATGTCTATTTATAACCCTCAGGTGAACATAATCAAATGACATCACCTACCGAGGTTATTTAAGCCAATTCTTAGCATGTTTGACACACATGCTTCAGAACCGGTCGAACAAAGAATGTTCTCATTAGCGTTATGGAAACGCAGCATCTCATTCCTGCTTTTTCAGGGAACAGTGTTACAGTCAAGGAACACAAGACATTGTGCTGCTGTCTGTGCAGGGTCTGAGAGCTCTCGGATTACATCAAAAATATCTTAATTTGTGTTCTGAAGATGAATGAAGGAATTAATGGTTGGGTACGGCATGAGGGTGAGTAATTAATAACTGAATTTCCATCTTTGAGTGAACTATCCTTTTAAAAACGACAACTCTAGTTGTCCCATTTTCCTGTTTTCTTTTATTGGAGTAAAGTCATAAACAGCTTAACCCTTTAACTGCCTGCTCGACCAAATGGTTGAGCACATTTTGAGTCACTATATTTTATTGAGAGGAGTACCTAACTTAACTCAAGCTGATTGAGCCATCTCTACCATCTGGTTGAGGTATGTTATGCCAAAAAAATCCACTAGATGTCACAAAGTCAATCAACAGCACTAGTCACAACACTGATGTCAGAAACAAAGAAATCACTCATGCCATGTGAAGTGTTCTTGGTGAAATTTTTGAAAGGTATGCATATTTTGTTTGACATATTATACTGTAAAAGACACTGTAATGTTGTAACTTTACAAAATTATGTTACTTGGTGCCATGAAAAAAACTTTAGAATGTTTTTAATAATTTTTCAAAAACTTGCTCAACCAAATGGTTGATTTGTCATTTTATAGTAAAAGTAGAAAAGCTAAGATAATGTTTTCAGATCATCCTTTAGTCAGAATGGACTATTTGCTGAGAAATATAAACTTCTGATCATTCATAGCTATGAATATGACACAGCTATTGTTATTTCTTTATGAATGTACCGAGATAACTTCTTAATTTTTGTATTTTTTTTTGCCACTTTTGGATATTTTTTGAAGTAAATATAATGAATTCATATAAGTAATCTGTGGAAATCATAATTATCAGAGGCAATTACTTCTTAAATGACAAATGCTGGTGTACTAACATTAATAAAATTGTAAGAGATTGTTATTTATTTGTTTGTTGCTGTTTTTTTTTTTTTTTTTTTTTACAATTACTAGATGGATGTCAACAGTTCCTATGGTACAAGAACGTGCACTCTTCAGGCCCATGTATCAGAAACCCCCCAAGACTCTGATGCTGATCTCAGTGATGTTGATGACCCAATAGAGGATCCTGATTATCAGCCCGTCCGAGAAGAGGTAGCTGGTGACAGTTCTTTTGAGTTCCTGGATGAAGATGATGCTCCCTCAACAAGCACATCCTCTACAAAGTCAAGTCAAGCCACCTTTATTTATATAACACTTTTAACAATACAAATTGTGTCAAAGACACTTTACAATATCAAAATAGGAAAATAGTGTGTCAATAATGTAAAATGACAAGATTAAACACAGTTAAAGGCATTTCATTATTGAATTCAATGATGTCATATAACAGATATAACAGAGCGTCTGCAGGTATAAATGATAAAAAAATGCTCAAATCATCAGCTGATTCTGACAGTTTTTTTGTTTGATTGTTGTTTCCAGTAACCAAATATGTTTCACATCCGTGTGTGAATTTTAGTAAGCTCCTTTATAAAATGACCATGCACATTTCTGAATACAAAGGCGTGTTGACATTCATCCTGAAGATGGAAATTTGTTTTCTAAATAAGATTCAGTATTGTTTGAGTTCTGCTAACCTACTGAAGGAGTGGATTGCAGATCTACAATGGCCTTCATAATAATATTAATTACAATATTTCTTGAATAATTATTAATCAAAGTTACATTTATGCATGTTAGAGAATGCATGTTAGTCTGCCTTTCTATTCTCTAAGAAGCTGCTCTCATTGTATGTGTAACCATGCTCGATAAGGTTTAGGGCTGAGGCAACCTTGAAGTAAGATAAGTGTTTCTCTGCGCATGTGTGTTAGTATCTGTCTGTACAGGGAGAAGCTCAGACAGTCCCAGGACAAATGTTCCACTGCCGATGTCCAGCGTATCAGATATACGTCTTTGGAGAGACGCATTGCGTCAGACCTCTGATCACTTGTCACTAAAATATAACGTAATTGTTATGAGTTATTTCACTAAAATTGACCCTTTTCAGGGCCATAGTTTTATGTGCATGCATCATTTTAAACAGTTCTTTCTCGTTCATAAGTGACATTTGTCTTTGTGTTGTTTTTGAGCTTTATTTTGGTGAGAATCAACAGTTTTCCCTGAAACAACACCTGTACAGATCAGTTTAAGAAATCAGTGTAAGAAAGTCTGAGAGAAAGAAAGCCTTCTGTCTTAATTATGCTAGTTAGAAATATTTTCCAAAGCAGTACTGCTGGATTAAACAGTGGAGTCGGTGCTTTCTGGATCATCTGAGAAATTACCCGCGACGTCTTTGTGAATGTGGTAGTAATACAGGAAGAGGAAAAACCCTGAAAAAAAATCAGATAAGCTTATTTCGACTAATTAAAATACTTTTCCAATATAAATGTGACTAAAAATAATCAAACTTTTGGTCAAATTAATTATATAAGTCTCATGAAAACCTCTTATAAACAATAAAATTAATTGAAAAATATAAATCTTAAATTAAATTTGATCAAATAAAAAATGAATTGTAATAATTAAAAAGAAAAAAAATACTAAATTATATATTTAAAAAATCATTAATGAATTAATTCAAATAATTTGCTGTAGCTGTAATCTGTAAGAAAAATAGAAGTGTTCTACTAAACCAGATGTATTGATGCATGTGATTGTTTCTCACCCTGAAACGAGTTCAACACAGTGAAGATGTAATATGAGGGAATGAGCATCGGTCCATAACTGAAGAACGCCACAGACCACGTCAGACCGAAGAGCAGGAACAAACTCAACACCATCATCAGCTGCTTTCTGAACGTCTTTCTCTTGTCGTCTGTCGCTTTTATGTTTCTGGCCTGAATGACCTTAGTGACGATCATGATGAAGACTCCTGTCGTGAAGACGAAAACTAAAGCGTAGTAGCCGATGTTCACTATATAGTGAATGTAAGGATTATTAATCCAGCACCTGTAATGAAAGAGAATAAAATAAGAAGACAGTCAGTAGACGTTCAGAAATGTATTAATTTGTAACATCCGACTTACATTCGTGTGATTTTTCCAGACGTTGAGTTCAGGATCATTGCTTCATATCCTCCTATAGAAACGATAACTAGGACTATTGGAGCGGGACATGCTGAAAACACACAGAAAACACAATAGTTGTAGCTGTAGTTTCATTACAAGAGTTTTTTTGTTGTTGTTCTTTTCCAGATACAGATTTATTTCCTTATGCCCAAAGTAAAGATATAGGGCCTGTTTACACCTGGTCACTTCATGCATTTTCTCTGATCAGATAACACTTTAATTTTTAAAAAACTGTTCCATTTACACTTGGCCACATAAATGTGTCTTCCCAAAACAGACATCCAATCTTAAATTCCCTTACTATATGCAAATTTAATGGAATTCAATTAAAGCAACAGATATGCACATTTTATTAATCATCAGCTAATTTCAAGATCAAAGGCCACAACAGGAGCCAGAGTGGCATCGGCACTGGAAAGATAATGAGGATGTTTGTGTATTGAGAATCTGTGACTTACTTTCAGTTTCATTTGTGGCAGTTTGTGAAGAGATACTCAGCTACTCACCCACGGCAATGCATGTTACATTAGTGCTGTCATATCTGGATATGACATGCCATATAGCCTATGACACGCTCTCACATTTATTAATTTAACACTTTGGGAGGAGTAAAATTGACATGTGGTTTAAACAACCAGATGCATTTACACTTGTCCAGTTTTGTCTGGAATGTGTCCCAGACCACCTCATGAAGTGGTTTGAGAGATCGGATTTAAATCCTTCTCAAAAGCGTTTCGGAAGGCATTTACACCTGGTCTTTTCACGATCAGATAACTATCTGACCAGAGAAAATGCATGAAGCAACCAGGTGTAAACAGGCCCATAGTGTCAATTTTATAAACTTTTCTAAACACAGCCTGTCTATATGCTCAATTATTAAAACTGTGTGATGCACACGTGTACTTAATGTACCTGAGCTACGATGAACTAACAATGACCAGTTGTATTTTTTAACTATATTGTTAAGTTTTAGTTAAAGTATTAACTGAAGTGACCTTATTGTAAAGTTTTGACTAGCTGGTGTTAAACAGATTTATTTCCATAAGGCAACACTCTAATAGGTGTTTTGTTTCTCTAGCTCACCCCAGCCCAACACGGTGATCTTCCTCATGTAGTTTGTGATGGTGATGTTCTGTCTGAGGAGCCATAAGTACATATGAAGAGCTTGAATGAAGAACCAGGTGAATGAGGCCAGCATGGAGTAATGCAGGAGCAGCGCTATGAAGACACACGCAGCGTTGTCTTGTGTGTTAGCCACGCTCTCGTTTGACAAAAACGAGCCATTCAGTAGAAACAAAGCCACAAACATATTCATCAAGATCTTCGTGGCCTGATTTGATTGGGCTTTCCTATTAAAATATAAAAACAACTGTTCTTGTAACCTGAACTTTAATACTTGAGAGCTTTGATCTTATTACTTTACAAGGAAATACTGTTTAAGTCTTTATTCTTCAAAATTTCAAGTTTAATTCAATGCATTGCTGTTTCTTTGTCAAATTGTTTCTTAGTGTAGTATTAGTGATTATTGATTACTAAACAGCACTGACTATATGATATACTTTAAGATACTCTACCGTAGCAAAAAATGCATGAATAAAGCAATGGCCATAAAAAACATGGAGATGCCGCAGCCGATAGAAGAAATTAAGGTCAATGATTCCAGATGCGGTACTGTGTCATTTGCACCTGACTGAGACTGAGGGATCTAAGAAAACAGAATGAAACAGATCAGTTTTTCATTGTTTACATGTTCACTAGCATGTTGACAGGGACTAAAAGACTGATTTTGATTTAGCTGAATCATTTAAATGAAACATGAATAATGAAAGCACAAGTTCTTCTATGAGAAGCTTCTCACCATCAGCACTGCAAAAAACGTCAGATGTGAGCAGGAGCACTTTATGGTGTTGTTGTTGATTTCTGTCTCACAGCCAAATGTTGTCCAGTTAAGTTCTCCTTTAAAGAAAAGAGAGCAATGAATGAAATTGATTATAAACAAAACAAAAACAAAAAAATAGGGAACTGCATTTATTGATAGGAACTGATCAGTACAGCCATAAATGAATGTACCTTTGCCATCCCAAGAAACACAGGACGCATTACCGGTCTGTAAAAACACATTCATTTTAATTTAGATTTCACATTGTCTGATCATTATAACAAAAGTTCAGCAACAAAAACTTCATTACCAGATCTTTATGTTTAAAGAACATCTCAATATTGTTGTTAAGGTGGAAGATTTTGGCCCTCATTGTTATTCCATAAACCTCATTGTTCAAAACAGTGTGAATTTCAGTTTCATCCTAAATCAGAAACCAAGAGAGCAATCATGAATCAGATATAAATGTGGGTGAATATAACTGATGGAGAAACATTTGCCCAAAACTAGATTTATTATGAATCTTTCCATACTACAAGGAAAAAATTATAATAATGAAGTACCTTATTTCTCCAGTTTTTGAAGCGTAGAACTCCAGCAAATGCAGTTCCATTGTTTTCAAGACGTGATTTATCAAAAGCCTCCTTTGAAATCTTTGTTAACCAAAGACAGTTATTAATCAGGTCACTATGACTCTCAACAACCTGTAAAAAGAAGAATTGCCGTGATAACTGATAAATCAAACAATGTTTTAATGCATCTTAGCTCTTAGATTTACCGTGGCATGATCTGAAGAGTAGCATATGTTTATGTCTTTGGTTTCCGTGTTCTTGGCTTGTACATAAAGAAAACCAACACCATCCTCCATGAAAATCATTGCATTGCTTTCATTTATTTTTTCCATCTCACGCTCCAGATTTTCTAAGGCTTTTCTGTAAAGTGGATTAAATTACTTTGTATTCTGTAACAGTTTTAAACTTAATATCTACTGGTAACTGCACACTTACGATGCCTTTGAGGGATTAGTATATCCATGATTTGTCATATGGGATGTGAAACTGGTAGTTGGATTGTTAGTTGTCGTGTGTGACATCAAAGTGGTGTTTGGATTGTTAGTTGTCGTGTGTGACATCAAAGTGGTGTTTGGATTGTAAGTTGTCGTGTGTGACGTCAAACTAGTAGTTGGATTGTTAGTTGTCGTATGTGAAGTCAAACTGGTAGTTGGATTGTTAGTTGTCGTATGTGACGTCAAACTAGTAGTTGGATTGTTAGTTGTCGTATGTGAAGTCAAACTGGTAGTTGGATTGCTAGTTGTCGTGTGTGACGTCAAACTAGTAGTTGGATTGTTAGTTGTCGTATGTGAAGTCAAACTGGTAGTTGGATTGTTAGTTGTCGTATGTGACGTCAAACTAGTAGTTGGATTGTTAGTTGTCGTATGTGAAGTCAAACTGGTAGTTGGATTGCTAGTTGTCGTGTGTGACGTCAAACTATTAGTTGGATTGTTAGTTGTCGTATGTGAAGTCAAACTGGTAGTTGGATTGCTAGTTGTCGTATGTGACGTCAAACTATTAGTTGGATTGTTAGTTGTCGTATGTGACGTCAAACTGGTAGTTGGATTGCTAGTCGTATGTGACGTCAAACTGGTAGTTGGATTGCTAGTCGTATGTGACGTCAAACTGGTAGTTGGATTGCTAGTCGTATGTGAAGTCAAACTGGTAGTTGGATTGCTAGTTGTCGTGTGTGACGTCAAACTGGTAGTTGGATTGCTAGTCGTATGTGACGTCAAACTAGTAGTTGGATTGTTAGTTGTCGTATGTGACGTCAAACTGGTAGTTGGATTGCTAGTTGTCGTATGTGACGTCAAACTGGTAGTTGGATTGCTAGTTGTCGTATGTGAAGTCAAACTGGTAGATGGATTGCTAGTTGTCGTATGTGACGTCAAACTGGTAGTTGGATTGCTAGTCGTATGTGACGTCAAACTAGTAGTTGGATTGCTAGTTGTCGTATGTGAAGTCAAACTGGTAGTTGGATTGTTAATTGTCGTATGTGACGTCAAACTGGTAGTTGGATTGCTAGTTGTCGTATGTGATGTCAAACTAGTAGTTGGATTGTTAGTTGTCATTTGTGACGTGAAACTGATAGTCGGATTGCTAGTTGTCGTATGTGACATCAAACTAGTAGTTGGATTGCTAGTTGTCGTATGTGACGTCAAACTGGTAGTTGGATTGCTAGTTGTCGTATGTGACATCAAACTAGTAGTTGGATTGTTAGTTGTTGTATGTGACGTCAAACTGGTAGTTGGATTGCTAGTCGTATGTGACGTCAAACTGGTAGTTGGATTGCTAGTTGTCATTTGTGACGTGAAACTGATAGTCGGATTGTTAGTTGTCGTATGTGACGTCAAACTGGTAGTTGGATTGCTAGTTGTCGTATGTGACGTCAAACTGGTAGTTGGATTGCTAGTTGTCGTATGTGACATCAAACTAGTAGTTGGATTGTTAGTTGTTGTATGTGACGTCAAACTGGTAGTTGGATTGCTAGTCGTATGTGACGTCAAACTGGTAGTGGGATTGCTAGTTGTCGTATGTGACGTCAAACTGGTAGTTGGATTGCTAGTTGTCGTATGTGACATCAAACTAGTAGTTGGATTGTTAGTTGTTGTATGTGACGTCAAACTGGTAGTTGGATTGCTAGTCGTATGTGACGTCAAACTGGTAGTTGGATTGCTAGTTGTCATTTGTGACGTGAAACTGATAGTCGGATTGCTAGTTGTCGTATGTGACGTCAAACTGGTAGTTGGATTGCTAGTTGTCGTATGTGACATCAAACTAGTAGTTGGATTGTTAGTTGTTGTATGTGACGTCAAACTGGTAGTTGGATTGCTAGTCGTATGTGACGTCAAACTGGTAGTTGGATTGCTAGTTGTCGTATGTGACGTCAAACTGGTGGTTGGATTGTTAGTTGTCATCTGTGACGTGAAACTGGTAGTTGGATTGCTAGTTGTCGTATATGAGGTCAAACTAGTAGTTGGATTGTTAGTTGTCGTATGTGACGTCAAACTGGTAGTTGGATTGCTAGTCGTATGTGACGTCAAACTGGTAGTTGGATTGTTAGTTGTTGTGTGTGACGTCAAACTGGTAGTTGGATAGTTATTTGCATTTTGTGACATGAAATTAGTAGTTGGAATGTAAGTTGTCGTGTGTGACATCAAAGTGGTAGTTGGATTGTTAGTTGCTGTGTGTGATGTGAAATTAGTAGTTGGATTGTGAGTTGTCATATGTGCTGTGAAACTGTTAGTTGGGTCAGGCGTTGTTGTATTTAATGCAAAACTAGTAGTTAACATAGGAGTTGATGCACCTGCCGCAAAACTGGTAGTTAGGTTGGGAGTTGTTTTAACTGGTGTGAAGCTGGTAGTTGGGTAGGGAGCTTCTGAATATGATGCAAAACTGGTAGTTGGATTGTGAGATGTAGTGTGTGACAGTGGTGTAATGGTGGTTGATCTTCTATCAACACAAGTCACGCACATCCATTTGCCGTCTTTAAAATGCAGAACATATCTGCTTCCTTCTTTCCCTTCAACAAAGAAATGAACAATGGATGCATTTTATTGCAACTGTGCAATAATTGTAACTAATATCTGTGATATGTTACATGATATGTTGGTTATTTAAAACACCAAGCAACACAGTCATTACAACATTATAGATGCATGTTCATCAGTTCACACATTTATTATTGATATATTCCATTCATATTATTGCCATAATTGATTTTGTCATGCTTTCAATAACTGTTTATTTAAAATTGAATTACTCAGCATGATTTTCAAAGCAAGTACATTCTAAGGCTTAGAATTAACCCTACTTAGTGATTTTTCATTAGAGAAAAAATATATAATGTCTGTTCGCATTGTACTGTATTTGATTAAACTTTAATTTGTATGAAACAGGCAATAGAAACAACTGAAAAACAATTTATGAATTTTAAAACAGACTTACCATAGCATGTACGTTTGTCATATACTGCATTTTTACATATCTCTCCAGGATTAACAGGCTCGATGTTTAGTTCAACATTCATGTGAAAATTATATATGTTATTATCTGATTGACATGAAATGAAGTCAATGAGTTTCAGTCATCACAAGTGCTCTCAGATAATTAATACGCAGTATTCACACAGTAATGTTAGCAGTGTATTTCATGTCTACCTGTATATGGTGAGCTACTTCTGTTATAGAAATATTCATCTGTCAAACTGACTTGGATGTTGATTTGCATCATATTTTCTGAGCTGGCTGCACAAATAAAAACAACATTTGAGTTTATCATGTAAAAATGTATGACATGATATAAAGCTCTATACTAGATGTCACAATTTAGATGCCCACAGCCACAATCTTTGTTTTTAATCTTTTTTCTTCTTTTTTGGCTTAAACTTGAATTTGTTTTCTAATGTTCACCAAACAACACATTCATTGGCATATATTTATTGATTAATCCATTTTTCAAGGTAACATACTTATCTGGCACGTAGAACAACAGATTATCATTAGCCACAGTAAATTCTTCTTTTGTTGAGGCATAATTCCCAGAGACAGCGGCCTATTTGAGACACACGTTAGCTTTGTTATCTGCAGCCTTTGGAAATAAATCTTTAATAATTTTCTCATAACATTCTTGAAATAAAGTCCCCAGTCCAAGAGTTGAGAGAGTTTGATCTGTCCACACATAAAGCTGTTAGATTATGAGCCTCAGCATATAGTTGTGGCATACAGTTCATTTGAAAACATGCAAATTATGTTTATATGGGCTTTACCTGAGAATTGCTGTATCTGGTTACATTCAGGTCCAGTTTATCAAGTCATCTTTGTTCACAGAGAACAATATAAATGTAGAAAATAAATACATATACTTAATAAAAGTAGCAACAAAATGCCAATGAAAGCTAACTTTTATTAGAGGCAATTAGACAGTTTAAATTAATTTGCAATATTTACATTCATATTCCTATATAAAAGTTAAATTTAAAAAGTTAAAATATAAAAGTTTGAACAAGTTCGAACTATTTTCATAGAAACAATGAAGTACAACAGGGCTGCCAAACTCAGTTCCTGGAGGGCCGCAGCCCTGAAGAGTTTTGTTCCAACCCTGCTCCAACAGACATACCATGTAGTTTTAAAATAAGCCTGAAGGACTTGATTAGTTGGATCAGGTGTGTTTAATTAGGGTAGGAGCTAAACTGCAGGGCTATGGCCCTCCAGGAACTGAGTTTGACACCCCTGAAGTACAATCTTTCACATATTTACAAGTTTGACTGAAAGTCCATCATGATGAACAATGACATTTTACAGCTTCATGACAGTCATTCAGAGATAACAGTATCTGTTATTATTAGTTAACATTAAGTTGTTTCTGACAGTGTTTTGTATGTTGTTTTCATATACCAAATATTCACCATATCCATATGTGTGGATTTTATTAAGCAGCTATATCTAATAATAGCCATGCAAACATATGAATCCAAAGGCGTGTGGACATTACTTTCATCCTGAAGATGTAAATTTGTTTAGTAAAAGAGGTTCAGTGTTGTTTGAGTCACTCTGACACGCACATAATAACATATAGAGGACAGAATGATGATTATAACTCTCAATAATTAGAACATCAGTGACATCAGGTTATATCAAGTTTTCAGTAACAATTGTCAGTCAATTGTTTTGAGTTTTTTTCACTAAAATGTAATATTTTTAGGGTTATTATGTGCATGCATCATTTTAAACAGTTCTTTCTCGTTCATAAGTGACATTTGTCTTGGTGTTGTTTTTGAGCTTCATTTTGGTGAGAATACACAGTTTTCCCTGAAACAACACCTGTACAGATCAGTTTAAGAAATCAGTGTAAGAAAGTCTGAGACAAAGAAGGCCTTCTGTCTTAATTATGCTAGTTAGAAATATTTTCCACAGCAGTAATGCTGGATTGAGTGATGGTTGTGTTGGAGTCGGTGCCATCTGGATCATCAGAGAAATGACCCGAGATGTCATTGTGAATGTGGTAGTAATACAGGAAGAGGAAAAACCCTGAAAACAAAAGGTTCAGAGAAATTAAATAATTAATCATTTAAAACATCCTTAGCTCTAATTATTTGCTAAAATCTGCAGGAAAAAATAGAGGCGTTCTACGAAGCTAAATGTATTGATGCTTGTGATTGTTTCTCACCCTGAAAGGAGTTCAACACAGAGAAGATGTAATATGAGGGAATGAGCATCGGTCCATAACTGAAGAACGCCACAGACCACGTCAGACCGAAGAGCAGGAACAAACTCAACACCATCATCAACTGCTTTCTGAACGTCTTTCTCTTGCCATCAACTGCTTTTATGTTTCTGGCCTGAACGACCTTAGTGACGATCAAGATGAAGATTCCTGTCGTGAAGATGAAAACTAAAGCATAGTAGCCGATGTTCACTATATAGTGAATGTAAGGATTTGTAATCCAGCACCTGTCATTAGAAAATATTGAATTTAAGAAAGCAATCATTTAACATCAATAAATATATGAATTTGTGGCATCAAACCAACTTACATTTGTGCGATTTTGCCAGATGTAGTGTTTAGGGTCACTGCTTCATATCCTCCTGCAGAAGCAATAGCTACGACTATCGGAGCGGCACACACTGAAAACACACAGAAATACATTGATTTAATTGAAGAAAAAAAACAATATTTACAGCTGTAGTTTAGCTACAACTACAATCGGGATACACTTGATGTACAGTTGGAAAGATGCAAGCTTTGTTTCTGAATCCCTAAGTAAAGATATAGTGTCAAATTAATACATTTTTGTAAACACAGCCAGTCTATTCACAATGAAAGTGTCCCTACTACATCCAGCATAAACTCTCACTACCTCAGACCTCACTACCTAAACCTCATGGCAATTGTATTTTCTTAATGGGGTTTTGTTTCTCTAGCTCACCCCAGCCCAACACGGTGATCTTCCTCATGTAGTTTGTGATGGTGATGTTCTGTCTGAGGAGCCATAAGTACATATGAAGAGCTTGAATGAAGAACCAGGTGAATGAGGCCAGCATGGAGTAATGCAGGAGCAGCGCTATGAAGACACACGCAGCGTTGTCTTGTGTGTTAGCCACGCTCTCGTTTGACAAAAACGAGCCATTCAATAGAAACAAAGCCACAAACATGTTCATCAAGATCTTCGTGGCCTGATTTGATTGGGCTTTCCTATTAAAACATACAAACAACTGTTCTTGTAACCTGCACTTTAATACTTTAGAGAACAAGGACATACGATTTCAGTATTTATACTTCAAAATTTCAAGACCAAGATTCTTTGTAAATGCACTAGCAATTTCTGAGTGAATATTGTTTCTTTGTTTAGTATTAGTGATTAATGATTACTAAACAGCACTAACTATGTGATATACTTTAAGATACTCTACCGTAGCAGGAAATGCATGAATAAGGCGATGGACATAAAAAACATGGAGATGCCGCAGCCGATAGAAGAAATTATGGTCAAGGATTCCAGATGCGGTACTGTGGCATTTGCCCCAGGCAGAGACTGAATTATTGGAGAAAATAGAGAAATGCACAGATCAGCTGGATGATTTTTTGCTGTCATTTCTACAATGCCATCATGTAATATGTCAAAAGCAATGAGGACACAAAAACTTGAAAAGACATAAAAAGCAAAAGTGATCTCAACTGTTTCTCATAGATAGCAATGAGATTAAATGCAGACTAAATGGAGATCTCAACAACGTCCTAAACTGTGCTGAAGAACAAAAGTCTGTTCTTAAAAATCAGATTTCAAAAGTCTCGATATGAAATCATATATTTCTCATCAAGTACTAATTTGAGCTGTTCCACATTCATTTTATGGCTCTAGTCAGCATAACTGAGAGCTGGTAGATGGTCATAACTACACCTTTTGGATGCACTGACTCACTTTTGTAAGTGTGTGTGTTTACATGCACTAACTTTTATCAATCCAACCAAATACAGTCTGATTTCAGATTCTGAAAGCTCTGTCTATATGAACCGTAAACTTTGAATCACATTTTCATTTATATGTACATTACATGTATTTCAAACAAAACTTCAGCGCTTGCACAATGCATCAGCTGGCACGTTCAGAACCGGAGAGAGATGTATAAAAAGATGTTTAATTACCTACATGACACAGGCTACCTAAAAAATAGACAAATATGTCAGAAGAGCTTTTTTAGCAAATATTTGGCAAAAATTCAACCTCATCCCCTGGCCAGTTCATAAAAAGTACGAAAAATATAAGGTTTCAAAATGCATTGTGGCGCTGCACATTTGCACAAGGTAATTTTGAATCCAGTTTAGAAGATCAATCTTTGAAAAAGAAAGTAATTTCTTTCCTATTGATTGGTGTATTTTAGGTCTACTCCACTTTCAATCCGAAATTTAATTCGGAGCGAGTTCAGTCCGAGTGAGACGTCAATCCAGGCACTAATGGATTTTTTGGGTGCATGCAAACGTAGCTACTGTATTTATTTTTTTATTACGTGCTTGATGCTTGATTTGTTTTGTTTTTTGTTTGATATCATTGATATCATTGCTTTGCTATCACTAGTCAGATGCAGTATTGTGGGAGGAATATTCTTGTTTTTATCTTCACAGAAGAGGGAGGCTTTAATTTTTAGATGCATACATATGTTAAAAGGTTTTTTTATATTATTATTATTATAACCTTTATATATCCAGGAAAAATCTCTCTGAGGTAAATAAAATAAGATAAAAAAAAACAATACAGGAGTGTCCTGACCAAGGATTTTGGATTTTGACATCTTTTGAGCTCACAAGCAAATAGGCCTGGACTAACAGATTTTGATTTCAGGGGATCTTTAAATGAAACATGAAGGATGATAGTGTAAGGTCTTCTTCTCTGAGAAGCTTCTCACCATCAGCACTGCAAAGAACGTCAGATGTGAGCAGGAGCACTTTATGGTGTTGTTGTCGATTTTTGTCTCACAGCCGAACGTCGTCCATTTAAGCGTTCCTTCAAAGAAAAAAGAGAGATGAATGAAATTAATTATACATATTAATTATAGAAAATATACTGAGTTTGTTAATAGGATCATAAATGAATGTACCTTTGCCATCCCAAGAAACGCAGGACACATTTCTAACCTGTTAAGAACACGTTTATTTTCATTTTGATTTCACAGTGTATTGTAATAAGTTTTGCAACAGAACCTTCATTACCATATTTTTATTTTTAATGGTCATGTCAATATTGTTGGTAAGGTTGGAGATGTTGGCACCCATCGTTATTCCATAACTCTCATTGTTCAAAACAGTGCGAGTTTCAGTTTCATCCTAAATCAGAAACCATAATAGAGCAATCAAATATAAATGTTTATCAATGCATCAGATCAAGAAACATTTGTCCAAGTAGAATTTTTGAAGAAGAGTGGAAAAAGAAACAGATGCACACCTTATTTCCCATGTTTATGAATCGTAAAACTCCAACAAATGCACTTCCATTGTTTTCTTGACGTGATTTATCAAAGGCTTCACTGGGAATCTTTACAGACCAGGGATAACCTGTCTGGTTGCTCTCGACAGCCTGTGAAACGAAGAAATGGTGTTGATAAATGTTAATTCCTCTCCGGAGGGACTTGTTTTAATGCTTCTCAGGCCTTACGTTTATCATGTTCTGGCTTGAAGAGTAGCATATGTTGATGTCTTTGGTTGGCTTGTCCTTGGGTTGTCTTTGGAGAACACCAATAACATCTCCCATGACAATCGCCGCATTGGTTTTATTGCTTTTTTCCATCTGCTCCACCAGCGACTCTACTTTTTTCAAGTTTTCTCTGTAAAATGCATTGAATCAGTTGGTATTCTGTAACTTAAGCTTTAGATTTGAAATCTGCTGGTAACCACATACTTACGCTGCCTTTTGGGGCTCAACTTTATCTGTGTTGTTCTGTGCATCTGGTAGATTGAAAGTAATCTCAGGCGGTGGGACAGTTGGCTCGGGAGTTGTCCCATATGGCACGAAACTGGTAGTTGGAGTATTAGTGGTCGTATGTGATGGTGAACTGGTAGTTGGAGTATTAGTGGTCGTATGTGATGGTGAACTGGTAGTTGGAGTATTAGTGGTCGTATGTGATGGTGAACTGGTAGTTGGAGTATTAGTGGTCGTATGTGATGGTGAACTGGTAGTTGGAGTATTAGTGGTCGTATGTGATGGTGAACTGGTAGTTGGAGTATTAGTGGTCGTATGTGATGGTGAACTGGTAGTTGGAGTATTAGTTGTCCTATGTGATGGTGAACTGGTAGTTGGAGTATTAGTGGTCGTATGTGATGGTGAACTGGTAGTTGGAGTATTAGTGGTCGTATGTGATGTTGAACTGGTAGTTGGAGTATTAGTGGTCGTATGTGATGGTGAACTGGTAGTTGGAGTATTAGTGGTCGTATGTGATGGTGAACTGGTAGTTGGAGTATTAGTGGTCGTATGTGATGGTGAACTGGTAGTTGGAGTATTAGTGGTCGTATGTGATGGTGAACTGGTAGTTCGAGTATTAGTTGTCATATGTGATGGTGAACTGGTAGTTGGAGTATTAGTGGTCGTATGTGATGGTGAACTGGTAGTTGGAGTATTAGTGGTCGTATGTGCTGGTGAACTGGTAGTTGGAGTATTAGTGGTCGTATGTGATGGTGAACTGGTAGTTGGAGTGTTAGTGGTCGTATGTGATGGTGAACTGGTAGTTGGAGTGTTAGTGGTCATATGTGATGGTGAACTGGTAGTTGGAGTATTAGTGGTCATATGTGATGGTGAACTGGTAGTTGGAGTATTAGTGGTCGTTTGTGATGTTGAACTGGTAGTTGGAGTGTTAGTGGTCGTATGTGATGGTGAACTGGTAGTTGGAGTATTAGTGGTCGTATGTGATGGTGAACTGGTAGTTGGAGTATTAGTGGTCATATGTGATGGTGAACTGGTAGTTGGAGTATTAGTGGTCGTTTGTGATGTTGAACTGGTAGTTGGAGTATTAGTGGTCGTATGTGATGTTGAACTGGTAGTTGGCTCAGGAGTTGTCGATCTTCCATCAATGCAGGTCACACACATCCATTCACTCCCATTTAAATACAGAATGTATCTGCTTTTTTCGTTCCCTTAAACACAAATAAACAGTGGATGGTTTTTATTGCAGTTGCCCAACAATTGAAACAATATCAGTTGCATGTTCATCAGTTCACATATTTATTGGTCATATAGTCTAGTCATATGATTGCTGATTTTATCATGCTATTAACTTCAAGCACTAAACAAATTTAATTTCTCAAACTAATGCATTCTGTTTAAAAGGCTCAATAAACCCTAATATTGGGTCTACAACTATGCTGGAAATAAGTATGCTGTCAGATATTTTTGATTCTGAAATCAAACTTTATAATTCTTGAGACTCAGACTTACCACTGCATGGTGCATCATGTCCATATGTAGCATTTCTACATGTCTGTTCAGGATCAACAGGAGGGATTTTCAAACAACCTAAAGAGAACATGACACCTAATTCAACAACATATAATTGCAGTGTATGATTTGATTAGGCTATGTAGTCTTGGAACAGCATTACAGATAGTTAAAACTGGTTATGTGATAAAAGTTTTTCTGTAGGCTATATAGTTTACATATCGGTTCGACCACACATTGGTAGTTTTCAGAATATTGTTTTTTGAGTGGGAGTGATACTATACATTTTTATAGCAAAATACCACTGTCATATTGCCACCTTTATTTGACATAATATTTTCTGAAATGCTGGTTACCAATATGAGGGTCGTTTGTGTTTTTTGTCTGCTGTTTAATCAAGACTATCGATTGGCGAATTAATCACTATTGCAAATAAGTTTGCAAAAACTGATATGTCCTGATAATATTTAGACAATCGTGTCATGCGTGTTTTCTATTAGCAGTTTAGGATAAAATCTTCTGACTTGCAAATGAATCACTATTGCAAAAAAGGTCTGAAATAGCTCACGATTCAGTTCGATTGTTTTCTGACGGTTGGCTCACGCACTGAATTGTCTACTTTACAAGACAGAAAACAAAAATAACACTAGGTGAAGTGATATTTCCTGATGTTATTGTGGCAGTTGTGTCGTGTAAGTTATCTATCAGCTGTCTAAATCAAAATGAGTGATTTGCAAATTAATCACTATTGCAAAAATTGTAATCACTATTGCAAAAAACGCCGGCTTTTCACACTTTTCATGCAGCATAATCTGTTTTCATATAATTAAAATGTTGATATTTATCCTAATATGTTCTAATATATTATATTGAAAAAAATGCTGCCAAATGCACATCTATTGGTAACTTGGTACTAAATATAATATTATGTTGAACATCCTAATTGCAAAAACCATAGACATCCTTAAACCAGTCTAACCAGCTAAATGGTTTAGAACTGACGGTGAGTACATTCTCATATGAAGGCCTACACTCAGTGGCATCAGTCCACCAAAAGCCAAGGTGTAGCGAACTCTGATGACGTTATCAGATCTTACTGGTTCAATGAGACGACAAGTGTGTGGAGCATCCAAAAGTGAATAGCTTTGATCATAACACAGCAAATGAGACTGTTACAAACCACTGTTATAAGATTGAAGGACTTTTCAAGTACTTTTCCAAGGACGTTCCAGTAGGCCTTTCAGCACTAAACATTTCAGAGCTTGTCAAGTCTGAGCAGTAATGCAAATTTTATTTTTAATGTGATGACCAAAAACGTTTCTTGTTCATCCTTCAAGTATTGTCCCCATTTTTAAAACGAAACGTTTCACAAATGTAGGAAAACAAACACTTTTAATTAAAAACGTAAAAAAGACATGCAATTACCACTATAACCAGTAGATTCGAGTAAAATTAGCAGTAGAATTGAGTGTTTATATTGTTCTCTTGCATTATCGACACACTACTTTCCTGTTTAACACTGTAAAGCTGCCTTGACACAATCTGCATTGTATAAAGCGCTATAAAAATTAAGATGACTTGACTAGATGGCTGCAGAGGAGCACTTATTGGCTTATTATAGACATTTCCACTCCCTAACAGTTTTTTCAAGCAATTTTTAGACATTATTGAACCACTATTATAACTTTTAAAAATCTGTTTGTGCCATTTTGTCACTTTTTGTACTTAAGTGTGAAGTAGATGTTTGTAGGTAAGGTCACAAAGTCTCATGAAAAACAAAAACTACTTCAAATTGCGAATTTAGAAACCCACCTAGAAAATAAAGACTCCTATGTTAGAATGCTGTTCATTGACTTCAGCTCGGCATTCAACACAATAATCCCACAACAGCTCATAAATAAGCTAAACCTGCTGGGCCTTAACAATTCCCTCTGTAACTGGATCCTGGACTTTCTAACTGGAAGACCTCAGTCAGTCCGTGTCGGCAACAACACCTCGAGCACTACAACACTGAGCACAGGTGCTCCACAAGGCTGTGTGCTCAGCCCGCTGCTCTTCACACTGCTGACCCACGACTGCACTGCCAAGTTCAGCTCCAACCACATCATCAAGTTTGCTGATGACACAACAGTGGTAGGTCTCATCAGCAACAACGATGAAACGCACTACAGAGAGGAAGTGGCACAGCTGGCTGAATGGTGTGGCACAAACAATCTGTCCCTCAATGTGGAGAAGACAAAGGAGGTTGTGATGGACTTCAGGAGAAACTCCGTTGACCACCCCCCACTGACCATGGACAGCTCGACTGTGGAGAGAGTCAGCAGCACTAAATTCCTGGGGGTGCACATCACAGAGGATCTCACCTGGACCACCAACACCATGTCACTCTCCAAAAAGGCACAACAGCGCCTACACTTTCTCCGCCGGCTGAAAAGAGCAAGTCTCCCTCCACCCATCCTCACCACATTCTACAGAGGCACCATTGAGAGTGTGCTGACCAGCTGCATCACTGTCTGGTACGGGAACTGCAGTGCTGCTGATCGCAAGACCCTCCAGCGGACAGTGAACACAGCTGCAAAGATCATCGGTGCCCCTCTCCCCTCCATCCTGGACATCTTCCTTACACGATGCTCCAGCAAAACCAACAGCATCGTGAAGGACTCCACCCATCCCTCCCACAGTCTCTTCCAGCTCCTACCATCAGGAAGACGGTACCGGAGCATCAGAGCCCGCTCCGCCAGACTGCTCAACAGCTTTTTCCCCCAGGCTGTGAGAGCCCTGAACTCAAACCACCCCGCCCCCCTGTGAAACCCCATGCAAACCTCTACCTCCTGAACATGGACCACCCCCCACCCCAAACCTTACCACACCAAAGAAAAACTGTATGGAACTTTAATTATTTTTTTAAATTTATTTTATTCTTATTTTTCTTTACACTATGGACACTCTCCTCTGTGTGCACTATGGACACTTTACACTATGGACACTCACACTCTACACTATGTGCACTATGGACACTTACACACACTGCTGCGTGTGCACAATCTCACAAAAAACTCAGCAATATATGTATGTTTACATGCTCATGCACTACAAATCATCCTGCACTGTTCCCCAACCAGCTGCTGACTCAAATGTCTCTCTTTGCACATGTACAGTATTTGTGAAGCATTCGTATAGTTTGTATTTTTTATCTTCTATTTTTTAGTTTGTATAGGGTAATATTTATGTGAAGCATTCGTATAGTTGTATTTTTTATCCTTTTTAGTTTGTATAGGGTAAATACTTATATATAGTATACCTATAGTTAAATCTGTTAGTAGTGTATAGGTTTATAGTGTTTTTTTTACTTCATTGTTGTAATGTCTGTATTTATGTAGCACCGTGGTCCTGCGAGACACGACATTTCGTTCCACTGCATTGAACTTGAACTTGAACTTGAATGAGGTTACACTGACAGCATGTGAAGAGCGCTTCTTTTATAATAACTGAAGCTGTCCGTCATTTCAGTGCAGATTCAATGAATATGAAAACTCCCATCAGGTCAATGAATCTGACTAAACTTCACTCTTTTATTTACACTGTGTATCTGCTTTATTTGTTTTAATGAGAGGAATTGCACGCATGTAAATTTATATAAAAAAATGTATAGAGAGATACTGAATGGATTGCAATGCAATGTATCTGGCTGCGATGACAACCGACAGGATTATAGAAGAGTGTGAAATCTTACATGCATCTGGGTTACTGGCATTGCAGGTGGTGGTGATGGGTCTGGTAGGGCAGCTGCCAGGGTTGTTAGCAATGGTGGTTGTAGATTGGGTGGTGGTGGTAGGGCTATAAGTGTTGCTTTGCCATGTCTGGCAAGTCCCATGATGATTTGATGTGGATCCTGCAGAATGGAAGAGATGAAATTTGCACTATACACTAAATATAACTATATTGTAAATTAGTCTAAAATAGTCTGCGTTTATACAATGATCTGTTCTTTCTCAGGAACTCATTAAAGAGCTTACAGGACAACGAACACACAGACTCCATTCAAATAGTTTGATTTGTATACTTTCAGTCTTACCTACGTTCTATTTTTGCTTTTCATCGATTGATGGAATGTTTAGAATTCATAATCTAACCAGCGAAGACTTCATCGTCACTGACAGCAAAGATCACGCATGCAAACACAAATGTGTGGAAAGTATGTCTGTACTTAAGTGGGTTTGCATGTGAGTTATACTGCGTCTATCGTAGGACAACACGTACCTGTTGAATTCAGGACTTCTGATGGAAGACATTTCGATGCATTTGGGAGAAACCACATTATTATGTTTGTAATCCTCTCATTCATTCTTACTTCATATTTCCCCCGATTGTTTGTTATGTTGAAATGGTATGATTTACATTTTTCTGGAAGCAAGAGAGAACATTTGAACATTGATTGTTGGTTTAACTTTACAAAGTAAGTAACCTGTAGTTGATACAAAGAAAGAGATTGATTCAATCAACAGCAATAAGTCAAAATATTGTTATATAAGTTGACTGGACTAAAGAAAAAAAGGTTGAGATAACAAATCATGAAAATATTTGTTTTACACTGAGCAGCGTTGTTAACTAAAATTATTTAAAAACCTGCTAAAATAAAATAAAATATAATAAAACATATGCCTTGGCAACTAACCAGGTCAAAAATAAATGAATGCTAAATTAAAAATAAATAAAAACAACAATAAAGCTAATTAAAAAAGACAAATAAAAATTACAAAAATTTAAAATTAAGCTGAAAGCTGTACAAATAAAAATGAAAGCTAATTCAAAATATTCATAAATGTAATAGTAAATGAATAATACTAAAAATACTGTACCCAGGGAAGAGGTGTTTTGTGGGACATTTACTATGCAGAAATCTCCTATCAGTATTTCATACTCTGGTGAACACGTCACGTTTATAGCTGGAAGAAAAAACATCAGCTCAATGATTCTGTCATTTTTCATAAGCACTATCAGAAAATAAATATACAGTATTCGAAGCCATGTAGTGCAGTATATTTCTTATCTACCTGAACAGGTTGATCTATTGAAGCGCTGGAAATGTGTGTCTGTCAAAGTCTCACCAATTATTATTATTTTTGAGCAGGCTGCACAAACAAAGCCAACATTATAAGTCTCTGTGCAACCAAATAACATATTCGTTGACATTATAAATGCATTTTTTGAAGGAAACATACTTATCTGGCATCTAACACAACAGATGATCATCAGCCACAGCAAATTCTGCCTTCTCCAAAACATAATTCCCAGAGACAGCGGCCTGTCAGAGACACAAGTTAGTTTTGTGTTCTACAGGCATTGAAAATAAAGCATAAGTCAGAAATCATTTTCTTATTACATTCTTGAGATAAAGTCCACAGTCCAAGAGTTTGATGCATCCGCATACGAAACCGTTGGATTATGAGCCGCTGGACACTGACATACGGTTCATTTGCAAACATGCAAATTTATTTGGGCTTTAACAATGAACTTCAGTGCATGGTTACATTCAGATCCTGTTTATCAAATCACGTTTGCTCACAGATAACTATTCAAATGTCAAAATGTTAAATAATGTAACCAAAAGAACAAAATGCAATGTGTACCTTTCTTTACAACAAATGACACTTACTTTATTTTGTTGCTTAATAAATGACATTCACACGTTAATAAGTTTGACTGCAGTGAATAGATGTTTATGAGAGCCACTGAAAGTTCATCATGATGAAGAATGACATTCAGAATTCAGAGTGTTTTGATGTGTTTTCAAATGATGTTCCTTGAAATGTTATTTCAAATATCCATGCAAATATCTGAATCCACAGGTGTTTGACCTTCAATATCATCCTGAAGATGCAAATTTCTTTGCAAAAGAGGTTCATTGTCTGAGTCTCTCTGGCACAAACGTGATCACATCATTAAGCTCAACAAATCTAATAATTCAGTAATATCAGGTCATGCCATTTATATAGAAATGTCCTTTTGAATGAATCTCTCCTTCAGAAGTGATATTTGTCTTGTTTTGGGGACTTTTGTTTTTTGGTAAGAATATGATCAAATTTAGATCTCGACAGCTAGTATGTCAACGTGTTTGAAGCAACAATGTCAACTTTTAGCAACATTTTCTGAATAAATCTGGAAAAACTTGTAAAAAATAAAGATCTAATAGCAACACAGTCAGCAGTAAAACTTCTTGGTGAGAATAAATCTTATTATTTAGTTCATTGAAGTGTGTACTTATGGTGTAGGGTTAGGATCTCGGTAAATGGGTCATTTCTTGCAACAAAGCAATAACTCATTGTTCAATGACAGTATTGCTGAAGTCATAATGACAGAAAACATAGCACCTTGTATATTTGCCTAAGAGTTAGTCCAGCCACAGCGTGTCAAAATCCACGTCACACTTACTTAATATGCAATTACGGATCTTCCGGCTGAGGGTGGGCTATAACAGAAGGTCAGTTAAATATTTATTTCTTCTCATTAAAAATAATCCCAAAACAAGGGCCTATTGATTTCCATGGTATGAGCACATTAGGGTAACTAATTGTGACAGCTGTGTACTGTATGAGAAATAAATAATATTAAATAATAAACTATTTCGAAACGTTTATATATACTGTATAATGCACACATTTTGCACTCGTTTCCCAAAATGTATCAGTGTCAAACTTTAAAGACACATCTAGACAAAAGTAGAACAGTATCTTTTCTCACCTAGATACTTGAAATTAAAGACATGAAAATATCTGTTCATTATCAAATTGTATGCAAATAAAGGCAATCAGTTTTAGTGAAACATAATTTAAATAATCATTATTATTAATACATTTATTATATTTTAGGCTACATGGAAACAAATATATAAATGGAAATATGTAACACCAAATATATTGTTATTTATATTTAATATTTATATTGTGGTATTTGTTCATTTTTGGCATAACAGACAGACAGTTCATGTAAACGTACCTATACTAAAACTGCACTGCAAAAATCTTTAAAAATAATGTCTTTGAGAACGCCATTATAACAAACAGCATGTCCTCTCCATGCTACACTACCTGGCTCTTACGCACTTCATGACGAATGCAAAAGGTGTTTAAAATTACAACTTTTTACACCAAGTACCACCTCAGAAAATGTTTGGCTCTAAGTACCGCCATAATGACCAACATTAAAATACAGCAGCGTAGTAGGCCTAATTATTCAGCTACAGCTCTGCACATTCAAAAATGAGAGTTTTATTCCTAATAAGAATATTTATTATCTTTTAACATTGTAAATACAGTTTGAACATTAACACTGGACTGTGCTTACATACAGGTAAATAAAAAACTTAAATTATTAAATTAAAATGCACTGTACCTAAAAGTAGAACATTGGGTATAGGACCTATGCTACTTAGTAAAGTTGAGTTATTCTTATTTAGAATATTGAGAATTACAGCTTTTAAAGCAGTAACAACATTTTGGAGAAGGCCAGAATCCCCAGCTATAAGTGATGGTTAGATTTAGTTTCTGAAGTACACTCTATGGAAAGTATAACATATGAAATCAAAAGTAAAAGTATACATTTTGAAAAGATATGGGCACCTCTAAAATCAAAGTATGTACTATAAACAAAATATATTACTTACCCTCTCTTTTAATTTATTTAATATTATTATCAATTGAGGTTTAAAAGTATTATTTGAATTACTTGAAATTAGATGTCATAAGAGTCTTGATATGAATATGTGACTGTGTTCTGTATTTTTTGTCCCTATTTTTCATATGTAAACGTGTTTATCTATGTAATAGTTAATTTTTATTACTTATTTTTTGTATTTTTCTTAATTTATTGGTGGTGGGTATTACCACAAAAAGAAAAAACTAAGTGAACGGAAGAGAAAGTAGAAGGAAAAATGAGTAATAATTATTGGTAAAAAATATATATATATGTTTTCAAAGGAAAAATTCATTTGTATAATTGTATTAAATGTGTTTTTGAATCGAAAGACAAAGTATAAAAAAAAAAAATGGCCCCTCCTGGCTGAGGGAGAGATCTGTGGGGATAAGAGATGGAGGAGAGACAGAGGTGGCAGAAGGTGCTGGTGAACAGATTGAGGTTTTTGTCCTTTTCTTCCTCTGTCGCAAAGACTTAGAGCGTGGCAGTGGAGAAGAGTGTGGAGGAAGAACAGCTGTAAAAGTAGTAGAGGAGGGAGGAGAGAGAGAAGTTGGAGAGCGTGGGGAAGACAGAGGAACAAAGTTGATTACAAAGTATTAAATATGTATAAATAGTATAAATGCAGTCTCAGACTCCTTTTTGAGACTCTTCGGCTGCTCCACGGTGAGGCTCTCCTGTTGCTCCATGGTGAGGCTGTCCGGCTGCACCACTGTGAGGCTCTCCTGTTTTATGGTGAGTCTCTCCGGCTGCTTCACGGTGAGGCTCTCTGGCTCCAAAATGGAACTGTTGCTGTTGCTGGGGCTGTTGTGCGGCTCTGCTATGGGAATGTCATTGTCCAGCTGCTGTGCTGTGGAGGTTGCATTAATACAAGTTTACATTCATTTCAAATCTGTATAATATTAACAAAGAAAAGTACAAGTATTTTAAATAAGTATTATTTCTGAACAAAAATCTTGCTCTTACCCTTAGTCAAGAGAAATTCATTAGCCCTTCGCATCTTCTCCAAAACATTTCTTGTGACAGGAGTAGGGTGCAGATGGGTAATTATGTCTGCAACCCACTTATTTGAAGCCTTTTTATTTTGTTTGCCAATAAATAAAACGGGCTTGTAACCCACTGCCTCAAGTTCCCGCACCTGAAATGAACAAAAGCAGTTACTACACATTAGTTAAACCCAATGAATTTTAACTTACATTTCACTGCTGGTTATACTCTGTATAATTGTGTATGTGACGAATACAAATCTTGAATTATTAGATACATTAGTACTGTATAAAGCAGTTTCATTTTAAGGTCATTTAATACAGTGCAATGTAAGACAATGAGCCTTAATCTGTTTCATAAAGATTATTATTTGAGAAAAACCATTACTGCATCTTGTATTCTATACGATCAAAGTTCAATTAAGGCCAGAGAAACTCTTTCAGTTTCTATCAAATTGCCAACATGACTGTCTCATTATTTGACAGAAAACACAGCTGATTGTTTCTCTTTAGCACAATTTAAAGATAATAAAAGAGTCTTCCTTGCTGTGTTGGGGAAAGTTACTTTTAAAAGTAATGCATTACAATATTGCATTACTCCCTTAAAAAGTAACTAATTGCGTTACTTAGTTACTTTTTATGAAGAGTAATGTGTTATGTTACTTTTGCGTTACTTTTTAAATATGAGCAGGGCTTGATTATTTGTTTTCATATAAAAAAATTATATTTATAGCAAATGTAAAAGCAATTTTACTTACTGCAATTCGGGCAGAATCAATTATACGGCCAGTATTTCTGCTGTTCACCACAGATTGCCCCCACTGGCTATCCAGTGACACCGCTTTGTCATTTATTTTTTGTTTAGTGGACAGACTTCCAAAGCATAACAACTTTTCCTGCTTGCCTGATTGGGAGTCTGGCAAGAGGGGCAGGGCCGGAATTTGGGCCTCTTCATAACTTGACAAGAAATATACAGTAGAAATATACACAAAAACAGATAGACAATGTGTTAAAATAAAGAGTTTTTATAGGACCTGTTGAGAGAAACAGAAAGATGGACAGATAAGACAAAGATGTAAACCGAGAGAGAGAAAGAGCTACAGAGAGACAAGGACAGGTTAACAAGACGGATGTGGCTCTTAAAAGTGCCTTTGGTTTGTTTGTGTGTGTGTGTGTGTGTGTGTGTGTGTGTGTGTGTGTGTGTGTGTGTGTGTGTGTGTGTGTGAGTGTGTGTGTGTGGAGGGGGGTTAAAATAATGGAGAATGTTGGAAGCTGTCAAATTTGAAGGACCTGATAAAAGAAAAAATATATATTCAGAATTTAACTCCCATTTTGACCCGTATTTTCTTCATTGGTGTTGGCAGATTGGTCAGTTTTGGACTGTTTTTGAGTTGTACTATGTGGGATAAAATGGGCTTGGACAGGTGGAATTTTGATATTTCTTTAAGCAAATGAAAGGACATGGAAAACTATTTTACAACGTAGCCTTCTTTAGAGAAGAACACGTAATTTGCTTTATTTTGACATATTGAAAAATTGTGATGAGCCATAATATTGTTGTAGTTATTAATTAATTTGTATTGTTTATTATTGGTAAGATTTGTGTGTTTACAATATAATTGTGTGTGGATTTTGAACAATTACTGGAAAACACACCAATCTGGCAACACTGAACATTTATAAATGGCTAAAGTGTTGTGAGCTACTGTAATAACTAAAAACACATCATAATTAAAAATCATACAGTCGCCTATGAAATTACCTTGCATGATTATACGTGTGTGTGTGGGGGGGGGGGGGGGGGGGGTAAACAAACTTAAATTTAATTAGCTAGCTTAGCTAGCCTACTAACATTACACATTTGGTGAAGCAAATATTATTTATATAATGTCATTTACTACATCGCGAAACTGCTACCTTGCACTTCTAAAGGTTCTAAACTCAACAACAACAAGCCTCCGACAAAAATATCAGCATTATTACCCAGTGCCTTAAAAAATAACGCCAAGGGATCCTGACCAAGAGTCCCTATGTATGTGACGAGTTGGGAGTGAGAACTTGTAGCAACACGTGTAGGCAGTGAGAGATCTGATCACGCTGTCATTGGCCGATTCCTTTAGACCCCGCCCACTCCTCCTCCAGCACCAATGAGAGCAGCCGATGCCACATTCTTTCTCCCCTTTGTTCAGTTCAGTTACACAAAAGCACAAGGCAAACATAGGGCAATGTTGCACATCTCAAAGCATGCAAAACAGAACAATAGCAACAAAAAAAATAATAAATAACATAACATAAATACAAAATAAAAAAACTTGAATACAAACAAATAAATAAAAAAAAAATAATAAAATAAAAAGTACAAAAATAAAAAAAAACTTATACATCAGGGTTACATAAATTTGAAAAGCTTTAGACTTTGTATTGTTTTTATAAGCTTCTTATTTAATTTGATTACAAATTAATCATCTTTATTTTATCAAGTCGATATTCATTTATTTATTTTCCTATTATCACATTTATTTATCTATTTATTCATTAATATATTTATTCATTCATTCATTCATATTTAATTTATGCAGGTTTGGTACAATGTAAAATATCAAGAAATTCTAAATTAAGGTATTTGTATAATTTTTTTATTTATTTTATTTTATTTTATGTCATGTCATGTCATGTCTGTTTAAAGTCAACCCAAAATGAAATAGAAAAATAACTGTTCAGAATATATCTGCTAACAGCTGCAAGCCGATGCCTCATAGATCAGTGTGTTTCTCTGAATGTTTCTGTTTCTGTCGGTTCTCTCGGCTAATATAATGCTTCCTCTTTGCTATCTTTTTCTGAAAAGCCTCTTTTGGGTTTTTTTGTAAAGAAGTGTATTATCTGCATGAAAAAAAAGGACCTTGGGCTACTTTTATGTATTTTTCCTGTAGAAATAACATGTTTTTAAACATCCTTTAAAAATGTACTTGAAGCAAAGCTGTATATGATATTAAGGCTTGATTTCAGAGATTTGATCTTGAATAAAACTCTATTTTGTCTTGTGGCACTGACCATTTTCCCCCACACTTTAAACAAGTGAAAAGTTCAATCTGTCTAATGTTTTGATATTATAACTTTCACATGACTCATTATTTAGTCACAGTGATGTCAGATCCTGAGACATCAGGCTCTTTATTACATAAACATTCACACCACAGTCAATCTAAACCCTGAAGATCAGAGATGAATCTGAAGCTTCAAAAGCAAACACACTTTAACATGAACAAGCCCTCAGTGTAAAAGAGCAAATATGAATGAATGGCTCCCTCTAGTGTCACCGTAGAGTCATATTAAGCACTCTATATAGTGTTTGACCCAAATAAAACCACATTTGCTTTTGTTTTATCTCTAACTCACTGGCTAAAATAGTAAAGATGGAAATCATCTCCAGGCACTGAGATAACTCAAACCAACAAAACCGCCAATACTCTCAAAAATGAATATCCTTTTTTTTTTTTCTCACTGAAGCGTTTCAAACAAAGCATGTTGTCTTGGAAATGTTGTTTTAATTAACCAATTTATAGGTAGGTTTTCCCCATGTATATTCAATATCAATTTCCATTCTTTTAAAAATGTCCTTTGTTTGAAAAAGAAAAGAAAAAAGAATTATGTTTGTTGCTTTGTCACTGTAACTGTAAGATACCTTTGATCAAATCACACAAATCAGTTTAATTATATCAACATTAATTTACAAGATATTGAAATATGAATTCAGCATGATGTCCAGCATTAAAGGATAGTCCGAATGAATAAACTCAGTCCTATATTTCATATTTTTGATAATTTTGTGTGTAATCTTTATTAATTATATCTTGATGAAGTGTTGAAGTTTGACAGATTAGGTTTCTGAATGCCTGTTATATTTTATAGAAAAATAATTTTAAAAAAAATTACAACACAAGCTATTTATTTATTTATTTATGTATTATGTTTTAAAGCATGAACACATGCTGTTAAATGTTTCTAATAACATTAGAAGGTCTGAACAGAAAAGCATCATGACAGATATAAATGCCAGGCTTTGGTTGTAAAGCCAGATTTCACATTAAAGAGCGGATCGATCAGGGTTTTATTGACCGAAGACACACTGATTGATCCAGCAGCGTCTGACCATGATGTCACTGCTCTCATTAATGGGCGGCTGTCTGTTATTCACTAATTAACATGTTTTCCTGCAATTATTGGCCCATAAAGCTAACATGGGCCATCATTTCATTATAAGCCTTGAGGAAAAATCAATATATATTGCATGCATTTAGTTATTTCTTTGTTGAATGCATGCATTTACTTAATGCTTTCATTTATTTACTTATTTAATGCATACATTTTTAAAATGCATTTATTTAATCCATTCACTAATATGTTGCATGTATTTTTCATTTACTGCATGCATTCATTTATTGCATACATTTATTAATTTATTTGGTAACACTAAAGCCTTTATGTATAATGCATTATAAAGGATATTAAATGGTATATTGCGTAATAATTATTCATAATTTGCATTGATAAGTGTTATAATGTATTAATTATGGTTACAAGTATTCATGAGATTGTACAATGCATTATAAGGTGCTTTACAAAGCATAATCAATGCATTAAAACTACTTTGATAATGCATTATACATAAAGGCTTTCAGGAAAGTGTAACCATTTATTTAATGCTTTTATTATTTTGTTGATTTCAGCTTCTCTCTGTCTGTTGTCCTGTCTCTCTGGTATTCAAAGCAGGAGTCTGTCCGATCGTCCAGTGCAGGTTTGAGCATGCCCGGCCTCAGATCAGAGGAGCAGCTGTGTGTGTGAATGAGGGCAGAGCTGTCAATCAACATTCAACAGTTGTGTGGAGTGTGAGTATGCGACTCTGTTCATTAGTGTATGATAATGCACAGACAGCTGACTAAACAAAATAAACCAGCAGCACCAAACCAAAGCCCGAATCATCCTGAAGGGTTTATTTGGCAATAATGATACACATGAAAACTATGAAATGCTTGAGGCTGTAATATGTTTTAATGTGTGAAAGAAATCTCTTCTGCTCACCTGGGCTGCATTAGATTTGATTAAAAATACAGTAAAAATTATAAAATATTATTAGAATTTAAAACAGCTGTTTTCTATGTGAATATGTGTTCAAATGTAATTTATTTCTGTGATCTGCAGCTGTATTTTCAGCATCATTACTCCAGTCTTCAGTCACATGATCTTCAGAAATCATTATAATATACTGATTTACTCAAGAAACATTTCTGATTATTATCAATGTTGAAAACAGTTGTGCTGCACAATATTTTTCTATATTTTGTTTGTCAATATTTTAAGGTCAATATAAAAAATATGCATTGTTCCAACTCAAAACTCTGACTGCATGAGCTGTGTTTTGTGGGAGTCGTGTAACTGGTCCAGCTATTTAACTAACCTGCTCTTTTATTGAACTGTAGTCCCAGAACCGATGGCAATCACGTTTAGTTGCAGCCGTTCAATCACAGTGACACTGAATCATTCAGGGCTGAAAATAAATGTGTTCTGATTTACAGTATGAGCAGCTGTGTGCCGTATTTCTGTCGATGCTAAAGACATCAGTGTGAACTGTTAGTGGACGCAGACAACGAGATGCACGGATTGATTGATTTTCTGCTACAGTGCTGGAATCCTTGTTTTATAGCCCACCTTATCAACAGTAAGAATATACCAAATAAACATATCAGAGTGTCTTTTCACAGTTAAAGGACAATTAAATCGGGAGAAACAGAACTTTCTGTGAATTTAATTTTTAATTTTGCTGATAAAAAGATTTTAATTTTTCATATGTCTGGTTTTTTTTTTTTTTTAAGTTTTTTCTTTGCATTTCAATTTTTCGTAACTTTTATTTGTTTGTTTATTGCATTCGTGTATTCATTTATTCATTTATTTTAATGAATTAATTTGTTTGTTTGTTTACTGCATTGATTTATTCATTTATTTTTCATGCATGCATTTATGTATTTAGCGTGTGTATTTATTTATTGCACACACTATTTAATGCATGCATTTGTTTATTTATTAGTTTATTTTTAATGCATGCATTTATTTATGTATTTATTTATGTTTTTTTAATGCATCCATTACCTTTCTTTCTTTCTTTCTTTCTTTCTTTCTTTCTTTCTTTCTTTCTTTCTTTCTTTCTTTCTTTCTTTCTTTTGTATGTAATTTAGTTGTTTGTTTATTCAGTCATTTATTTACTTAATGCATACATTCTTTTATTTTTTAATGCATGCATGCATTTATTTATTTAATGCATACATTCCTTTTTCTTTTTTTTCTTTTTTTATGCATGCATTCCTTTATTCAACTAATGCATGCATCCTCTGGAAACTGGACCCATAACTTTGAGCTCCAGGAAAGCAGTTTAAGATATGTGCAGGTATGTTTTTGTATGTTGATATGAATGTCCTTAGCATGTAATTCCAAATTGATTCGCATCAGTCAGAAATACTTCTCATCGCTGATTTAAATCTGACTGAATCTCACAGACAGAGTCGTTCTCTCGGCGTCCATGAGATCCAGAGAAAATGAGTAAACATAATTTATGACCCCAGGAGCTTTTAAATGGCCAAAACAAAGCAGCTGCTCATGTTTCTGCCATTAATATTTCATTGGTTTTCTTTTACAAGGTCACAGGGTGGCACTTTACACTGGACATCGGCCACAAACAAATAAACAGCCAGAGAAATGACCGTTAGCTCCGTGTTCATCTGCACACTGAGATGATGAAGGTTCAGGGAATCACCGATGTCACAGAAAACATGGATGGCAAAGCTCATGGTTCAATGTAAAGAATCAAAACTGGTCATGTGACCAGTGGAAAAACCCGGAGAGATTCACGCTCACGTACACACTGATGTTATCCGGGAAGATCCTCGTCTCTCGCAGTGTTATTTGTGATCAAAGTGTGTTTGATTAGTGCTGGTTTGCTACAGCAGATCAAACACTAACTAGAGAGAATGTAAAACTGCTTCTGGTTCCCAAACAAACCAGCCACAGTCAGGTATAACCTCATGCCACAAGAATATTCAATAAATAAATAAATATTTATATGAAAATAAAATATATATATAATTATTTTTAATATAGAAGTTATATTATACTACCCAAATATGTAGACATTTAAAAAATTATATAAATACATAAACACAAACGCACAACAGAATTACTAAAACTTAAAACTCACATGAATATATAAATTAATTTTGTTTATTTTATTTTTATATAGTGAAAACATTTAAATATTACAAAACCAAACTTAAACAATTATAAAACTATACAGACTATATATTATTTACAGAATATGAATAGGCTTGATTAAAGCTTTTGCTAAAGGAGCTAATGTAATGTAAGGTAAATGTAATGTAACTAAAACCAATGTGTTTTGTCATTCTTCTAGGAGTGGAGACTGTTGGGCAAGACATGAGTACAGAAGGCCGGGGCTAGTTGTCACATGTGAACTCTGCTGAGGCTTTCTCAGGGTACGTTTGTTTAGCAAAGTATTTCTGTAAAGACACAAGCCTTAAACTTCACTACAACAACAACAAAAAGCTTTATATTTGCAGGATTATTGCCCACCATAAAAAACACAAAACAAACAAACAAAAACAGAATCAACAATTCAACCCCACATTGTCAAACTGTATGGGGTAAGTTGTCACAGGTCACAGTGCTGTTTATTGACACTGATTTGTAAAGTATTTATATGATTTAAAGTAGCCAACATTTGTATTTGTAACATTTATTGGCTATTTTATCCCGTTTCTGTCACTGAATAAAAAATTTAAAAAGAGGATATTGCGACTTTTAATATGATATAATCTCGCAATTGCGATTTAAAAAGTCATAATTCTGATATATAATCTCGCAATTGCGAGAAATAAAGTTCTGTGAAAAAAAAGTCTGAATTGCAAGAAAAAAAAAGTCAGAATTGCAAGTTTATATCACGCAATTCTGTGAAAAAAGTCAGAATTGCAAGTTTATATCACGCAATTCTGTGAAAAAAGTCAGAATTGCAAGGAAAAAAAGTCATTTTTCTATGTTTTATTCAGTGGCGGAAACGGGTTTCCTAGTTTGGGGGAAACAGTTTTTTTGGGGGTGTTTTTTTCAAATGTATAATTTTATTGTATTTATTTCATTTGTTTGTGAGGTTTAGTTATTTGTTTGCCTTTTTTATGTTTTTTTTTACAGATATTAATGCTGTAATGCTGTTTTCATAGACTTGTGGTGAAAATTGTAATACTTTTACTATTTTTACTTTAATTTCATGTTGTGTGAATTTTATTTATTTATTAATTTTGTTTTTTGTTTGTTTGTCAACAATAATATGCTGTTTGTTTTTACTTAGCTATACTTTGGGGCAAATTGTATTCAGTTTACTTTTTTATTTTGAGTTGTGTGTTTTTTCTTTTCTTTTTTATTTATTTTTATTTTGTATATGTTTTTGAGAAAGATATACGCAGTTTGTCCTTAGCTATACATTGGGGGCAATTTTTTTTGTTGTTTTTGCATTTTTTATTTTATAGTACTTTATTTTATTTAAAAAAAAACTAATAATGCAGGTCTTATTTATTATATTTATTTTCAATGTAGTAAAAATACATTTAAAATATTTAAATATTTAAATAAATGTTTATATTCTTAATATGTAGGCTATAGTGAAAATACAAAACCTGACTTGAAAACCTGAAATCAATATAGACATATAAAAATAACACAAACACACAACAAAATTACTAAAACTGAAATTAAAATTTGTATTAGTTTTTTTTTTTAGAGGGAAATTGTGGAGAGATTTTATTTATTTGTTTGTTCATACATACAGTGATATTCTGAAAGCTGTCCTCTCTAGTAACCAGGCTTGTAAACAGTCCAGATGCAGTTTGTCTTTAGAGGTAATGATGTACACAGGTTTGTGTGCTGGTTAGTTTGGGGTCGAGACAGGACACAATATGTTAATTAGTTGTTATTAGACGGGTCAGACTGATGAGTGTGTTCATCTTCTGTCCAGACGTGCCGTCATTGCTCACGGTAACATCATGTCCGGGGGATTCACTCATGTCTGCAGACCTCCTGGACTGAGACTCACGATCACAAAAGACACCTGAACCGAGCCTGTCTGGTACCGCAGTAAGAGCCTGTGATACCGCGGTAAAGCAAGGACAGGTCCCTCATCACGGGGGGTCTGAGAGCGACACTTACATGTGAAAAACCCTGCGGTTTACAGCTTTAAAACACAATAGAGAAAAACAGGACAATAGTGCAGGAATGTGAGGCAGAAGATGAATGAGAGCCACACACGAGACTGAGGTGTTAAACATCTACAGTCATACAGGAGGACAGAATAAACCCTGTAATCAACCGCTCGTCTGCTGCTGGATAAATCTGAGCCTTAATAACTACTGACACTGATACACGGTTATTAGAGGAAACTAAAGCTAAAATCATTAAAACACACTTCATTACTTGAAATCAATAGAATATGCCAAGGCATTGTTTCTGGTTTGTTTAGTTTAATTTCAAGTACTAAAATGGCTAAAACGAACATAGAAAACTGTAACAAATAAAACTTTAAAATAAAATTAAGAAAATGTTAACAAAATAAATAAAAGCATGTTATTTATTTAACATCATGTGTTTACATTTAAAATAATTAAAGTATATATATATATATAATAATGACGCAAGCACACAACAAAATTGTAACAAACTGTAACATAGATAGATACATAAATGCATGTGTTGTTTAATTAATTTCAATACAGTGAAAATATATTTTAAAAGTTAATATATATTTATTTAAATTTGTTATTATTTTCAATATAGAGGTAATATAGTTATTGTAAAAACCCCAAAAATATTTATTTGTATTTATTATATTATTATATTTATTAAATATGTATTATATGTATTTATTTCCAGTATATTGGGTATATAGTTGAGTAAAATGATGAAGATATATAAAAAAAAATGATGAAGATATATAAAAGGTTAGCACAAGCACATCAAAACAATTACTAAACCTTTAACTAAAGTTAAAAATAAAACAGAAAATAAATTTAATAACACATAATAAAATAACTAAAATTAAAAATAGATATGAAAAACTCTTAATCGATATGATAGAATAAAAATCACCAGTTTTCATACTGGTGATGATACTAGTGTTTCAGATGATTTATCCTAATTTTAATAAGTAAATGCTAGACATTCATCTTAAGCATTTTGTCATGTCCTTATGTTCACAGGCTTTTTTTGCTTTGTTTGATTATTGTTTGTTTTTGTTATTCATCTGAGAGTGTGATGCTAACCCAGATCTGACTGATCTAGTGAGATCTAAAATAATACTTAACTGCATTTAAAATATATTTATTTAATGATAATTATACTAGAAATAGACTGACACGTCTATACATGCTTTCATCAAGCACAAACTCAGTGCACTACAAATTCATTTGTAAAATATTCTACTTTTTACAAATGCATTTGGGGAAGGATGATATATATATATATATATATATATATATATATATATATATATATATATACACACATTCATCTTTGAGAACGTATGCTGGCTAGGTTCTTAATTCCATCTACAACATGTTTGAAACTTGTTAAGAGTGATTTTCACACATACATACCCATAAACTAACTGGACGAAACCTTTGAAAGATGATACCACTTCATAGCCCCAATGACATGTGCATGCTCACTCAGCCCAACAACTAGTGCCAATAAGGGATGAATGAAGCAACTCATCTTATGATCCTGTAGCTGTATGAAAGCTATATAATGTTGTATTGTATGTTGTCATATCATTAATCAAACATATCATTTTGTTATGATAGGACAAAATTTGGCTGAGATACAACTATTTGAAAATCTGGAATCTGAAATATTGAGAAAATCTCCTTTAAAGTTGTTCAAATGAAGTTCTTAGCAATGCATATTACTAATAAAAAATTAAGTGTTGATATATTTATGGTAGGAAAAAATATCATGATCTTTACTTAATATACTAATGATTTTTGGAATAAAAGAAAAATTTATCATTTTGACCCATATAATGTATTTTTGGCTATTGCTACAAATATACCTGTGCTACTCATGACTGCTTTGTTTTTGGTCCAGGACAGAAGTGTGTTTAGTGTCTTGCAAAGCACTGTGTGTAATGTTTTGCAAAAAGTGTGAGGCTGAGAATGTGCTTATAGTTGTGCAGATCTGGACTGAGGTTGTGTTCCTTGAGTGTAAGGTTTCACTAACTGTGTGTTATTTTTAATTTTAGAGTGTAAGCAATCGTAAAAAAAACTGTAAATGTGCGCTATTTGTGTTCATTTTGTGATTCTTGAGGTAGTTAAATTGTGTGTTTGTGTTTTCTAAATGAGAACATGGTTAAACCTGTGAAAAAGGATGCCGTTCTTGTGTAGAGTTTTGCAGAAAACACTGAGCAAATTGGAACGTGTGTGAAAACAGGTGAAATGTGTTAATGTCTTTGTTTCGAGAACTGTATGAATGGTTTGGAAAATTGGGTCAAATGAATCAGTTATAGTGTGTTAGCAATCAAGAAAAACTGTAAAAGCACACAATAATTGTGCCATTAGCACACTTCAAGTTTACTTGGAATGCCATTGCAATGCATTTTAAAGTATCTAAAAGTAAGGGATAGTAGGACCTCAGTTTGTTATTAGTGTAATATTAATGCATGTTCAACACTGTTACAGTGTAATTGAATTGCAATTGTTATGTCACCAAAATACATTTGAAGTTGATGCTGAATGAATTCTGCATTTCAAAAATTAAATAAAAGAGTGGATATTTAAAGTGTACTTAAGTATACTTGGAATAGTTCCACTTCAGCACAATCAAGTATATTTATTACAACTTTAGTTGAACTTCAGCACTGCTTTTGCACAACTAAAATACATTTAGTACAAAATTAGTTGTTCCAATTTAGCAGACTTTAAGTATGCCAATTTATAGTGTGCCACAAATATATTTAGTTATACAAAAGTACATATGAATAAATTGTACTTAAGTATGCTATTTTTTCACTAGGGAAAAACAAGAGGTTAAAGACACACTAATGACTTTATAGCGCAGGAACCTCCTCACACAGACTCAGAAGTGTGTGCGTGTGTGTGTGCGTGTGTGTGTGTGTGTGGCTTAATGTTATTGATGTGTAAAGTGAGAACAGAGGCTTCACAGTGGGACGGGGGGGGGGGGGGGTGATGATGTAATCGCAGGTGTTCAGAGATCAGCATTAGCGTTAGAATGGAGCAGATGATCAGCGCAGGTTAGAGGTGATGGTCATTCACTCTCTGCACTCATGCTGCTTGACTGCTGGAATGGAGATGTTTGTCTATAATGAGCTTTATCATCTGACCAGACAAAAAACACTTAGTTCAGAATCTGTCTTTCTTCAGTTAGTGAATCAAGGACAGAAAAACTTGAAGGATTAAAGAGAGAGAGCAATCAGACATAACTTCTACTCTCATATTTCTTTGAAATCTATTTTGTTTTACAAGTGTTTATCTTGGCAGCAAGGAATTAATTAAATCAATAGAATAATATATTATAAATAAAATGCAAGATTTTATGTTTTAAAAACGAAGATTTTAAATTGAAGAAAAAAAATAGAATAAGAATAAGAATAATTTTCGTTTGGAAATTGATTGTAAATTGCACAATTATTTGCAAAGCAATATATATATATTCTTAGTATTATTTATGCTATTAAAGTATATATTATTTTGAATAAGATTTTTTTTTCTTTCATTTTACTTTTATTTGTAATTTTTGTAATTTTGTTATGTGCTTTTATTTTATTAGTTTTTCTTCATTTAACTATTACACTATTACACACACACACACACACACACACACACACACGCGCACACACACACACACACACACACACACGCACACACGCGCACACACACACACACACACACACACACACACACACACACACACACACACACAGTAGAGTTAGAAGAACAAAAATTGATCCAAAGAAAGTTTTCATTTGAAGCACTTTGGAGTAAACAAGGCCAGTCTGCAGGTGGAGAGTATTGAGCGTTCGGGGAGATGAGGGGATATCATCTGTTTATGCTTGATTCTGTGAGGACGCTCTCTTTCTCTCAGCTCATATTTGCAGTTGCACATAAATCAATATTGCTGCTTTCATCCACGTCCTCAGGACTCTGCAAACACACACAGAGAACTGGAGGAGTCCAGCAAGAAGAGATCAAGGCATTCATCTCTCACACGTCTCACATGATTTAGTTTCTCCAGCGATTTCTGTTCTCTGATGGAGTGTGTCAGAATGCCATTAGTGGCCACACATGTAATATTAATGTATGTCAGAAGTTTCCAGCTGAAGCACTCTTGCTGTTCATGTAGAACAAAGTCAGTGAGATATTTTTCTGGAAACTGCCCGAGGCTTCAGTAACTGATAAAATCCCAGAAAACAAAAGATGAAATCTCATTAAGATCAAACGAGCATCAGCTATTGATTGAGCTGATGGAGGCGAGCGGGTCAGCAGAGTCCTGAAGAGTCCCTCATCAGCGTGTGTGGAGATGCTGGAGATGGTCTTCTTCTTCTTCTAGTTCTGGACATCAGAGGAGGAGATCACAGAACGCCAGCTGAGTTCAGATGAAAGACGCCAGCAGAGCAGCGACGCTCCATGAGCTGAACATCTGAACATTCACTGAATAAACTCTGAGTGAGTTTGACTGTGAAAAAACCACCACACTCACGCTAGAGTCATGCGGCTGCCAAGGTGTTGCTATACAGTCGCTTAGGTGTTTTGAGTGGTTTCCAAGCTGTAGCTGTCTAGTCACTTTCAGGTTTTGTGTTGTTATTTGGCCACTACTATAGTGTTTTGAGGGTTTACTAGGATGTTGCTATGTGGTTATTTTGAATGGTTTCTATGGTGTTGCTATGTGGTTGATCTGAGGGGTTTCTAGGGTGTTGCTATGTGGTCGATTTGAGTGGTTTTTAGGGTGTTGCTATGTGGTTGATTTGAGTGGTTTCTATGGTGTTGCTATGTGGTTGTTTTGGTGTTTTGAGTGGTTACTATGATGTTGCTATGTGTTTGTTATGGTATTTTGAGCGGTTTCTAGGGTGTTGCTATGTGGTTGTTTTGAGTGGTTTCTAGGGTGTTGCTATGTGGTCGATTTGAGTGGTTTCTAGGGTGTTGCTATGTGGTTGATTTGAGTGGTTTCTAGGGTGTTGCTATGTGGTTGTTTTGAGTGGTTTCTAGGGGGTTGCTATGTGGTTGATCTGAGTGGTTTCTAGGGTGTTGCTATATGGTTGATCTGAGTGGTTTCTAGGGTGTTGCTATGTGGTTGTTTTGAGTGGTTTCTAGGGGGTTGCTATGTGGTTGTTTTGATTGGTTAGTAGGGTGTTGCTATGTGGTTGTTTTGAGTGGTTTCTAGGGTGGTGCATTGTGTTTGCTGTGGTATTTTGAGTGATTACTAGGGTGTTGCTATGTGGTCGTTTTGATATTTTTAGTGGTTAGTAGGGTGTTGCTTTGTGGTCACTTTGGTGATTTGAGTGGTTATTTGGACATTACTATGGTATATTGAGCGGTTACTAGAGTGTTGCAATGCTCTTTTTAATGGTTACTAGACCATTACTATGTGATTGCCATTGTTTTGAGTGGTTACAAGGTCATTGCTTTTTTGAGTGGTTACTAGGGTGTTGCTCTGTGATGACTTTGCTGTTTTGAGTGGTTACTAGGTTGTTTCTGTGTGGTTGCTATGGTGTGTTGTGTAGTTACTAGAGTGTTGCTCTGTGGTCAATTTGGTGTTTTGAGTGGTTATTTGATTAATACTATTTTAAGTGGTTACTAAGGTGTTGTTACGTGGTTGCATTGGTGTTTAGATTTTTTTTACTAGGGTGTTGTTACGTGGTTGCTCTGGTGTTTTGACTGGTTACTAGGGTGTTGCTATGCAGTTGTTATAGTGTGTTATGTTATAGTTTTTATTTTATTTTATTTTTTTATCCTGACTCATGTGAATCATCGATGCCAACTATGAGCAATAGTTCTAGTAAAGATTCAAACACCACTAAATGTTTTGAAAGTGTTTGTGTGTGTGTGTGTTAGTGTCAGTTCCATTATTTGATTGAAATGGACTTCAAAGCATTATTCTAATTCTAAACTTATTAACCTCGTGGCAGAGTTTGATATTTTAGACCTGGCAGCATGAATCCCTCAACTGTGATTATCTGTCCAGATTTGCTTTCTAATTTGTTGAAGGATTTAATGTGTTTTAAGACTGGGCTGTTCTGTGTGTTGAATATGATGTGTCCTGAGGTGTCGATTAACGAGCGAATCATGTGGATGTGTGTTTGCACACTGATGCGCTTTGATGTTGGGTTTATTTTCCATCAGCATGTCTATCGATCGGCTGTTAGATAGTGCAGCTCACATCAAAGACTAGTTAACAGCGTCACCTTATCACCCGAGAATGAGGTGAAATGCTGGTCAGCGCTCACGCCACACACATAAACCACTGTGTTTCACTAATCGTATTGACTTTGTGTGTGTTATAAAATTAACTGCTTATTGAGAAGACAGCAGGAAGACTCTTGCTGAAATATCTTGCTTCTCAGACGTTTTAAAAGAGAAATAGAATTCAATTTAATTTAATTTAAATTTAAATTTAAAAACACGTTTAAAAAAATAAGCATAATTCAAAACTTTAAACACATTTAAAATGATGTTGCACAAAACTGAAATATTAATGCAAAATTATCCAACTTATATAATATTGTGTTTTCCTTGGTTATATTCTTCTGTTTGTTTGTTTTTTTGTTTTTATTTTTGTAGATATATGATAATGTTTAAGCCTGATCTGTGACCAAGTTGTTTGCTATTCTTATAATGTTGCATTGGTTTTTTTTTTTGGGGGGGGGGGGGGGGGGGGGGGGGGTTTGTTTATACAATATATTTTTTTACATGTGTTTCAAAATTTTTGTTTCAAGCTTATTAGTTTTGTGATCCTTGACCGCAATACTTTTGGTGGAAAATTGATCCCATAAGATCTCAACAATGACTCAAACTGTGCTCACAGAAATGTCAGAGAACTCAATATGAATGAACTCAAACATTTTTATCATCAAATGATCGGCTCTCCATATTCAATTTTTTGCTCTGTACTTTCATTATAAGACATTTATTGACCCATTTGTGTCTGCGTTACAAAACATGTTTTTTCAGGTAACCTAAAACACATTTTAATCTAAATGAACTGGCATTCAATTCAAAATAAAATTGAATATGACTAAATAAACTCGGTTACATTAGAATATACAAATGAAAGTCATTTTTAAAGTGTCAGATTAAATAAAATGTTTCCTCTTTTTATAGTTTTACCAGGACATTGTAGGAGAATAACTGATTTATTTCAATGAATAATCACTACAGGCAATTTTCTTACTCAGTATTTTTGTCTTGTTTTCCAGTGTAAACATTCTTAAATCAAGATACATTTGCTTGAGAAGCAAAATAATTTATTTCCTGAAAAGGTTTTCAAATTTTGTGAGTTTTTGCTTAAAAAAAGAACAAATATTTGTCAATATCTGTCTAAAATTCAGACAAAAATAGTAAGTAAGAAAATAATCCATCTGTCTTCTTGTTTTGGGCAGGAGGGATCGAACGGTTTATAACCTCTATTTCACACATTGAGACACTGAACCACAGTGTGATTTTCCAGATGAGCTGACGTTTGGTCACACACGCTTTACTGGAGCGCAGCAGGTGATGTCAGGCCTCATTCTGTAATGTGGTTAAATGTTCGACAATCATCTCATGCTCAACATCATCCTGCCTGACACACGGTATTTCCCCTCACACACACTCCTCTACTGTTTGTGGTTGAAGTCAAATACAATTCAGCAGAGAGTTTTCAGAAAAAACCTCTAAAGAGTATCTGTTCACTTCAGTCGCTCATCTGCAGATATATCAGATCAGGTGTCTGAAAAACTGCAGGATCTTTTCTCTTCACAAACAGCTCTTTTCTTTGGTCTTCATGTCTTTTAATTCAAAAAAGGACACAAGCTGGTAAATTTTTCCATAAAACATATTTAATTTTTTTATGCTTATGTAATTATGCATCTCAAGTAAACGTATCTTGATTTTTTGTTAGGTTTACTTTAGTTTATTTTTGCAGAATATAATAAAAAGCAAGAAAATAAACAGTCTGGTAAGGTTTGCTGTAAATGTGCTCACTCTCAACTCATCCAAAATTAGGATGAGTTTGTTTCTTCATCAGGTTTGTAGAAATGTGTCTCTGCATCAGTGTCTCAGCAATGGATGCTCTGCAGTGAATGGGTGCCGTCCATAATCCATGATAACGCTTCCTCCAGTGAAAAAGTGTTCTGGTCTGAATCAGGAGAGAAATCTGCACAGATCAAGCATCGTTTAAAAGCCAAAACAGCTCTAAACAAATAGGCCTATGTTTCTAGATTTATATGGATTTTTACTCTGGAGGAAGCGTTATTATGGATTATGGACTCATATTTTAGTTAAAAACGTCTTAATGCTGAATTTGTTTCAGCTTTTGTCTTCTCCAGATGTTAACTGATGGACTGGAGTGGTGTGGATTGTGATGTTTTTAATCAGCTGTTTGGACTCTCATTCTGACGGCACCCATTCACTGCAGAGGATCCATTGCTGAGACACTGATGCAGAGACACATTTCTACAAACCTGATGAAGAAACAAACTCTTCCTAATCTTGGATGAGCTGAGGGTGAGCACATTTTCATTTTTGGGTGATCTATTCCTTTAAATGGCTTGTCTAAATGCAGCTCATCTGCGTTGTTGATGGTCTGTCTAGCCGCAGCTGATTGACAATACTTTTGTTTTCCATGTGTTAAAGAATCTGACATCATTTCTCTGCCCAGCCTACAGGTCACTGCAAACCAATGACCCTTCAATAACGTCTGTCTGACCAGCGGCAGACGCATGAACATGATCAACACGTCCTCGCTATGAAAACCCACTAGTCTAGGGATCTTGAAGAGTCTCTCAGCTCCTGGTTTGAATAATTAATGCATATACATTAAGAGACCTTCACCGATTAATACGCGGCGTGAATCTCCTCCTGATATGGATAATATTTCACTGACTTCTGATTGATTTTCCCTCTCTGTCTTTATTATCAACAGTCATTTTCAGATGAATAATTCAGCGTTATAGCGCCCAACACCTCCACCATATTCATTACAGTAACTCAAGCATGTTTTTTATCGTTGCAGCATGATAATATGACCATTATTTGAAACTGAGCGAACTGAATAAATGAACAGTCTAAGATCATCAGCACAGATAGACACGCATTATATATCGCGCATACTGAGTCACTGCAGTTGTGTGTTTGTGTGTGTGTGTGCTTGTGTGTGTGTGTGTGTCTGGCAGGGCGAGTGACTTTCTCTCTTTTGGCCTGTCGGCAGTCGTCTTGTGATGGTATTACTGTGGTGAAATGAGAAGCAGCTTTACTGAGGTCAGTCTCTGATTACCTGTTCCCTCCTCGGGTCAAATGACACTTAAATGTGTTGTTTACACTTCTACCTCATCTGACTTTGGTCTGAGCCCAAACATCTCATACGCACCCGTCCATCTGATCCAGACGTTTGCATAACCATTATGAAGTTGAAAGTATTGCTATAACTTCATTTGTACGCTGCTTTAAAAACAAGGATTGTCTGTGAAGCTGCTTTGAAATGATATGTAGTGCGAAAGATGCTATACAAATAAATGTGTATTGAACAGTAAAAAACCCAATTTTTTAAATATTAAAAATAATATTATTAAAATAAAGATTATTGGAGTACATTTTGCAAGAAACTTCCGACACTTCAAAATTTCACATTTAATTTAATGTATTACTTGCAGGGTTTTAACTGTTAAACTAAAACCATAAAAGTTTTCCATTACTTGAAATACAATTAAAATGAACTGAAATATATTTCAGCTAGTTGCCAAGACAACATTTCTAATTTAGTTTAGTTTAAGTTGATACTAGAATAAGTAAAACTGAAATAAAAAAATATATAAAATTAACTAATTAATTAATAAAAACTATAGACATTAAAAAACTGACACAAAATACAACACAATTACTAAAATTGCAACTAAAATTAAAATGAAAAAAAAAAAGTAATAATATTAAAGTAATAAGTAAAATCTTATATGAAAAGCTAAGTATATATCAATGATACAACACTGTATTAAAAAAATATATATATTTTTTTCTATTTTGCAAATAAAACAGATTATTGGTGTATATTTGTATATTTCTTTCCTCACAATGATTTTTAAAATTGTAAATAAAACAAAGTTTTTGGAGTATGTTTTACAATAAAATACTATTTCAGTCTTTCTACTTTAAAATTTCACATTTCAAAACATTCAATGTATTACTTGCCATTTCTTAATAAAAATTACTTTTAGAATTAATTTTTTTTTCAGCATTCTTTCATCTTTCCAAAATTTCATGTCTAATTCAATGTTACTTAGCATTTCTTTGTACTTATACAGTATATGAAATTTACTTGCAATGTCTGAGTGAAAATTGTTTCAAATGTTTTTCAGTGTAAAATTAGGAAAATTTCTTTGTTATTATTTGTGCAATTTAGTAGCAATTTCTGAGTGAGCAGTTCTTACATTTGACCAATCTACTGTAAGTTTTAATGCAATTGCAAATGCAAATTTAATGCAGTTTATGTTAAGCTTATTTCACCTGTCATATATGGGAAATTAGAGAACTAAAAGTTATTGTTCAAAGTTCTAAATAAAGATTATCAGAGTATGTTTAAAAAAAATACTATTTAAGTTTTTCTACTTCTAAATTTCATGTTCAATATGTAACTTGCTGTTTCTTTGTGAAACTTACTAGCAATTTCAAAATGAATATTTTTGCACCAAATTTGTGGTTTAGGATGTACTTACCCAAATACTTATCTTCCATTGTCCAACATCATTTATGACTTGTAAGATATTAAAAATGGTTGAAGTTGTGACTTAATAACATGAAATTCTCAAGGGAGTGTTGTCACGTTAAACTTTAGCTCTCTGCAGAGGAAGTGAGCTCATGCCTCATTCACCAACACACAAATACATGAGATCATGTTGAATATATGACATCTGCATATGATAATCATATGATTGTCCTAGGAGAGACATCATGATGAACAACAAAACAGGAGTTTAGTGTGTGAATTTATTAAACAGAGCTGTTGGGAAACTATTTATATGATCATTATGTGTAAATCAAGCTTTAAGAGGTCGCTTTATTTCCAGAATGAATTCTGTCATCATTCACTAAACTTACGGGTGCTATGCTATAAAAGCGCATGAAGGAAGGTTTCAAATAATAGTCTTTTAATAATAACAATTCTCAGAAGAAACAAAGGAAATCCAGGAGCATGGGGTAGCAAAACACAAAGCAAAGGATAGCCATGGTGGAGATGGGACTGCCGACACCAGGGGGCCGACTGACGGAGATGACGCCGGTGGAGTAGGAGCCCAGGTTGGAGCTGAGCAGCCACAGAGCCTGGGTGACACCGAGGATCCAGAGGGCCTAGGCGGAGCCAGCGGCTCAGGCGAGTGAGGCGGGGATCCTGAATGACGCGGTGGAGCCGGAGTGACAAAGGATGAAGGTGGAGTGAGAGGGAGGGAGGAGCCCGACGGAGCCAGAGGGACGGAGGGATGAGGCAGAGCTGGAAGAGTGGAGTCCTGTGGAGTAGGCAGGGGGACGACTGACCAAGGCGGAGCCGGAGGGACGAGGGAGCCCGGTGGAGCTGATGGAATGATGGGCCACAGTGGAGACGAGGGAGCCAAGAGCCAAGGTGGAGCCGATGGATTGGAGGGCCGAGGTGGAGTCTGGGTCTCGAAGGTTGGAGGCGAAGACTGGGGATCCTCCAACACGAGGTAGCCATTTCCCGCCGCGTTCTGCGAGCCAGCGCCTAGCCGAGCGACTGAGCGGATGATCGCCCCGGAAGTTGATCCCAACCCGTCAGACCAGGTGCGAGAGCCGGCGACAGTGCCCATAACGAGGGAGCAAGCCGTGGATGGTGTGAGTGCGGAGTGGAGCTCCGCCCCCTGCACCGCGGCTGAGGGTGAGCTGAAGATAAATCTGGGACTGCTGGACAGAGAGGGGGCGTCCGATCCTCCAGTGGCTGCTCCTCGAAAATGCCCTCCTGTGCCTGCGCCTCGAAAATGCCCACCCTCCCACCCTCTCCTGCCTCCTCCACCTCTGTCGTCTGGCAGCCCCCCCCCCCCCCGCTCGCCCTCAGCCCCCTATCTATACGGTGCAAGCCCCGTGGGTCTGCCATCCTCCAGCGTCGCCGGGGCTGGAGTATCCCTCACCTCCGACTCCAGCCTCCGAGGCCTGGACTCCGCCTCGGCCCGTAGACCCAGTGGCTCCACCTCGGCTCCTAGCATGGCATGTTTTGTTTAGTTTCTTTGGAGCTTGATGGCCTCTGAACACAATGTGATTTCATTAGGTGCAGTGTGAACATTTTGCGAAACATCTTCCCCTTTGTTCTCCAGACAAAAGAAAGTCCTACAAGTCTGGAATGACATGAGGATGAGGAGATTTTTATTTTATTTTTTTTGCATTTTTGGGAGTCCTGTCCCTTCAAGCATATGAGGAGGAGAGCTATCTATAGCATATTACTGGGAAATTCCCAAGCCAAACTCAAGGAGAATACTTGGAGAGCCGGACTGATCTGCTATTCACCACACAATGACTCATCAGATGCCATTAGCATGTGAATACGCCGCTGACCGCAGCCTCTCTTCGTTTACACACACACCGATGCAGGTAAACACCCCTGGGACAGGTAAACCTGTTGACTCACAGCTAGAAAGGAGATATTAGAGAGCTTTTTTGTTTAATAGCTCCTGCATTTTTCAGCAGTCGGCTTTGAGTTACTGCTGGCTGAGAGCCGGCATCGTCTGGCCGAGGAAAGGTGGATAATTATTCTCACGGCTGTAAGTACAAATTGCCCAGAATGACTCCAGGAGAAGCCGGCACTGGCGGGCCGAACGCAAACGATTGCATTTGTCACAAGTGTGAAACATTTCATTGACATATTTATTAGGGGTTTTAAAAGTTAATATTTAAACATGTAACACTTTAACACTAAAACAAAGTCTGACATATGATATAATAGTCATATAAATCTGTTAGACTTTATACAGTTTATCTGGACAGCTAGTGATGATTGAGAGAATCAACAAATGAATGTTCCTCAAAAGCCTGATGATCATTTGACATACTAAATCATAATTATGAGATTAAAAAGTACAAATTTGCAAAATGATGACAGTTATAATTATGACATAAAAAGTCATAATTATTGTATACTATGATCATTTTGAGATAAATAACAATTATGAGAAAGTCAAAATTGACATAAAAAAATCATAATTATGAGATTAAGTCATAATTATGACACACTAAATCAATATGAGATAAAAGGTACAGATTATGAGATTAAAAAATTAATAACATAATTTTGTCAGAAAAATGAGTCAGAAAAATGAGAAAAATTCCTTTATTCGTTTATTGAAACTTTACACAAAATATTTTTAGAAAATCTTTAAAATTTTGCCTACATGTTTTTTGTTTTATATAATATTTGATGCATCAGGTTTTTTATGGCCCATATAGTCTGATACAGTGAGAATTTGTAGTAAAAACTACAAACTATTTAGACACTCAAACTGAGCAATAACATGCAATTTGCTGCAAATGCTGATATTAATATGATGCAATTCTGATGCTTGTGATGTAAATCGGTGAGATCTTTATAACAGTAGAGCAGATACTGACATAAAACAATCTAAATATCAGTTTGTCGCTCTATATCTCCAATAATATGTCTTAGTAAGACAAGACGGAAATGATCCAAACATATAATGCAATGAAATGCTGATTGAGAGATGAAGAAATAGACGCTCCTCAGAAGATGTGAGATGTTTTGGAGGCTTGTGAAGATCATTCCTCCGCTGAGGAACAGAGAAAGTAAAGCTTCTGCAAACAAACGCTCCTCTAAAGATCCTGATGATCAGATTTGAGACGCACTGATTTTTCTAGAAAATGATTGATGGAGAATCAAGTAAAGCTGAGCTGCTTCAGTCCAGTAAGAGTTCATCTGGAGATATGACTGCAGTTATTCTGACCTTTACTTGATCAAAATCAGTCAAGATTTGACACGAGAAGCAGCAGCTGAACAGTTACACTAAAAGAGCTTCTACTGGATAAAACACTCTAAACTATCACTCAGATGACAGAAGGGGTGTGATTTTGATTCTGTTTGTTAACTGTTTGCAATCTGCCGCAGTTGACCAGTTCCCGAGGGTTGTATGGTCAACTTTTTCTAAAGAACTAAAAGGTTAAAGGTGAGTTTGATGGGTCTATAAAGTCTCCAGGCAAAAGCTGTAGTGTGGATTTGCCATCTAATTGTTTTATTGTTCTCTGGAATGAAGATAATTACCATCTACAGCAGCTGTTCTCTGCTTTTACCACAGGACTCAGATTTAGCATTTTACATCAATTGGAAATTTTTAGCATGAAACACAAATAATTTGTTAAAAATATCAATAAAATTCAAAAACATTTGTTATTTATATGTATTCAACTATAATTAACCACTCTGTTTGACACAAACAATTTTTATTTTTTTAAACTGTATTTATTGCAGTCTGGTTTGTTTTACATTTGTGCAGATTTGTTCACACACTTTAAATTTAAATAAAGATAATTTGATGAGGTTTTACAAGAAAAGACTTTTTCAGTTTTTCTACTTCACAATTTCATGTTTACTTCAATGTGTTACGTGCAGTTCTTTGTAATTATTGTGAAATTTACTAGAAAGTTCTGAGTGAAAATTGTTTGAGTACATTTTTTTCATTGTAGTTGTCAAGGATGTCACAACGTGTTCAAAATGCATCTAATATTACTCACTTCTGTTAGTGACCGACGTGTTTGCATCAAATTTGTTTGAGTTTGCATCAACTTTGCCTTTGATGTCACTAACATGATATAGTGTTTTCTTTTCCCTTTTAAAAGACCATTAATTTTACAACTAATATTTTGCATTAGATTTAGATGTTACAGTAGTTTTCAGAAAGATCTAGAATTAGATTTTACTTTGCTACACTTTTTTCTTTTTTACCATGCATATAATTTTCCCATAACTGTACTTTTTCTGAGTAGTTTTATTTTGGGAAAGATTTACTTTTACTTCACTACATTCGAAAGCATAATATCATAATTTTACTGTATACTTTATTTGTTAATAGGGACAATAGATGTTAATGAAAATTGTTTATGCCACTATGTTTCATTAAAACATATTGTTCCTCATTCATTTGAATTTAACAAACAGCTATGTCCGATTCATGAATAAGATGATTATTTCCAGTGAAACCTTTGAAGCGGTTTGCAAATTGCACAATTAATGAAATTAATATTCGTCCATATTTCCTGCTGTCGTGGCAGTTTCAAATTATATAAAACTAGCATATTTGCCTGACTTTCCTCTTAACATTTTAACACATTTTGCCTCATGTGATGCTTGTACATTACTTTTTTATACTATTTGTTGCCAAATATTTACACAAATGTAGTTTTTCTCATTTTTAATTTTTTTAATTTTTTTCTCTTGTTTGCACACTTGAATTATTAAAAAAATTTAAATTCATATTTTATTATACTGATGTTTAAAGTTCTGATAGAGTATAATAAGTTTTGGTAGTAAAACATTTACTTATTTTCAAAATGATGCACATTAAATGTCTGCACTAATCTTTCTTATTAACTAATGCTGAATAAAATAAATAATAAATGTGGTTTGATCAGGATCAATCAGTTTTTTGTACTTTTAACACTAAAGTACAATAAAAGTCAGATAGTACTTTTACTAATGTTATTTTAGTAATCGAGATACTATTATAGTTTTGTTCATATTTTGAATTAGATTTTTTATTTTTCTGCTTTCATGTTAATTTTAGTTGAGGTTTTTTTATGGACATTATTTTAGACATTTAGATGCTATTACAGTTTTATTTTTTTGTTTTTTTAGTAGTTAAAATAACCTAGCTGAAATAAAATAATTGTATTTATTTATTTATTTAATTTTTGGTTTTAGTTTTCATTTGCATTTGTAATAACCCTGATTTTTCCTCAAGTAAAGCTGAAAATGACTTGTACTTTTATTTCAGTAATGATTTATTTTATTACTTTTACTATCTGTAAATTTACTCAAGTACTTGATTTGTATGGGTTTTCTCCGTGTGTGTGTCTGTGTGTGTGTGTGTGTGTGTATGTGTTTACAGTTGGACTTTTAACTGCATAATTTGGCAATTATATTGTGTGTGTGTGTGTGTGTGTGTGTGTGATTTCAGTGTTTGAACTCATGTGGTGTCAGGACTGGGCCCGTCTCCTCCTAACAGTGTTGGCCAATAATGTGCCTGATTAAATATTGATGGTGGCAGATACATGTTTAGTAGCTGGACTAAAGCCTGACACCAGATCTGATCCGATCCGCTCCAGCCAGAATAATGAGCAGCTGTTGAGAGACGCTCTCACAGGGGCTACATGAGCATTACAGAGCCCAACACACTTCAGACATTCACAGAGAATAAACCAGTAAATAAACATGCATTGATATGAGCCACAACCAAAGACAGACCTCCACTCTGAAATTATTTAAGGAATAGTTCATCCAAAACTTTAAATATGCTGAGAATATCCTCATCCTCAGGCGATTCAAGATCAGGATGAGTGGGTTTGTTCATCAGGTTTGTAGAAATGTGTCTCTGCATCAGTGTCTCAGCAATGGATGCTCTGCAGTGAATGGGTGCCGTCAGAATGAGAGTCCAAACAGCTGATAAAAACATCACAATAATCCACAAGTAATCCACACCACTCCAGTCCATTAGTTAACATGTGGTCTGGAAATCTGCACAGATCAAGCAGCGTTTACAAGCCAAAACAGCTCTAAACAAATATGTGGCTGGATTCTGATGTGAGAGACAACAGGAGATGCACTTTTTCACTGACAGAAGCATTATGGATTATGGACTCGTATTTTAGACATTAAAAAAAGTCTTAATGCTGGATGTGTTTCAGCTTTAGTCTTCTCCAGATGGTAACTGATGGACTGGAGTGGTGTGGATTATTGTGGTGTTTTTATCAGCTGTTTGGACTCTCATTCTGACGGCACCCATTCACCTCCATTGCTGAGACACTCATGCAGTGACACACTTCTCCAAATCTGAAGAAGAAACACACTCATCTACATATATCTTGAGTAAATTCTCAGCACATTTTCATTTTTGGCTGCACTATTTCTTTAATTTAATAAGGATTGGTATTAGTAGCATTAGTAAAGCCTTAGTATTCTGCTGTATATTTGTAACTATAGATTGTTTAACTCTCTCGTGATGGACAGTCCTCTCTGGTGGTCTATTGTTGAAACTCAGCAGTGTGTTTGACACCATTCATGTGCTCAATAAACTCAAAAGTGTCTTTTTAATGGAGGTTGATGGGTCTAAACACCAGTGTTGGGAGTAACGCGTTACAAAAGTAACTTATTACTTTTTGCTGTAACGCAGTAGTGTAAGGCATTACTAATCAATTTTCAGGAATATTTTACTCGGTACATGTTCAGTAACGCTTGTGTTACAGCACACTGTTAGCCCCAATTGTTTTGTTTTTTTAAAGTCGGGCTCCTACTGTTTTATGTCCCTAGGGCCGGGCTTCGGGCCAATATTCACATCATAGTTCAGACGCGGGCCGGTTCTCGGGCCTGTTTTAGGCTTCTCCTTATCTTTATATTTTAGACATCCATCAATTATGGATGGAAGATAAATTGCTGCGCTGGTGGAAACGACACGAGTCTGTGCTGTGACTGTCATGAGCGACTCGACGGTGTTTAGTGTCCCGCAGCAGCAGGAGCCGTCAGCACAGATGAAGAGTTCTGCTTCAAATACACACAATAAAGAAAAAGCCCCAGCAAAAGTAATTACCATGAATGTGTCCGGGGGAAATAGTAAGGATTCACCATCTCCTCGTTAGACGAGCCTTTAGAGAGAACTGCATCTTCACGGATAACGATCATATTAAATAGTTTTTGTTTTCGTTTTTATTTATTTTGTTAAGTAGTAATTTAAAGTTTTCTATAGATATATTCATCATGTATGTGAAGCATGTATTCGCTGTCTTTCGGTTCATTTTTGTCAAGCGCTCCTGTTCAAGATAAAAGCACGATGTTTTGTTGATATTGTGAGTGCACACAAATAAAAGTAGACCCTTTACGGTTACGAATGATGTATTACTCTTACCTTTATAATCAAAAATTACGGCGTAAGTTGTTTCCACTGAAAAAAAATTGTAATTGATTGTGCTGGTGCCTCCATGTCCTGCACTTTAGCTTCCAATCTCTACACAAACTACTGATGCAGCGCACATTTATCTAGATTTAACGTTTAAACATTGTTATTTGCTTGAACTGTTTTAGTATATCTATAGATTTTATTTTAGGCAAGTCATGATGATTTGAGAAGGCCAAATTGATCAAACGTGGCTATGATCAGCCTGCCGGTCTGCCGGTCTGCCGCTGGCCGCTTGGTGGTTACTTTAAGAAAAAACGTATTTAATGAATAAAAAATGCTCCAAACTTTTTTACTAAATTAACTTAATAAAAAGCCGTAACGAAATATAAATACTTTGCCGTTAGAGCAGGGCTCTAGTGAATGTTAAGTTCTACTTCTGTAGATATTTTGGTGAAAGTAACTCAAAAGTAATACAGGAGTCATGTAACGCATTACAATTCTGACACAGTAATATTGTAAGGTAAGGAATTACTTTTGAATAACAGTAACAAGTAATCTGTATTACAGTTTGGAAGTAACTCGCACAACACTGCAAAACACACACACACACACACACACACACACACACACACACACTCACACACACACACACACCCCACTGTGCATCTGATCTTTTTAACTCTTCAGGCTTCAAAGCATCACACTTTCCTCTAATTACTTTCAAACACAACTGCTATTGAATATTAGCAGCATGGCTAAAACTTAAAAAATGGTGTAGAAATTGTTAGTAAAATCCAGAATAAATTACAAAGAAATGCCAATTAATACATTGAACTGAATATGAAATTTTGAAGTAGAAAAACTGAAATAGAATTTTCTTATAAAACATACTCATGCTATATCTTTATTTACAACTGCAAAAAAAAAAAAAAAAAAAAAAAAAAATTACAGTGAGTAATTATTTAAATAATTTACATTTCCTATATTGTTTAAAATAGTTTCCAAAAAAAAAAAAAAAAAGCTATTCTCTTGTTATGTTTCCGCTGTTATTCTACCATTCAGAAGGCGAGTGTTCTGCAAATCAGTGGTTGTTTGTGAGAGTTTAGAGAGATTAAAGTGGGAAAAGCTGGAAATCAGGAGGATTTCAAACCTGTAAATCCAGTTCTGACTCTCTGAGGTCAAAATAACAAAGGATCGAACAATGGCTGGTAATTAGTGTGAGTCTGAGTCAGATCTGTGAACATGACAGAACAAGTCAGACTGGAAATACAGCAGAAGGAAGGTCCTCTGCATCACAGATGAGCGTCAAAAGACTGAAAGAACAAACACATTAAAGCGAGTCAGAGAGAGCCTGAGGTCAGATTCTGACCTTTGACCTGCAGCTGCTTAAACACAAATGCAAACACTTGATTCAGGAGAAGATACTTTTACACCTTTTCATCATTTCAGTCAGTGTGAGTGTATTCAATTGTAGTTTTTGTTAATATTTTTGATCATTAGATTTTACTTTTATATTTTCTGTTTTGACTTTAATTTGTAGTTTGAGTGCAATTTTGGGTTGTTTTTGCCATTTGTACTAGTTTTTTGTCTGTATAGTTTTTATGTTTGTAGTTTTAATTTATTTAGTTGTAATTATTTTAGTACTTTATATATATATATAATGGATTTTCACATAAAACAATGAAATCTACACAGAAAAGTTAGCTATTTTTTTTATCAAAAGGTTTAAATACCCCCCCAAAAAAAAAATTATAATAATAATTCAGGTATTGAAAACATGTTCATCACTGTAGACTTAATTTATTTAAGTCTGTATGACTTGCATTTTTATTTTATTTTTATTTTGTATTTTTGAAAGATCCCTACACTAAAAACAGGACCCTACTGAATTAATATGAATACATTTTCTGTATTGTTTTCCCCCCCATTATTTTATTTTATATCATTTTATTTGTATATTTTTTGCTATTCAATTTTTGTATTATATTAAATTACATTTCTGTGCATTCTATTGTTTTATATGCATTGTGCTGCTTCATGTTTTATTTTTTAAATTGATTTAATTTTTTTTAAATTGTATTATTTTACTATATATTTGTTTATTTATTGCATTGCTTTGCATTTATTTTTAGTTTAGTTTAGTTTAGTTTTTTGTTTACGTGTTTTACCTGAATTTTGAATTATGCATTGCACTGTGATGTGTTCTAGGTTTAATGTAAATGTCTGTAAACTCAACAGATAAAGTCCTGGCAGAAAACGACCAGTACCTTTCCCATTTTGCTCTGGATTTCTTTTTCTTGCAGCGCATGAATCCAGACAAAAGCATCACAGCACTGAGCATTACAGATGTGACCATAATGTGCTGCTTTGGACTGAACAGATTTGGTCGGAGCACCTGAGATCAGTCTAATCAGTGCCGGTGTGAGTGTGTGTTTTCCAGACAGTCACTGCTCTTCTGTCTGGCGCTCTGTTACCTGCGCAGATCAGGTGTCATTGCTTTAATAAGAGCGAGACGGACAGATCTCCAGCCACTATCTGTCTGTCCGCGGTCACAGACCCACATGACCCTCCACCCGCTCGCTTCAATAATTCACGCAGCTTCACCCGAGATGACTGACAGCCGTGCGTTTGTCCTGATCCGCTCCTGACGGGTGTGTTTATGTGAGACCAGCTCCATACAGAGCCCAGTGTTTCTTTAGTGTTATTTATATACTATCAGACTTTTATTTAATATTTTGAATTAGCTTACTATTTTCTTTTTGTTTTTATTTGTTTTTAGTCATTTTGTAAAGTGCTTTTGTCATTTTTATTATTATCTTTTTAATATTACTGTTTAGGTTTAACTTAAATTATGTTCGTTGTTTTTTGTTTTTAAATTCCGTTTAATTTCCATGCTTCAATCTTTTAGTTATTTGTCAAGACAACATTTCTAATTATTTAATTTTTTTTTTCATTTTAGTATGTTATTATTTATTGTTATGTGCTTTTGTCATTTTTATTTTTCATTTATTTTTATTTCAGTTTTATTTTTAATTTTAGTTCAATTTTATATATATATATATATTTTTACATTAGTAATTTTACTGCTTCCACAGTTACTTGCCAAGACAACATTTCTAAATTTTGCTTAATTTTTTAGCAATTTTGTTGTGTCTTTTTGTCATTTGTATTATTTTATGAAGTATTACTATTTATTTCATATTTATTTCAGTTTTCATTTACTTTCATTAGTAATTTTAGCATTTCAACTTGCCAAGGAAACACAACAATTTTTTTCTAGTCTAATATTTGTATTTTCAGCTTTATTTAGATAAGAAATAATGTTTAATAGCTTTAGTTTGCAATAATTATGTTTCTATTCATTTTGTTACAATATTTTCAGTTTTTGTTGTGATAGAATTCATGTGTGTTTTTCCTTCTGGTTTCAGAATATTCACAACATCTAGTAATGCAACTAATTTTCATGTTTAATAATATAGTTTACTTATATGAATCAAGAATCATTAGATCTTGTTTTCTGAAGAAAATATGAATGGTGTGTGTATCTGTTTAAATGTAAATATTAATTTGCATAATTAATATTCATTAATATGTTAAATCAAATGTAATGATACAAAATGCATAATTAATATCCATGATGTAATAATTCTAACATGCTGAAGGCTTCACACATCCAAAGGTATCTTTAATTGAGCAAACACACCAGATCTGTTTAATATTACATATTCAGCCACAGGCCATGAGTGTGTGTGTGTGTGTGTGTGTGTTTCTATTTCTGTGACATCTCCTCTGATTCCCTCTTTTTCTCAGAGCGTAGAGAATGAGAGTCCAGCACCAGTGAATGAAGCTGCAGGAGTGTGTGTGTGTGTGTGTGATCAGAGATGAAACGCCGCAGACGGCTGATCTCAGGTCAGTGTGTCTCCGCTCTTCTGCTTCACCTGAATGGTGGATGTGCTCGTGCGGTTGCTATGGAGCTCGTCCAATCAGAACAGCTGAAAAACCCTTGACTGGTCTCCAGGCAGGATTCATGTGCTCAGTGTTTTGGTGGAAGCTGAGGAACCATGTGTGTGACAACTACTATAAAACTTTTTACTTTACTTGACTTCATTTATTTAGTTTGTTAGTTAGTTAGTTAGATAGCATTTTGTTGCATTGCACTCCATTTGACTGATTGCATTTTGTAGCATTTTATTTTATAGCATTGTCTTGCATTGTGTTTTTAAATTTAGTTTTTTTGTTTTTTTACATTTATTTAATACAATTTTTAATTTTATTTTTGTATTTTTTTGCTATTAATTGCATTTTAGTTTTTTTATTACATTGCATTGCTTTGCATTTTATTTTATTTGATTGCATTTTGCATTTCATTTTATTGTACTGCACTGTGTTTTATTATTTAATTTATTTTTTACATTTATTTGATTTCTTTCATATTTTTCATTTATTTTTGTTTTTATTTTATTTATTTTATTAGTATTTTATAACATTTTATTGGTTTCCATTTTATTTCATTTTATTTGCATTGTACTGCTTCATGTTTTATTTTTTTATTACAGTTTTTATTTATTTTTTAATATTTTATCTTTGTTTTAATTGCATTGCATTGCTTTGCAATTATTTTTTATGCTGTTTTGTTATTTTATTTTATTTCATTTCTAATGATTTGTCAGTGTACAGCCAATGAAGCACCTTATATCAAATTAATTTTAATCTTAAGACAGAGTTCAAAGGGTGCACAAGCTGTGGAGGAAGTGGAGCATGTGATTGTGCGGCCGTGTGTGTGTGAGTTCTCTCTTTCTCTCTGTGGTTTCTGATGCAATCATGAATGATGTGTATAGCCTCATCTGACAGCGCAACCCGCAGAGGAGCCGTCGTCCGCCGTCTCACCGGTCCGGACCAATGATGGAGCTGCTGCCATCAGCGCAGAGCGGCCATCAGACGCCTTTATTTGGCCTGCTGTTGCCATAGTAACAGAGTTTGAAAGTGACAGAGTTTGAACAGAATGAAAAAGGCCCATGAATGATTCAGGTTACTTTATTCCATTTTATTTTATTATCGCATGTATGCAGAGGTGTGCACATTATTTCTAACATTTCTAGGTTTATTTTATTTTATTTTATTATTTTTGTATTTTAATGCCTTGCATTTTTTTTCCCCTTATTTGATTTTATCACAATTGATTGATTGCATTTTAGTTTTGCATTTTAGTTTAATGCACTACATTTTTGTTTTGTGTTTTATTAATTAATTTTTATTGTATTATTGTATATAGAGGTGTGTGCATGTTATGTCTAACATTATTCCTAGTTTTATTTTATTTTGTGTTTTATTTTTTTTGCATTTTATTTATGTTGTATTATTTGATTTTATCACATTTTGTCACATTTTTGCATTTTATTTTTGCATTTTATTTTATTAAATAGAAGTGTGTGCATGTAATTCAAATGTATATATAATGTTACTAATGATATTTTATGTTATTTCTAACTATAATCTTATAATGTTATATAATGTTATTTCAACCGGGGTCCATGGACTGATATGTGAAACAAATAACATTATAAAAACTTATATTCAGTATATTTCATAGTTTTAAATGTGCTTAATTTGTTCTATAGTTTCGTATTTACAGTTTTTTTCAGTCGCTAACAAGCGTTTGTCCAACCAGTTGTCACATTTTCAAAACTCTAAACACAATTAGCACAGCATCGGCCTTTTGTGGCCATACCATTCACACATTTCATGTTGTTTTCACACAATATGCAGTCAGTGAACACATTTCCACAATGCTTACATTTTCTTAACAGACAAGCTATACTTCCCAACAAAATTATGGATTGTTTTTGTAGTATTTACGAATGTTAACACACAACATCCCACAATAGCAAAAACAATATTCCAAACCTTAGATACAGTATAAATACCTCTGCTTCTGCAATGATATCAGTTCAAAAACAATATATCTCAGATGATAATAAACAAACAATTGAATAATTGACACACAGCTGATTTATGTTGGGTAAATTGGGCCAACCACAGTTGATTCCAGTCTGGCTTAGTCTCAGTGGCAGGGGTTATTATTTTCTATTACATTGACACGTATACAGTAAAAGGAGGACTTTGAGGAGTGATGTTTTTGGAAACAGAAACAGAAACAGAAAAAGACAAACACGGTAATGTCTGGATGAGGAAGAGTAAGAGCAAGGGGCCCAGGGAGAAGACCAGGCCCAGTGAGAGATGCAGTGAGAGGAGCAGGAGTAGTGAGAGATGCAGGAGCAGTGAGAGGAGCAGGGCCAAGGAGAGGAGCAGGGCCAAGGAGAGGGCAAGGTAGAGGTGTAAGAATGTGTGGTGGTGGCATTCCAAGGGCTGCAAGAACAGTAGTCAGTGATGAAATTCGTGCCACTATCATTGACCATGTAATCAACCACGGTCTTTCACTAAGAGAGGCTGGTGAAAGAGTGCAGCCCAATTTGAGGCGGTCAACGGTTGCCTCCATTATACGCATCTTTCAACAAACCAACAGGTAAGTATTGCATTTTACATGGATTGTTTCTATTCTTACTTGACATGTCAATAAGGTCATACAGTAATGCATATGTTGAATTTTTTCCCTCTAAAGAATGCAACGTCTTCCACCCTCTGGGGGAAGAGGAAAGCTCCTCAATAATGATCAAGAGCTTGCATTGTAGAAATTGTTGTTGCAAATAATGCAATAAAACTGCATGAAATTCAAACTAGAATTGTGGAGGACCATGAGATATTTGACAATATCGATAGCATCAGCCTCACAACCATTACGCGGACATTGTCCAAACACAGAGTGCGGATGAAGCAGCTCTACACTGTTCCCTTTGAGAGGAACAGTGAGAGAGTCAAGGAGCTACGACGACAATATGTCCAGGTATAGTGTATATTCAATTCAATGTCCAGTTCTATAAGCTTTGCACTTTGCAAGTAGGTAACCTACACAGTATGGTATACAGTAATGACATGATTTACATAAACTTTGTTTCAGAGAGTTATGGAATTGGAGGCCATCCAGGCCCCTCATGAATTCATATACATAGATGAGGCAGGATTCAATCTGGCCAAAAGGCGTCGACGTGGACGAAATGTAATTGGAAAAAGGGCCACAGTTGATGTGCCAGGGCAGAGAGGGGCAAACATTACCATGTGTGCAGCAATTGCAAATGCAGGATTACTCCTTCACAGATGTCAGGTTGGACCCTATAATACCGAGCGCCTCCTTGCCTTTCTCAATGATCTCCACCAGCGCCTGGTTCCAGAGCAGGATCAGGAGGGTGAAATCATGAGGACCTTTGTAATTACCTGGGACAATGTGGCTTTCCATCATTCGCAAGCAATAACAACATGGTTTGAAGTCCACCCAAGACTGGTAAGTCTCTTCCTTCCACCCTATTCACCTTTCCTCAACCCCATAGAGGAGTTCTTTTCTGCATGGAGGTGGAAGGTTTATGACCATCAGCCACATGACCAGATGTCCCTCCTTGAAGCCATGGATGCTGGCTGCAGGGACATCACAGTTGATGATTGCCAAGGGTGGATCCGACATACCAGGCGGTTTTATCCCAGGTGCATCACCTTGGATAACATCAGATGTGATGTTGATGAAAACATGTGGCCTAACCCTGAAGATCGCAGAGATTAGATACAGTAATTTTGTGCTTTTTAGCCCCCCCCCCCCCCCTTTTATCTGGGCTTTTTGCTGTTGTTTTTTTGTTCAGAATGCTCTTGTGTGTTTCATGGATATTTTGCTCACTGTAAGCAATACTGTAAAACGTTTTCTGTTCTATCATACCGTGTTTCTACTGTACCTCCTGTAGTAAACAATAAAGGAAAAAAAAACGTATTTGCTTTGTACTGGAAAGCTTTTGAATGTGAACATTACTGTACATGTGGACATACAGTTCCCAACCAAGACATTTAGTGTCAAAACGGTGGATTGCATGTTTTGCATGCAAATACCTGTAAAACTGAAACATAAAAGTCTATGCAGTTTTTGTAATGTCAACAATAGCCAGTATTTTGAAACCTGGTGTACTTTGATTGATTGCATGTACCTTGTGAAGTGAAAACAAGTGTTATTCTTTGACAGAATAATTTCATTTTGAGTCAGATTCCCAGTGTTTTGGTAAAGTTACTGTGTGCAGAAAAAGATGTGTTCTATTTTGAAATGAAGCGTTAGTATATATTTAACAAAATGTGTTTTTGAGAAGAAAATTATCCATTTGGCCAATTGTGTTTTGTAGGTGTGAGTCTGTGTTAAGAATTTAGAAAAAGTATCTGAAGTATGGGTAAGCGCTTGTTAGCGATTGAAAAAAACTGTAATCTTAAGAAACTTCCGCTTCTATTATCTTTGTTTGATTTGGCTGCCTCTATAGTGTGTAAAGCCTCGTTAAACATGCAAATGTCTCTCTATCTCATAATACAGTGTCTCTCATGATAACCTCTGATCTCAGTCGCCGGCTGATGCCGTTTAATGATTTGCTCGGTGAAAAGCCCATCAGGATCTGATGTAAACACTGAGTGATTGCTCAAACTCTATAGCTGATGTAGAGGAGTCAGTCTGTGTTTGTTCAGCCGTCTACTGCTGTGCTGCTATTTCATCTGATGCTTATGAATTTATGATTGTGAAGAGCCAGATAAGATGTCTGTAATAGATGTGTGTGTGACTGTCACATGATGCACTTATTGCTCTTGTACAGCCCCACATTACCAATCGCAGTGATAAACGACTGAATGAAGTCACATTAGTGTCACACTAGAGACCCGAGCCATATACAGACCAGAAGATACAGAGATGTGAGGATGGACCTTGGTTTGATGTGAGAAACACGCTGGAAATCACCTGGAACCTCCTGACATTATGACAGACGCTTCGCAACAAACAAACCCAGCAGATTTTCTGCAGGAAATGTATAAATCTAGTTTTAACCGTGATTCTAATAATTGAACAAGAATTACTGAGAACCTGATTTTACTTTCTGTCTGTGTGTGTGTGTGAGTGAGTGTAACTGTGTGTGTGTGTGAGTGAGTGTAACTGTCTGTGTGTGTGTGCGTGTGTGTGTGTGTGTGTGTGTGTGTGTGTGTGTGTGTGAGTGTGAGTGAGTGAGAGTGAGAGTGAGTGTTCACATGTGTGCGTGTGTGTGTGTGTGTGTGTGTGTGTGTGAGTGTTTGTGTTCTATAGAGATCTGTATCTGTGTCCCAAGCATGAACATGATCACAGCCTGATGTTTTGGCAGGACTTCAGCAAACTCCATATGAACTCTGGAGTCAAACCGGCAACTCTAGTTCAGGAGGGAAGGCAACAGGAAGAATGAACAAAAAGAGTAAGATTTCACTGTGTGTGTGTGTGTGTGTGTGCATGTTTATGTGGTTTATGAGGACACAAATTCATGGGTATGACAGAGGTATTACAATATGAAGGTGGTTTATGAGGACACTGCCTATGTCCCCGTAATTCAAAAGGCTTAAAAAACATACTAAATGGTGTTTTTTTGAAAATCTAAAAATGCACAAAGTCTCCTGTGAGGGCTAAGTTTAGGTGTAGGGTTGGTGTAGGGCAATAGCACACACAGTTTGTTCAGTATAAAAACCATTACGCCTATGGAGAGTCCCCATAAACCACTGTGTGTGTGTGTGCGGAGGACTAGAAGAGAAGAAGTAATGTTGTCATATGGTTCTTGCCCAAATTGAATTTTAGCGTCTCAGAGTTTTTCATGTGTAATGATGAGTCTGCTTAGTCAGGAATGCTTACTCAGACCACAGCCCAGGAATAAACATTATATACTATATAAAACACAATTTACATTTATTCATTTATATATGTGAAGTGAAGTGAAGTGACATACTGCGTAAGTCTGGTGACCCATACTCGGAATTCGTGCTCTGCATTTAACCCATCCAAAGTGCACACACACAGCAGTGCACACACACAGCAGTGAACACACACACAGCAGTGAATACACACACACACAGCAGTGAACACACACACAGCAGTGAACACACACACAGCAGTGAACACACACACAGCAGTGAACACACACACACACAGCAGTGCACACACACAGCAGTGAACACACACACAGCAGTGAACACACACACACACAGCAGTGAACACACACAGCAGTGAACACACACACACACACACAGCAGTGAACACACACACACACACAGCAGTGAACACACACACACACAGCAGTGAACACACACACACACACACACACACGGAGCAGTGGGAAGCATTTATGCTGTGGCACACGGGGAGCAGTTGGGGGTTCGGTGTCTTGCTCAAGGGCACCTCAGTCGTGGTATTGAGGGTGGAGAGAGCGCTGGACATTCACTCCCCCCACCTACAATCCCTGCCGGCCCGAGACTCGAACCCACAACCTTTGGATTACGAGTCCAACCCTCTAACCATTAGGCCACGACTTCCCCAATATATAATTTAAATAAGAATAATATGAGCATAAATGATAAATAAATACATATAGTGCTACTGAATCTTACCATACCATAAATTTCAAGTAAAGAGAACTGAAAGAAAAATAAAACTTTTATTTGTTTGTTTTGGATTTTATTGCTTTGCTTTGCATTGCTTTTTGTTGTTGTTGTTGTTTTTGTGCTATGCATTGCATTTATTGCATTGTTTTGAATTTTATTTAATTGCATTTTATTGCATTTTTAATAACTTTTTTAATTTTATTGCATTTAATTTTATTGTATTGCCCTGAATTTCTATTTTATTTTTTAATTGATTCAATTTTTTTTATATTTTTTTATTTTTGTTTTGTTTTTGTATTTTATTGCATTGCTTTGCAATTCTTTATTAATTTATTTTTATTTAGCATTTTTTATGTGAATTTATTATAACTCAGAAAATGTAGGCCTACATTTATGTATTTATGCATTTATTTATATTTGTTAATATAATATTTTTTTTACTTTATGATTAAACACATAAGACATTTTCACCTTCAAACTGTTGCTTCCAGCTAAAATCCACAATGCATAATTTGATAAAAAGTGCATCTCCTGTTGTCTCTCACATCAAAATCCAGCCACATATTTGTTTAGAGCTGTTTTAGCTGCAGATTTCTCTCCTGATTCAGACCAGAACACTTTTTCACTGGAGGAAGTGTTATTATGGATTATGGTATTTTAGTTAAAAACATCTTAATGCTGGATTTGTTTGAGTTTTTGTCTTCTCCAGATGTTAACTGATGGACTGGAGTGGTGTGGATTATTGTGATGTTTTTATGATCTGTTTGGACTCTCATTCTGACGGCACCCATTCACATCCATTGCTGAGACACTGATGCAGTGACACATTTCTCCAAATCTGAAGAAGAAACAAACTCATCCTAATCTTGGATGAGCTGAGGGTGAACACATTTTCAGTGAATTTTTATTTTTGGATGAACTGTTGCTTTAATGGCGCTCTGTATCTGAGCTCAGAGTAATAAATCAGTCCTCCGGCTGCTGTTTGAGTTTGTCTTTGGTCTGTCCAAACACAGCTGATGCAGTGGTGTGTCCCGGCCGGTTCGGGGCAGTGTTATGATCTGCCCCTCTCCACCCTCGGGGGTTTAGACTGATCAATAAACACTTGGACAGCTGGGTCACACGATGACCTCACATTCCCTCACAGACGGCCAAACACAGCAGCGCAAAGACTCGCGACCGAATGAATATTTCATGAGACTTCAGCATGTGTTCAGAAAGAGATGTTGAGAGATCCAGAGTTTGCACAGTGTTTGTTATCAGAATCAAGATTACATTCGTCTGCCAGATAGAAAACCAGACAAACGTGGCTTAACAACCACCAAAACAAACACTGGTCTGGTTGACATGGTTTACACAGATCAAACCACACAATCACTCAAATATATTAAGTTACCTTTACCTGCGCTTACACGAGTGACGTGCTTTAGCAACAAAACATCTCTGGCATCACTGTTTCACACACTGGATTACACTATTTCACACTGTTTTAGGAGTTTTAACCTTTGGGATTGTTGGAATATTTAAAGAAATATTTAGGCCTAAATTTAGGATTTATGTAATCGAATTGTATATAAAATTTCCATGCATTTGGAATACATTTACATTTAGTCATTTAGCAGATGTTTTTTATCCAAAGTGACTTACAAATGTGGACAATAGAAGCAATGGATAAGCTTTTTAAGCATAAACAAACTAACTTAATGTGATGCATATTTCAAAAATGAATGAAACGGGTAAGATTACTGTAATAACCGGACTATGTTTTAAATGCACAGCAACCAGGTTTATATATTTAGCATCTATAAATCCAGTTGGTTTAATTTGCATATTTGGTGGTTGAGGAGACCCCCCCCCTCTATGTAAAGCGCTTTGAGTACCCAGAAAATCGCTATATAATGTAACGAATTATTATTATATTTAAATGTTTTGAATATTGTTAATTCCACAGCTAGTCATATTTTAACCATTTTTATACTTTTGAACTGAATTGTATTTGTTTTTCACACTGATCAGATTCATGCTCATTCTAAGCTGTTTGAATAAATGCATTATTATTAGTGCACGTTGTATTATTTATTTATTTATTTTAGAGTTTTATCTATATATGACTGACAATATGAATATTACATAATCCAAGTGGATTTTTTTATTACAAATTTTATTAATCCATTTACATTAATAAATATTCTGTAAATAAATACATAAATATGTAAACCTTAAATTTAATTGAGGGTAAAACTTTTTTTTAAATGTTTAACTCTTTCAGTCTATTTTTTAATAACATTTTCATGCTAAAATCTTTAATAAAATCACAAGTGGGTTTTACTGATGTATTTTATGTCATAGAATAAACATGTAAATATCCTGAGCTTTATTTCAGGCATTGAACCAAAACCCCATTGACTTCAGGACGATGGAGCTAAAATGCAACTTGTTTCCTGCAAAAAAGATGCATAAATGAGAAAACCTTTCACATGTCATTTCACATGACACTTACATGACTCTCTGTAAAGACATACTGCAATACTTTACTATCATTACATTTGTCTTATGATGGGAAATGAAAGATGACTAAATGGTAATGTGACATTTATCTACTGATCTACAGTATATACTAATATCAAAACATCTACAACAAAAACTCTGCTGCATTGCATACTGTATTATTGTATATGACTAGAAAAACCCAGTTGTGAAGTTGGTTTCCTAAGTATAACGGCTCCTGTGGTCGTTTATTAAGTGAAATCACCAGCTCTCATATGCATTCTTTGTGTTAGAGTACAACATCATATGATGAATTCACAGAGAAACCACAAACACTACAGCTGTGGGAATTTCCCATCCACGTGTGTGAATACAGCACAGCAGGGCCGGACCAAAACAAACGCTCTGATTGGCCGCAAGCCCCATGATTGACAGTCTTAAAGGCACATGTGCAGAATCTTCCTGAATGAGACAGCACACTATACCAAGAATGCATTTATTCTCAGTAAATGTGTAGTACTTAATGTGCAGTTCATCTACAATATCTTTCTAAGAATCACTGAACTTATAGTAAAACTAAGCCTTACTCTTTGTACATTAGATTATGAATTGAAGATAGAAAAGCTCTGTCAGTAAAGTAATTAACTGGGCCATTTGTGAAAAGCGCATGAGAATAGAGCTGCACACAAAAGCACAGCAGGATGGTGATTGTGAACTCAGTCTTACAATGATATCAATTAAGTGTGTATTTTAATGCCGTTTCTTTAAAATAACACCTTCGTGTCAGGTCTTAAGCAATGCTCCAATTCATGAGCAAATTAACTTGCTAATCTGCATTATTGGACTCATCATTATTTTTCCAACGAAAAACATAACTGCTTGCATTTCTGCATTCATTGATGTCTGTATAAAGTATGTCTAAAGACATGCTTATTAATTTCTTGTTGAATATTTCAGCATTAAATTCTGAATTCAGATATTTTGTATAATTATACGAATATATATATTATTACACTAAAGCAGTGCTTCTCAAAGTCCGGACTCCGGTCCGGATCCGGACCCGTAGGGAATTCAATCCGGACCCGCTTCTATTTCATATTTCAAGAACACTAATTATATTTCCTACTTTGATAAACGCACGTTATGTAAATCTTTTGTTTATTTATTCTTATTTTTTTATGTCTTTTGGAGAAGGTCCGAAATTGCAGGCGAGATATTGAAACTTTTCCTTCATGACATTTGTTGTTTTTTTGTTTTTTTATTATCATGCCTTACATCAGAACAATACAACGAGAAACATTCAAGTGTAAAAGAAACATAGAACTTTCTCACTTTATACAATAGCATACCTGCTATTTGTTGTCATCATGACATCCAGTGAGCGTATGACGTTTGACGTAATCGGGCGACATTTCACCGCTAATATTTTTATTTTTTTGTTTTGTTTTGCTATCACTTATATTATGGCAATTTGTCTTATAGCAGTGTCCAGTGTATACATTTATTTGTGGCGGCTTGTCACAATATCAAAACTGACCGCTACAAATAGATTTTCCAAAAGGCTTATACTTCGTAGAATAAACTGAGCACTGCGCGTTTCAAAAATAAAATGCTGCGCGGGTGTTTTTATATGAATGTATCTTTTAAAAGAACCGTCCGTTTTCTTCAGAAAAGCTTTGATGTCAATTTTCATTTGGTCTTTCCTGTAATGGCTGATAAAGTAGCGCTTATTTGATTACAGTCGTTACCGGGGAAACAGCTATATATCACGCTCCAACAGCGCCTCCTGCTGGCAGAGAATCAACTTGCATTTGCTAGTCTGCGGGAAACACTGGTGTCTGTCAGCAAACATAAACAAAAAAGCATGCTTCAGAACTGTTTTGGGAAGGTGCTTAAGTTTTGAGCCATGTATTATTACTATGAATTAGGCTACTACTACTACTATTACTATCTTGTGCCCTGCAATAACCATTTACGCAAACTCTCTTTTGATATAAAAGGGAAAAAAGAGAAAATCGGCCCAAAAAATCAGCATCATGTATCGGCCATAGGCTGCCCTGATTTCTAAATATCGGCATTGGCCAGAGAAAAAACATTATAGGTCGATTTTTACTGCTGACACTTAAATTAATTGTTTTGCCACTTTTGCACTTGTTATTAAAGTATTTTGAATGCAAAGGGAACCTTTTTTTTTTAAATGAGTGTTTATTTGTTATATGTTATGTATGTTTATTAAAAACACGTTTTGTAATCAGTGCCGTATCTACCATTGAGGACACCGAGGTCATGTCCTCGGTATTTTTTCCCGAAATTTCAAATTAGTCAATCCAGCAGTGATGAGCAATGCCAAACACAGAACCCGGTCCGGCCCGAATCCATATATGTCGTCTGTATTTTCTCCCAATTAAATTCACATTCTCCGTCTAATCTCTCAGGTGAAATCTCCGCCTCTATCTGTCTTTGCAGGCAGCGGCACTTGACGTCACGTTACCTAGGCTACAGATTCAGAGAGGCGGGAAAGCCGTATGTTTTTTCACGTAAGCTAGTACATCGATCGTAGTGTGGTCTTGAGCGAAATGCAGACATGAAGAGGAACTTGCATCAAACTAAATTAAGTTTTAAAAAGCCAACAACAGAAGGGCAGGGAAAGAGTAGGAGAGAAGGTGAGTCTGTGTGTGTCAGTGGCAGACTGTTCAGCACTGTCAAGCGCTAAGTTTCATTTGTCATTAGAATCCACTGATCTATAATAGAGAACTGGATAGCTCATGACGTCATAAAATTGAAGCCACCGCACCGGTGTTTGTGTGTGTGTGTGTGTGGGGGGGGGGGGGGGGGTTAGAAAAAATGACCTCGGTATTTGAAAAATCCTGGCTATGGCCCTGTTTGTAATAACCAATTGTTCCGGACCTTTGACACTGATGAAAATTCCGATTTGGACCTTTGAATGTAGACTTTGAGAACCCCTGCACTAAAGTGTATAATTGATCTCACATAATAAATCCTTTACACTCAAATACATTATTTTCTGCACTTCTATTTATTTTATTTTTGTTTCATTTTTATTTATATTTTTTGTTACGTATCAGTGCAATAAATAAATAAACAAACAAAAATCAGGTGAAAAAAATTAAATAATAATAATACCCTGATCACTGTCATGAATTATGATGAAGACTGGCAAACTGTACATTTATCCCTTGTTTATATATTCTATTTTATTTTTATTTACTTTATTTATTTTTTGTTAAGTATCAGCTAAATAAATAAATATATAACAAGAAAAGTAAATAAATTAATAAATAAAAAACAACAATAATATTAAAAGAAAAAAATCAGTTACCCTGATCACTGATAAAAGACTAATTTATACTATTTAATTGTATTTTGTAATTTATTTCTTTAATTTAATTTAATTTAATTTTTGTTATCATTTATTTATTTATTTATTCATTTATTTGATTTATTAATCAGGGACAATACAAATTCATCATATTGTCATCTTGTTCCTTTTTCATCTAAAATGGCTTTTGTATTGATATTTTGGCAATGTTGTGTGTAAAACAATCATGTTATTAGAGCCTCTTCATTAAAATGCGACTGTGTGTGTGTGTGTGTGTGTGTGTGTGTGTGTGTGACGTCAGCGCGGAGGCGGGGCCTCGCCTCTGTTACACGAGAGCGCGCTCGACGCAGACAGAATGAAGTGGAGCCGCTGAGGGACGCGCAGCGAGGGCGCGAGCCGCTGATATTTCTGCACTTAGCGCGATTGTTTTTTACTTAAACATTTCTATTGAGTTGGAAAATAGACAAAGGTAAGACGCGTTTACTCATCATGTAGTTCGTCAAAAGCTGGTACGGTGAGGGAAATGCCATGGTATTTGTTATTGTTATTGATTAGTCTGAGTAAATGCATGTATTTGTGTAGACACTCGTGTTTATTCAGAATATCATATAAAGTGTATATTATATAAACAAAGCTTCATTTAGCTGTACATTAAATCAGTGAAGCTGTTGTTGTTGTTGTATAAACCGGCACTTTGGCTGTGTCTCAAATCCTAGTGAGCTGCCTACATAGACAGCAGCGTGTGCAGCTCTACAGTCAGCTCACTACGTTTGGGAACTTCTTATTTTAACACGCAGTCTTTGCGGACCAGAACTGCTGCTGTCTAGGGAGACACACACTAGGATTTGAGACACAGCCCTGTAGTTATCTCAAATCTGATTTTTATTAATAATGACAGTCTAATGTGCTGGAGACAAGTGTCATAAATACTTTATTATGCCTGTCAGTGTGTTTTATTGGTAATCCATGTCATTTAGATAACAGTGTTATATTGGCATAATGGTGTTGTTGAACTACTGTAAAGTCATTAAGATATGGAGATGAGAACTTTAATTACACAAGAACAATAAATGAGGATGATGATGCTGGAAAGATAAATAACTGAGCGTCTAAACACTGGTTATAGTCACTCACTTCTCATTTCTATTGGACTTTAGTTTGTTTTCATCAAGATGTCATGCAGTTATTGAAGCAGGACAGTTTATAGCCAAGCTGTGCTGGATACTCTGCGACTGTTTTCAGGCTGGTGTGTGTGTGCGTGCGTGAGTGTGTGTGTGCGCGCGCGCGTGTGTGTGTGTGTGTCCTCACTGGGTCAGTAGTGCTACAGAAGCTCAATGGGAGGCGTCCGTCACCGACTAACAAATCACTCCACCACCACTGCCACTGTTACACGACTAGAAGTCGAAGTTTACTTGCCAAGTTTAATTGCTCTCATGAAAATGTGTCTTAAATACACCATGCAGTACATTTAAGTACACTACAGAGAAAACACAGCATGCAAAACAATAGCAGCATAAATCCACCTGGTTAATCCTGACACTCAGTAACTAAAAGTACTATAAATAAAAATAATAATAATTCTTTATTTTTTATGGTATTTTGTATTTATTTATTATATGTATTTATTAATTTATGCATGCATGCATTTTTTTATGCATGCATTTATTGTTACTTTTATACATGCATTTATTTAAGCTCTTATACATACATGCATTTATTTATGCAGGCATTTATTCTTACTTTTATACATGCATTTATTTATGCATTTATGCATGCATTTATTTATTTTTGCATGCATTGGATAATTGCTATATTTATACCATGGTGAATACATTATTGAAGAGTAAATAGCATTTTTAAGTTACATACAGCATTTTATCATGTCCAGAAATGCATGGTAGATTTATTTAGTGGTTTTAGATGTGAAACTGTGGTTTGTTGTTGAGAGTCTGTGGGTTAGTTTTGGTAACATTGTTGGAGTTGTTTTTTTGAAGAGGTCAGATGGAGTTGAGTTAGCAGGTCAGTGGTGATTTTGGACTGATTCCACGCTTTGCTCATGAATGGACTGTCGTTTGTGTGTTTGTGTGTGTCTGCAGCGGTAGAGGGAGCTGCGTGTTGCTCTGCTTTTTGTAGCTTAATTTTTACACCCATTGAGGAAATCAGATGCGATAGTTTGCGGTGTGTGACACATGTTTCTGTGCTCTTCCACACACACGCGACACAGGACGTTCACACGCACCTCTGAACGCCACACTTGCGATGGATGAGATACTGTGTGGCCTGAGAGAATGCTGCTGACTGTTACTCATAAGTGACATGAAGGGTTTATTGGAAACTTTTTTTTGAAGAGAGTTCAACAAAGAAGACTGAAGAAGATTGCACTAGGTTGCTAACTGGCTGAAGCTCATAAAGAAAGACCTGGGTTGGTAGAAATAAATAGGAAACTATGTTTGCATAAACCATGAAACCTCTTTTTAGGACAATTTTTTCTTTTTTCTTTTCTTTTCTTTTCTTTTCTTTTTGCATTTATAATTTTTTTAATGTTATCCGTAAATGTTATCAAAGTTGCCATTACCGTAATGCAAAATATTTAGTTTTAATTATTGTAATGTCATTTAAAATGAAAATTGGCAATAAATTCAGTAAAAATGGCATGATGTATAAATGATGTATAATGTATCAAATGTATAAAAATTGTATGTATGTATATGCATATATATATATATATATATATATATATATATATATATATATATACAATTTTAAATTTAGCATAAATTAAATTCAGTTGGAATGTCTGATTAAAAAATAAAAATAAATAAATAAATAAATATATATATATATATATATATATATATATATATATATATATATATATATATATATATATATATATATAAATAAAAAATAGGTGGCAACTGACGATATAAAAACTTGAAATATTAAATGTTGTTATTATTATATATATATATATATATATATATATATATATATATATATATATATATTTATAGAGATAATTTATGTTTTTAATACAAATATTTTTCAGATTACAATAGGCTACTGACAATTGGTGGTATAAATGTATGTATTATATTCACTCACACAAAACATCCTAATGGTACTAATAATAATAATAATTTAAATGATGATGATAATATATTTTTTCTCTTCTGATTTGGGGTGAAATGGGGTTCTTTGGGGCTGTTTTGATTTTTCGACAGAGATTCGCCCATCTGTATGTTGTTAAAGTGAACAGAGTATGGAAGAACATAATGGAGTTTGAGCACCAGTGAGGTGAAACATAAGTGTTTATAATAATACAGTGATCTGCGGCTTTGTGTATTTTCAGTATCCCACCCTAATGTGGCTTTTACACTGACTGGACAAACATTATGAGCTCTTGACTCTCAGAGCTGTCGTTTTTCACCGACCCCAAAGCTTCACCGCAGAACATGGAAAGTGTAGGCGAGACGGTTTCTGTCTTTGCCTCACCAAACCTCATCCAGGTTAAATATAGCAAACCAGTCGTCTAACCGCAGCCGAGCGTGTGATTTCATCGCTGCTATTTATCTAAATCAGTTCGGCCAGTGACCACAAGAGACACTAATCTTTAGTCTAATTATCCTGCTGTTAACGGGCCATAAACGGGCGGCTGGTTGGGCTGAAACACCCCGTTATTACTCTGAGATATCATTTGTGTAAGTACTTGTGAGTTTGAGTGTGTAAGAGCAAGTATTCACACATCTTTTGTGTGCTGTTTAGTGGTTGACCGAAATGGGTTTTGCATTGGCCGATGCTCTTAATGACGGGGTTTACTCCAGATTTTACATTGAACATCGAGTGTTGACATACAAGAGTCCAACAGTATTTATATCACCATGAACTGCATAATCCCAACAAAATGCAAAATTATTACCGTTTTACTCATGAATCTGTATTTAATGTCTTGCAGGTTTTGACACGGGCAAACAAAGAAAACTAGATTATTAACTGGGTGAAACTCACAAAGAAAGACCTGGGTCGACAGAAAAAAATAGACAATTATATTGTGCATTAACAATGAAACCTATTTTTAACCTATTTTTTTCATTATACTTTTTAAAAAATGATAATTTAAGCATATTTTCCCCTAAAACTTCTCATTACCGTAATGCAAAAAAAATAATCTCTCATTCAGCATAAATAAATAAAGTTTATGAAAAATTAATAAATACCTAAATGCATAAATAGCATATAAATACCTTTTAAAATGAATAAAATTAATGTGTATGTGTTTGTAATATATAATGTATATAATGAATATAATATAAAATTTAAATAATTACAAATTAAAAATGTAATATATATATATATATATATTTTTTTTTTTTCATTTATAATTATTTACATTTTATTTGTTACATTATATATATTATATTTAATATTTACTGTACAATTTTAATAATTACAAATTAAATTTAAATTTTATGCATAAAAATGCTTATTTATATATATAAAATATATATAACTTTATATATAATTTATGTATGCATGCATGCAAAATAAAATAAAATTGTAATAATTAAAAAAATATATATTGTATATATTTATGTATAAAAATATTTATTTGATATATAATATATATATTATACACACACACACACATATATATATATATATATATATATATATATACACACCGATTAGTCACTACAGTTCATTCAATCTGTGTTGTTGTTTTGTTTTTGTCTGACCGGCGTCCTCTGCTCTTGTTCAGGTGAGGAGCTTGGCTGATGGATGAGGATGAGGATGATGTGCACAGGAAGGGTCTACAGCGCTGGCCTTCCTCCCACGTTCAGATAAAGCAGACCGAGACAGCAGGGAGACCCCCTCTATCACCCAACGGCATGCTGCCCTGCCGAGTGCATGTGGAGCCCAGACGCCTTCTCTACGGTGAGCCACAACATCCCTGTATATGCCTGACCTCAGCGGCTTCATTACCTGTGTGTGTAACCAGTCGCTTTGCAGTGAGTTGAACTATTGTACCTTGAAGACATTAAGTGGATTTGGATAAAAACATCTGCCAAATGCATACATGTAAACAAAGATCCAGAATCTAGGTTCCCTTTGTAGAGCGCAATAGTGATGCTTCTTTGGTTTTCCCATTCACTTACTCCATAGTGAAAACATTTCAGAGACTTGAACCAAAAAAACAGCTCTGACAACATTACAAACTTTAATTTGAAGCAATAATTATTTATAGTTATTTATTATGAAAACAGTATAGTTTATGCTTCTAGTACTTTAATTAGTGTTGTAGTCAAGACCACCTAAACTGAGACCAATACCAATGCGGTCGAGATCAAGACAAGACCAAGACCTTCATAAAATGCTCTTAAGACCAAGGCCGGTCTCGAGTACAACAACACTAAGTGTGCTTTCACACCTGCCTCATTTAGTTCGGTTGAATCGCACTAGAGTTCGTTTTCCCTCTTGGTGCGGTTCGTTTGGGCAGGTGAGAAAGCAGCAATCGCACTCGGGTGTGCACCTAAAGCGGACCAAGCAAGCGTACTGAGACCTCCTTGAAGAGGTGGTCTCGGCACGCTTTCAAACGAACCCTGGAGCGGTTCGTTTGTGGTGAGAACGCGATCCGACCTCAAACAGACCCAACTGCAAAAAGCTGTCTGTGTGCTGTCTGCTGCATTTTACTCCTGTCTTTGTCAACTTCCGGGAGCACCGTTGGAATTTTCCCGCACGCTTTTTCTGACCAATCGACAAGCAGTTTAGGGAATGCGTTCAAAGACACATCTAGCCAACAAGTGAAGCGGATGTTGTCACGTGACTGCATTTTGGTTCGGACCAGAGCAAACAGTGTGGTGTGAAAAGGAACCAAAACGGCTAAAAATAGCTACAATGTATAATTTTTTGCCTTTGGTCCGGACCAACTGAACCGAACTACAGATGTGAAAGCACCCTAAATTTAATACTTCAAGTTTGAAAAAATATTTAAAGATATATAATTATGACGTATAATTGAATATTATAATTTGAAATCCCACGAAAGAACAATATTAAACTTTTATTTGAAAAAACACATTTCATACTTTTAATTTTTCTATGCTTCAAGTTTATAAAAATTCATATTTTTTAAATGTATAAATGTTAATTATATATAAGATGAAATCACACTGACTTCTGAAAAAAAATCTAATGCAAAAAGTGCAATATTAAACTTTTATTTAAAAAACAGCATATTTTATACTTGTAATATTTCTATACTTTGTTTAAAAAAATATTTTAAAATACGTTTTAATTAGATAGATTTATGTTGAAATCACACTGACTTCTGGGAAAAAAATCAAATGTGATATTAAACATTTAATTAATTTTTTTATACTTTTAATATTTCTGTACTTCAAGTTTGATAAAATATAAAAAAGCCTTAATTATATATAAGTTGAAATCACACTGACTTTGAAAAAAAATTAAATGTGAAAGTGCAATATTAAACTTTTATTTAAAAAAACAATATATTTTATAGTTTTAATATTTCTATACTTCAAGTTTAATAAAATATTTGTAAAAAATGTACAAGTCTTAATAATATATAAATTATGAAAGTGGCACATATTGTAATTGATCAATCTCAGAGCTTTGATTTAAAGCAAAAAAGTATATGGCATATACACTGTACTGTCACTTATGAACCTCAGAGCTCATTAGATTAGTTTTATGTCTGATTGCAAAACAATCTATTTATTTTTTGCAGAAAATGCGTGATTTTTTTTTTTATTTTTATTTTTTTGCATGTGGCAAATCTTCAAAAAGCGCTTTGTTAATGTTCCCAGACACTGCAGCTTCCTGTTTGACTTCTGTGAACATCGACGTCATGACTTCATGACTCATGGCTTTCAGACCGCAGGGGCCTTTTCTCTCTCTGCTGTTTATTTTTACACATCTCTGGTTCTTTAGCACTTGTGCCAAATCGTAGAGAACATCTCGGCGCTTGAAAGATACTTTCAGCACTTTAATACAATGAAAACACAGCTTTGAGCTTCTTTGAGATGCAGTGATGATATGGAGATGTATAGCATTATATGAGCTTGTGTTCTAAACAGACTAATCTTTTCATCAGGGAAGCACTCACTTGTTGGCAGTTATGAGGGAAGTTGATTATCAGCATAGACTGTGGTGATGAACTTGTGGTGTGAAGCTACTGTGTGATGCTCAGATGTTGTTTCTGGATGTTCTTCCTGAACAGTGAAACACTGCTAGTGATGCACCAAAGTGCATTTTTACCGAAAACAAAACAAAGTTTATTTAATAATCAATTACTTAATCAAATTTATTTGATGAACACTAAAAACAATGCAAAAGAGTGCAATTTAGGGTTAAAAAAACAGCATTACCATAAAAAAAAACTGAAAACTTTATAGTACAGTTAGTAAAAGTACTAAAATACCAGGAAGGAAGATTGGGTTGTTGATGTTTGCCTGCTATTCTAGCTGTCTGATGATGAATCCTGTCTGCGCAGACGTATGAAAATACATATGTTGACAGGCATGTAATAAAGCCAATTAAAATGCTCGGACCGAGAGTTTTGATTGGACAAACATTTCTTGGTCCAACACCTTCCACATAATATATAAATACAGATAAATACATTTAGACCACTTCACTTAATGATTGCTATCAGGATGTGAAGAGACTTTCAACCAGCATAACAAAAAATGTTTCTGAAGACAATCACCTGTCGCACCTTTAATTGTTTATTTTGCTCTGTTACTGGTCAAATTAACCTTAAGCAAACAAACAAAAATATCTGCAACATGAAGCAACTGCACAAAACATCAGACAAGCTGAGTAAATATTTTATTATTACATTTTATTATTAGTGTTTTATTACCTTAATTATATGTATGTTTGAACTATGTCTGTACTTTCTGTACTGAAGCTCCTGACACCACGACAAATTCCTTGTGTGTGTGTGTGTGTGTGTGTGTGTGTGTGAACACACTTGACAAAGCTCTTTCTGATTCTGACAGCAGGTGGCGCTTATAGAACAGCAACAGCAATATAGCGTTTCCACTGCTGTACACAGCTTATAAACACTCATTTATTACTGTATGTATTTTACAGAGGTAAGAGGAAAAGAACATGCCATCAAAACTTTTCTGAAGACAGAAATACATTCATAATAACCCCCATCCCAATTCAATATTTATGGTTTTCTTCCATTTAGAGCATCTCAAACAATTAATTTGTTCTCTGGTACAGTATTTTATCTGCTTGCACGACTGTTCTCTCCTCTTCGTCTCTGTCTTCGGTGCATCTTTGCAATATCATGATGATCACTACGTTTGTGTTACCGAATGGTGTCCTGCCAGGAATAACCTTCCTGCGCTGTATATGGACCATTTGTGATTTCTGTCACACGGTGTCTACACGGGACGCGCCGCGCTGCAACAGTCTAGTAGTCTGCACTGGACGCGACAAAGTGACTATTGCAAATCATTTGAACTTTGTGTCAGTACGTCATGAATACTGTTACTGTCATGTTGTGCCGCATCCCGTGTAGTCAGCATCATTATAATAGGTTCTATATTGTATCGTGCCGGGCCGCTTGCGTCCGGTGTAGTAGACACGTGTCAGTTTAAATGCCGGAGATGCAGTGTTGCCAGATATTGCTACGAAAACCCTAACCCTAACTGACCCTAACCTGATTCTGCCACCTCCCACTTTATTCACTTCCTGAATTGTCACATAGTGGAAAAAATCCATAGACGCTTATAGTAAGTGTCTCTGGCAACACGACTGAGGCTGCGCTCGGCCTGCCTTCCTTTCCATCATACTCTCACACATACATATATACAGATTTTCTTTAGACATACATGCATTTTCTTCTTACACACATTTCATTTTTATAATATTAAATGTATACTTTGAATACATTTGCATAAGAGCAAAATGTATAAACGTGTGCGTAAAATATATGAATATGAGAGTTAAATATATGAATGTGAAAGGAGAATGTAAGTGTGTGAGAATAGAAATATATGTATGTGAAAAGAGAATATAAGTGTGTGTGAGAGTAGAAATGTATGTGTGTGAGAGCACCAGAATTAATTATGGCTTGTACGGCCCCTCATATGTTTTAATTTAGAACATGACTTGTTTTTTGTTTTGTTTTTTACTTCCAAAAATTGCACATTTAACAGTATTTTAATGGGAAATGTCCCATTAGATCTGTGGTGAACAATTTTGCACCATATATAGTATGTGAATGAACCATTTTACAGTGTTTTACCATTAAAATTCATTTTAAGACAAACAATAAGACAAACGTTCAAATTACACATACATCTTGAAATTTAAGAATCAATATCGGCCCCCCAAAACCATTTTAGCCAAAACCTAAATTTTTTTTTTTGGCTGTTTCATGTTTTTTTAATATTTTTGGTGTCTCAGTAATTGTGACGCTTTCATAACATTAATCTTGTTTGAGCACCTCAGCATGTATGAATGTTTGCAGTTCTGTTTGGTGCCACTGGAGGTTCAGAAACGAGACGTTTGGTGTTTAAGTTTAGTGAATTAACCAGAGTTTGTGCCTTATATCATCTGTAATGATGTGTGTAATGCTGGTTTCTCTGAAGGTAACGCAGGACTGCTGCTGCTAGCGCCTCCCAGCCGCTCTCGGCCTCCAGACGTGGTTCTCCGGCAGAACCTGCGGGTGATGGATCCAGCGGAGAGCGTGGAGACCCTCATCGGGCAGAAGCTCCAGCTGATCGGAGATCAGTTCTATCAGGAGCACATGATGGTGAGTCTGGAGATCTGAGCGTGTTTTTGTGCTCTGGATCATAATCGCATTATGTCTTGCTTTAGCGCTCGTTTACACAAAAGTGTTTTCCGTGTGCCGTGTTTGTTTTGGCCGGACTGTTTCCTGACTCTAGTCTAGCTGTTTGACCCCCAAATACACCGGAGCAACCCCGCTCTCACTTCCTGTTTACTGCGCTCTTTTCCTCCTGTGTGTCTCCATAACACGCCTGTGTGTGTGTGTGTGTGAGAGAGAGTGTGTGTGTGTGTGTGTGTGTATATGTGTGTGTGTGTGAGAGAGAGTGTGTGTGTGTGTGTGTGTGTGTGAGTGTGTGTGTGTGTGTGTGTGTGTATGTGTGTGTGAGAGAGTGTGTGTGTGTGTGTGTGTGTGTGTGTGTGTGTGTGTATGTGATACAATTATAATTTTCACTCATATTTTACTATTTTTTTTTATCTAAATACTTTTATAAATGTTGTATAATTTAATCATATTTAACATATTTATATTTATGCTATAAAAATATTAAGTTTTTTTAAATGTATTAAAAATTCTTATTAAATTATATTTTTACATTTACATTTAATCATTTAGCAGACGCTTTTATCCAAAGAAACTAATAAATGAGGGGAACAATAGAAGCAATCAGACCAATGAGAGAGCAACAAGTCTGTTTTTTTTATTTTTTTATATAAATTAGACCAAAACGAATAGAATAGAATAGAATAGAATAGAATAGAATAGAATAGAATAGAATAGAATAGGTAAGTGCTAGTAATAATTGGTCAGATGCTGGCAAAAAAAAAAACATTATTGTAATTGTGTTTTGTGCGTGTGTTTAGAAATTATGATAGTTTTTGTTATTATTTTCAATTGGCTTTTATTTTTATATTTTTAGTAGATTTCTTTTTATATATAAGAATTTTTAATGATGTTTTATTTCAGATTTATTTTTAGTTACTAATAATTATTAAAAATAATTAGATAATTTAGTTATTATTTAATAATAACAAAAATAATTATTAATAATTAATTTAGTTACTAATTATTTTTAGTTACTAATAATACTGGTTTGGGTCAGTGTTAGTTTAGTATTATTTATATACTATTATATTTGAATTAGCTTTTATTTATATATGTTTTTGTATTTTTTTTTAAATATATTTAAGTATTTTTTAATTAGTTATATTTCAGTTTCAGTTAACTAATAATCCTGGTTTGCTTTAGTGTTATTATAGTTTTTATTGATGTTTTAAATTAGATTTTATTTTTATATTTTCAGTTAAATTTGTAGTAATTTTCTTATGTGCTTTTGTCATTTTTTTCAATATTAATAGCAACATTTCATTTATTTTTAGTTTTAGTTTATTACCAGTTAGTAATTTTAGTGCATAAAGGCGGCATTTTTTTCAAAAAATGTTTTTTAAAGTTTTTCATCTATTATTTATTTTTTATTTAATTTTATTTTAGCTTTATTTCAATTGCCAAAAACATTTTAATAGTTTTAGTTAATGATAATAACCCTTGATTTTAATGTTTTTGTCCATGAGGAATCAAATAGATGGTGAAAGTGTCTCTATATGAAGCTGGTTCACAAATAGCAGGGTTGATTATGTTAAACAGGAACATTGTTTCATTGCTTTTTTCTTTGTGCACAGACCAAGAGCATGTATTAAACCTAGTCTGTTTTGATTTCATGTTGATGAGCTGCTAGTATTCAGAAGGTTAGTCAAGATGAGTCAAAACACTCTGTGATTTCTTTTTTTTTTTATGCATCTTTCCTGTTCATGCATCTCACTTGTTCATGCACACGCACGCACATACACATACACACACACACACTCTTGAACAGAAGTGGCCTGTCTAGGTAAACACACTAGAGCGGGAGCCCCGGGGAGCAGCGGTGGTTTGGGAGACTCCAGCGAGACGCACCCGCAGGAGACACAAATAAGAGGCTTGAGAAGCCGCTACACACACACACACACAGACACAGCTGATAGCGCAGTCCGTCTGCTGCCAGCAGTGATAATACGACAGTATTTCTGCCCCGCATCTCCATTAACATGTCTGTGAGATGCATCTTATTCTGTGCCCTACTGGAGATTTTGGCTTTGCTTGCTTGCTTGTGCATTGAACTTCGTATGGATCGGTTGCATTGTGGGAAATGAGTTCTAGGTTATATTTGGTGCTGGTTAGTTTATAGTTTGAAATCACATTAGATGCAGTGTTGAGGATGAAGACAGTGTTGTGTTTGTTTGTGGTTGGTGGATGCTGTTGATGCTTCATGTGATTCCCAACACTGATCATCCACTGATTCAAACGCATTGAGACGTCAAACCTGAACCAAAGAAACAATCCTGCACCATTTAAGACACATTGAGAAGAGAGACTGCAGTCAGCAGGTTTTAGGGTGACTGTATGTAGATTAAATTGCATCATGTGACAATGCTTTATTTATTTGGAGAATCTCAGAGCCAAAAAAATCTGTTACTTGAAGTAAAATAAACATTAACTGAAATAAAACATCAAAAAAGTTAACTTTTTAGGCAAACTTTCACATTTTCATTTAGTTTAACTCGATGTACTAAAACACCTAAAACTAAAAATGAATAAAACCTATAAAGACACTTAAAAAAAGTAATGAAACGTACAAACAAAATTACTAAAACATCATAAAAAAAAACAAAAAAACAAATTGTATTAAAAATATAATAGTATCACAATATTATACTCAGCTAAAACTAAAACCATTAAAAAAACTTGAAATAAGATAAATGTTAACTGAAATGAAATATAAAAAACGTTTAACTTATTTCAGCTAGTTGCCAAGACAACCTTCTCATTTTCATTCAGTTGAACTTGATGTATTAAAATAACTAAAGCTAAAATGGAAATAAACACTAATTAAAACTATATTGACATATTTAAATAAAACAAAAACTAATAAAACACAGCAAAATTACTAAAACTTCAAAACATGTATGTATATAAATACATAAAAAATAAAAACATAAACCAAAAAAATTATTTCAGCTAGTTGCCAAAGCAAATTTATATAAAAAGTAAAGATGGAAATAAAAAGAAAAAACAGATAGACATATAAAAAAACAACAAAAAAAACCTATATATTACTAAACCTTAAATTTAACTAAAATTAAAATGGAAAATATATAAAAATAAAATCTAATTGAAAATATTATTACAAATATAGTAGTATCTCAATATTATAGTTAACTAAAAATATATTAAAAAAATATGAACTTTCATTTCAGCAAGTTGCCAAAGCAAATTTATTTAAAAAAATAAAATTAATAAAACCTATATAGACATATTAAAAAAACTAAATACTTTTTTTTTTTTTTTAATGACGAAAACACACCAATATTACTAAAACTTAAATTTATCTCAAATTAAAATGAAAACGGAACATAAACTAAATCCTAATTCAAAATATGAATATCTGAACGATACTAAAATAGCACAGTTTACTATGTGATTTGGAAATCACTGTAGCGGATTCACATAGATGTGGTGGTGCCTTGTGAAGCGGTGAGCTGTGTTTCCAGGGTTGATGTTGATCAGGAGACGCTCGTGATCGATTGTGTAACTTCATCTTCAGTATCAGAGCAGGTAAAACACCACGGGCTGCTGGCGTCTGCTCTCTTCTCTTGGCTTCTCTTACTCATTTATTCTGTCTTTCTCTTTATCGTGTTGTCTCTCTTCAACCTTGATTTATTTCTCGTCGTCATTGCGTAACTTCAGCTGGAGTTCAGCCTCAGTTGGCGCAGCTGTAGACGCTCCTGGTTATTTTAGGATTTCATGTTGCTAATTATGTTGTTTTTAGGCTGTAAAGCCTCTTTATGTGTTGAATAAGGTACAAAACGGTTCCGTTCCCAACCCTAGTGAGCCGCCTCGCGGTCTAAAGCAATGAAACCTCTTAAGATGATGATTTTTAACATTCAAAACACATTCACAATTGATTCCAGTGAAGATTGGTATAAACATGCTGCAAAGAAAAACACAAATACTGGGTTATATACTCAGTTTTATCAACTATACATATATATATATATATATATATATATATATATAGACAGTATATATAATAAATAAAAAATTCTGTATATTTTGAAAATGAATACATTTCCAAAAATACAATAAATTGTCAAAAATAAATATGGTATATAATAACCTTATAAAATGTATATAATTTTAAATAAAATAATTTTATAATTTTAAATAATACAAATATAAAAATATATAATTTAAAATAACATTTTCAAATAATTCAAAAATAATATTTTTATATAATTTAAAATAAATTAGACACATATAAAATAAATAAAAATAATAATTGCATATGATAAAAAACTATAATAATAAAATAATAAATAATAAAATTAGTATATAATACATATATAATTTTACAATATTAATATATAATACATTTTCAAAATATAATAATTGTATAAAATTAAAAGAGACATTTAAAAAAAAGTAATTCTCAAAAAATAAAAATTGTATGCAATTTAAAAATTACAATAAATAAAAAAATAAAAAAATACTTTTATATATAAAAAATAAATAAACACACACATAATAGAAATGTCATTTTAAAATATATAATACATTTAAAAATAATAATTGTATTTAATTTTAAAATAATTTATATACATTTAAAAAAATTGAAATAAACAGGCAATAAATTCATCTCTCTCGCAGTTTAGACGGTTGATGCAGATCCGTCGGGTTCAGATGAAGAGCCTTCAGAGGCTGCGATAGGAGCTGCTCTGCTGACAGATAAATTACTGCTCGCCGAGGCCCTCGGGGGCCCGAGAGTCAGACGGGAGCTGACTGCTGTACAGGAATCAGAGATTCATCAGTGCTGCTTCTGCTCATTTGAGTCGTTTGCGTACATTAGGGAGGGGCGTTGTGGTCTTTTTGAGCGTTGTGGTCTATTTGAGTGCAGAAATCAATTAAGTGCACATATTTTTTAGATTATTTTTTATGAAGCTGAGGTTTTGTCCTTCCAAGATGTAGGTGAGTTTGTTTCTTCATCAGGTTTGTAGAAATGTGTCTCTGCATCAGTGTCTCAGCAATGGATGCTCTGCAGTGAATGGGTGCCGTCAGAATGAGAGTCCAAACAGCTGATAAAAACATCACAATAATCCACACCAATCCAGTCCATCAGTTAACATCTGGAGAAGACAAAAGATGAAACACATCCAGCATTAAGACGTTTTTAACTAAAATACGAGTCCATAATCCATAATAACGCTTCCTCCAGAGCAAAAGTGGTCTGGTCTGAATCAGGAGAGAAATCTGCAGCTAAAACAGCTCTAAACAAATATGTGGCTGGATTTTGATGATAATTATGGACTTATATTTTAGTTAAAAATGTTTTAATAGATTTGTTTGAGCTTTTGTCTTCTCCAGATGTTAACTGATGGACTGGAGTGGTGTGGATTATTGTGATTGTTTTTATCAGCTGTTTGGACTCTCATTCTGACGGCACCCATTCACTGCAGAGCATCTATTGCTGAGACACTGATGAAAAAACCTAATATAATAACTCTCAAATGTCCTGAGGGTGAGCACATTTTCATGTAATGTTCATTTTTGGGTGAACCATTCCTCTAATCATCATGTTTCTTGAGCTATAACTCAGCTTTTCTTTTTCTTTGACTGTCTATGGTGAAATATATAGAAGATGAAGTGTGTGTGTGTGTGTGTGTTGACCATTGTTTCCTCCCTATTGTCACGAAGATAAAAACACGTCTGTGTCAAAGCGTCTCACGAAGGTGTGTATTTACGCAGCGCTGCACAGATATGCGTGTGTTTACCAGAAATGCGGCGTTTGCCCGCTCCAGAGTAAAGGGGATGTGTTTTGATAAGACACGTTTCCTGTGAGACGCTCGTCCGTCGCTCACTCGAGCTCACAGAAACACAGCAGCGCCTCAAACAATAACCCTCCAGAGAGACGCTGCTGCACCTGCCACAGGAAAATCATGCGCTCTTTATTCTCAAACTTCATCGGTGTCTTTTCAATTTGATTTGGGTTAAATTGTTAGAAATGATGGGTATGTGTGCTGGTGGTTTAACCAGGCTCTGTCAAAACCTCAGTTCTTCAGGAGAAATAAAAACAGACCCAAATGAGTCAAAAAGTTGTCATACAGTAAGCGTATTTATTTATATATATATATATTGGGGGTTCGGTGTCTTGCTCAAGGGCACCTCAGTCGTGGTATTGAGGGTGGAGAGAGCGCTGGACATTCACTCCCCCCACCTACAATCCCTGCCGGCCCGAGACTCGAACCCACAACCTTTGGATTACGAGTCCGACTCTCTAACCATTAGGCCACGACTTCCCCTAGTTGATGCCAAAGAGCTGGATTTTGGTCTCATCTGACCACAACACTTTCACCCAGTTCTCCTCTGAATCACGGGTCTGTACATCTGCTTTCTTGAGTAGGGGGAGCTTGCGGGCGCTGCAGGATTTCAGTCCTTCACGGCGTAGTGTGTTACCAATTGTTTTCTTGGTGACTATGGTCCCAGCTGCCTTGAGATCATTGAGAAGATCCTCCCGTGTAGTTCTGGGCTGAAGCTGCTTGGCGATGGTCTTGTAGCCCATTCCAGCCTTGTGTAGGTCTACAATCTTGTCCCTGACATCCTTGGACAGCTCTTTGGTCTCGGCCATGGTGGAGAGTTGGGAATCTGATTGATTGATTGATTGCTTCTGTGGACAGATGTCTTTTATACAGGTAACAAGCCGAGACTCCCTTTAAGAGAGTGCTCCTAATCTCAGCTCCTTACCTGTAGAAAAGACACCTGGGAGCCAGAAATCTTGCTGATTGATAGGGGATCAAATACTTATTTTAATCATTCAAATGCAAATCAATTTATAACTTTTTTTAAATGCGTTTTTCGGGATTTTTCTGTTGTTATTCTGTCTCTCTCTGTTCAAATAAACCTACCATTAAAATTATAGACTGATCATTTCTTTGTCAGTGGGAAAACGTACAAAATCAGCAGGGGATCAAATACT